>NC_056473.1:19653733-20019454 GCF_008729295.1 Plectropomus leopardus | reverse complement strand
TGTATAGGTTAACTGGTTTCTGTCAGTTTTGACAATGTTTATTTCACACTTCATCCAAATTCTTGGATTTGAGTAATAACAGTCTTGCATTTTATGATTCTTTGGCAGTTTTGACTGGTATTCAGAGCAACTGAAAGGCATGCGGGTGAACTAAAATACTAGCTGCATCAACATAGTTAATTAGTTCTTACTAGATTAATTGGTTTTTACTCCCACAAAGTCGTGCAGTCACTTTGATACTCTGTTATCTTGTTGTTCTGAGTTTTTCTTTGCTGTCTCCTTGTCACCTCAGTTCTGGTTGCCTTGGTAAAGTCAATGTGTCCTCATTACAGTTGACTGCAAATAAATATTTGTAACAGCGTCACCTTCATGGGCAGGAACGTTGCCATATCTGCCTCGTAAAATCTGTAAAAAAGCGTCTATAAAATATGTGTGTCGTGAGACTGTTTTATAGGTGTGCCGCAGTACATGTTCATGCCTGCAGAAAATTTATTCATTGACTTTTTCTTCTACTCTGACAGCCAGATGTCCAACTTGAGAAGTCAAGCAAGGCTAAAGGTGCTGAAGGCCCGTGACGACATGATCCAGGTTAGAGATCAGTGCTAATATTTTACACATTCACACATTCAGTTCATGTCACACAACTAAAACATAACCTTCTTAGTTTTTCAATCAGTATATTAGTAAAGGTATACAATATTTACAACTGCAATTAGGTGCATGAGTGCTTATGTTTTGCTCTATTCAACACTGAATTAAATTTCTACATTTATAGTTGGGTTCCACCACAGCAAAACTGTGAAAGTGAATGGACATTATATGAGTGTTCTCTTATCATGGGAAAAATAGTATTTACTTGTCACCATAGTCACACATTTGTGCAGTACTCACTCTCCACTTTATCATACAAAAGCGTTTAATTCCACAGTATTTAAATACAAGTGTTTATGACTTTAAAGTCATATGAATGAATCAGTAAAATCTCAGCTTTCTTCTTGTGTTCTTGTCTCAGGATTTGTTGAATGAGGCTCGTCAGAGACTTGCAGAGATTGCCAAGGACCCTGATAATTACTCCGTCCTGTTGCAAGGCCTGGTGCTTCAGGTAAAATCCGCAGCTGCTCACATGGGAGGGATGTTGGTTCTTCATGTTTTCTTAGTTTGTGCTTTTCACTTTTCAGGGATTATTTCAACTGCTGGAGCCCAAAGTTACCATTCGCTGCCGACAGCAGGATGTAGAAATGGTTCAGGTGAGGCTAAGCTGACTGCAATGACTATTTAGGCCATTTAGTTAAGTGAAGGGGATTACTAGAGCCTCTGCATTCGTAGTTTAACTCATGCTAGTGTTGTCTTTTATACTTCTTTTTTTGCTTAACAGGCTGCAGTTAATAATACCATCCCAATCTACAAAGAGGCAGTGAAGAGCAACATAGTCGTCAAAATCGACCAGGAACGCTTCCTTCCATCAGACATGTAAGACGATTTAATTAACTTTTACTAAAACTCTTAATCTTTGATTTTAAACGTACTCTTAAATGTTTTAAATAGTGACTATGACAGAAAAAGAAGAATAGTAGATTTACTTAAGCTGAGTTTGGGTCTCTCATGTTTACCGTAACTCTTCATTTAAACAGCTGCGGAGGAATTGATGTTTATAATGAAAATGGGAAGATCAAGGTTTCCAACACTTTGGAGAACAGGCTTGAACTTATGGCACAGCAGGTACAGTGACTTTGATAATATATATTATCTAAAAATCTTCCAATCTTTTTTGCACACACCTCTTTAACACATTAAATGTAGTTTCTGCTGTTTGCCTGTGGAGGGCAGCACAGCCCACTTGGCTTTCCAGTAAGCCTGATTGCCTAAAAGGTGAAAGAGTCAAATGTTTGCTACACACAAGTTAACTGTACTTAAGTTGGATGTCACTTCATTGGAACAATCATTTTAAGAATGGAGAAAAACTGATTTTTCTTTGTGCTAGTGCCTCACCTGTATTGTAGATACAGGTAAGGCAGGGATATTTATTGTTGTTTATTAGTTAGAATAATTACAGTTTTGCATTAGGAAATACTTAAACTTTGTTCATTTGTGTTTGGTGTTAAGAGAACCAGTTCTTGTCGCAGATAAACTCTGAGTTGTATCTTAGAGAATTTGTTGTCAGCATGTCCCAAAAGGTTTCTGCTTCCTACACACAGCTGCTGATGCAGACAAGAGCTTTGTCACTACATGGGTGTGCAGAAACAAAATACTTTTATTATAATCTAATAAACCTATTTATATCTACTCAAAGCAAAAACAAACATCTTTGTCAACAAGCATGCTCAGAAACTCTGATAAGTCCTCTCACTTTTTGCAAGTAAGAACATGTCTTTAAGTTTAACTTCTGCAATATTGTGTTACCAGCATCAGAACAGAAATTGTAGGAAAGTTTAAGTCTTTAACCTTTAGGGTCTGAGCCATACTCTATCATAAATTCTATCACAAACCCTCATGCATAAAGAGGTTTTGTGTGGATAGAAAATAAGCTGAGCAACTTTGTTTTGCAGATGGTAATAAAAATAGGTAAAAGGGGAAATGTAACCATTAGCTGTTAGGTGTGAAACAGTCACATAGCAATGTAGGTGACAGTGTTATTTTCATTGTTTGCTTCAGTCAGTAGAACCTCCATAGAGAGGCAAAATGTTTGAATCAGCTTGTTTTTTTGTTTGTCTTTTATAAAGTGAAAACTATGATATATCTTATTAATTAACCTCCCTTTATGTCCGTTAAAGAAAAAAAAAAGAAATGTTGAAGCTTTTGTGTTTGTCATGTTTCTCCACTAATTTACATCAGTTATGTATCCAGTATTTTTCAATTAGTGTCCTGCGTGTATTAATTTGTGTCCTGACTCTATACCTGACAGATGATGCCTGAAATCAGAGTGAACCTGTTTGGTGCCAATCCCAACCGCAAGTTCACGGATTAACAACGGATTTGAAGAGAGCAGTGAGGACATGGGTGGAATATATAAGGTGACCACTGACCATCACGATAGTGAGCAAGAACAAGTCTGCACACTCACCTACCAATCACCAGGATCAAAGAAAGCTCTGATTTACTTAATGGGATGCTACTGATGTGTTCATATATCTTATTATTTTTGTACTAACAAGTGCGCTTATAACAGTGTATAAGTGCCTTCTATTTTACCTCTGCAGGGAATGCTTGAAATTGCAATGGCATTGCATATATGTATTCATTCAGTTTTTTGGGGAAATCTGTTATGCTTTACGATTTGATTAATGTAATCAAAGCTACGTATTATTTATGTCACCAAAGATACATATTTTCCTCTCACATACTAAGTCTACAGGCCTTTTTGATCAGTCTAAAGTCTATGGCAGGTCGTGCCGAACTCAACTTTTGCTAGTTAAATGGTGCATAATCACTGTGCGAAGTAAGGCATAAGGGGCAAAGAGGTTGTATTTAGTCCCTTAATTAATCATAGGTGTGATCTGAGCATCAAGCAATCAGAGTGTCATCTCCCATTCCCTTTAAAAGTCAGGTGCATCTTCACTTGGTGCACTGCTATTTATATAGCATGTAGGGCAAATTTGAGAGGCAAGCAATTTTCTGCTGAGAGTCATTCACAAAGAGCAGTGATGTCACTGCAGTAAATATTGTGGGAAGTTTAAGAAGCAAAAGTAAAACCTGCAGTTACAAACTTGACAGAGAAAACAGACCTAAACTTTTAGTGAGGTTACCACAGCATCTCTATTAATGGGGAGTAAGACAGCAGCTCTGGACCCCGCTCTGCTCTCCTCATATTTTAGAGAATGTAATTAATATTTCCCTCATTTGTAACAAGCACAATGGGAGTGTGTAGTAAACCTGCCTACGTAGACGCATTTTACTATCAGAATAACGAACAAAAATACTGCGCCGTTGACTTTAAACCAGGTTTTTGTTAGTCAGTGGTGCAATTGTTTTCTGCTGCCTCAAAATTTCAATATGCCAACCATGCACCTAACTATACCTCATTTTAAAACCTACACACCTACACGCTCATGGGGGCACAAATGGACAGAAGTACATTTGCATCTCGCACAACATGAGTACTGCCTGTGAAAATGACAGCTGCGTCAGTCTGACACCAACAGTTGCCTGGCACACTACTTTGTGCCACTTGTAAGATAGGGCCTCACATGTGGACTTCAGCCTATAATCTGGCCGATTGACTGACATGTTCGAGAAACAGTTTTTTTTAACAGTTTGACTTTGTGTGTGTGTGTGTGTGTGTGTGTGTGTGTGTGTGTGTTAGTGTGTCTGTGCGTGTGTCTGTTTACCATCATTTTGAAGCACTTAACATACAAAAAACCAAAGAAATAAATGATATGCATGACACAGAGAAATCGGCATGATTGAGATCTTTATTTACAGCTTGTAAACAAACAGTTTACTCAGGCTAAGTTCACTCTACAATGAGGAAAATGTAGTAGCCTAGGTACACTAGCCACATCAAAATGTGTCTTGCATTAAAAATGTAAAAAAAAAAAATCCTTTAGTCCCACCCAGTGGACTTAAGTAATGGCAAACAGTTGGCTTGACAAGGTGCCATACTCCCTCCATGGGTCTAACAAATAGAATTGTCCTCGCTAAGTTGTACTCAAGTATCAATTCAATGTTTCAACACCACCAATTTCATTGAATTCCTTTCAGACCTACAGTTTTAATGCTTTAGAAACTATCAGCAATGATAAGGCTTTAATTGCATTTTTTAGTTATTGTGCGCACATGATTTAAAGCAATGCATTTTATGTGTAACTAAGAAGTAAAATGATACAATTCTCACAGGTTTTATTTAAAACCTGCCCAAGCTGTGTGGAGAAAAGGAAGTCAAGGCTATGAGACAGCGGCCCAACAGTCTAACCTGTGGCCTTTAGGCAGGAAGTGAGCTGTGTGTTAGGGTATATTATACACTAATGCTGGGATTAAAGCATTACCATCAGATTAACGAATGACCTTACAGTTTCTGGCAGCCAGCACCTCCCAATCCACTGAAGGAATCCAAGATTACAACTCAGACCTCACGGATGGAGTGGGAGGAACACATAACAGGGTAGGCAGAATGACATTAAGCCTCTTTTCTAGAGAAACACATCAAACATTGAAATCTAAATGATTGGCTTTTGAAGTCAGGCCAAAATAGCCAGTTCAGACTCTGACATCAAATGTATGCAATCTTCTGATAAAGACTGAAAAAGGGAATTTGTCACTTACGTAGGACGATGAAGAGTTCTTCGTCACGACCACACAGATGGTCAGATCAGTAGGCATTTAAGTTAGCAGCCTTGAGCAACATGCAGCAGCTCTCTCTTTACGACCAGACAGAATAATCTCTTTCAGGTGAAAGGTATAGCCCCAGACATATTGCAGCAAGCGCCGGGACAACCCAGGCAACTTGGGAGACATACCCTCAGATTAGTCACACACATACACAGGACCCTGTTTAACCTACAGAACCCTGATGACAGCATGTAATAGCTAGAGAAACATGATTAGTGTGAACCCATTGATCCACAAATTAGTAAATAGAGCCTCTTCATATCTCAGACCATTCCTCTTCCTTTGGTTAGCGGATTGTGGCCGTGTTTCCCCTCTCTCTGTATTCACCGTTCACTCAGTTGTGTCATTCATTCACTGCAGATTAAAGCAGCAGAGACAACACAACCACCGTCACCAATGCCAAGCACTGCTATCCCAGAAAACCTAGCACCATCTCCCCTACCCCTAGAAAATAGACACCCTGCGCAATGCCAAAAAGAGGGGCGATGACGAGAGCACGACACGTTGCACCCTTTAGGAATGCTGATGGGCCCTCCCGCGTCATGATCCGCCTGCAAAAGCACACAGACAAGAAGAAAGTGTGAAAAGGCTCCCTACACTTCTGAATATTAAGGTAACAAATGTTTTCTTACAGATTTAAATCTTACCGTGTACAGTCAATAATTCCTCTGTATGAGTCCTCCCCCTCACCTTTTTGCAAGGTCTGCAGGCGAGTCTTTATGACTGCATAGACATTTAAAACACAAAAGTGCACTGTCACTACATTATCTGAAAGATGTCCAAGTGTCCGTTAAAGCAAACAGTGTGGCCACAAAAGACAATGACAGGATAATGTTAAATCTGAATATGTATTGTGATAATAGCACAAAGAGAGGAGTGAAAAACTCGGTGAGGTGACACAATAGTGATACTCACATGTGATGACTTTGTTTGAAATTACTATATCTTATAATATCTTGAATGGTCTTTCATGCCTTTAGGTTTTAGAAAATCATCTTTACGAATATGTTATTTTGTTTGAAGGGTTTGTTTTGTACATGAAGAACAAAACGCTGTATGATATTTCAACCAGACTGATAACTGAGAAACCAGAGAGTAATAGATACCTCTGACGAACAGTTCAGAAAGAATAGAAGAAATCATCGGTCACTGGTAAAAGAAACTGGACGTTTAGCATCAAATATATGCAAATTTAAATAGAAACAGGTTACTGTTTCAGTGTCCAGTGCACAGTTATGCTTATAACACGCTAGAATTAACAGGCAACAGCTTTGGCAAAGCTATTCTTAAAGCTTAAAAAAATAGAAACAGAATGTTAGTCTCAGGTCAACACTGTTAGAATTGCATCAGGGAATATCAGTTGAACACATTATGGGCCAACAAATCACAGTTTAAATTTTTTTTAAAAAATTACCATTGTGGGACAACGAAAGTGTCTGAAATCCCAATGTGCATATGAATTGAGTATATTTTATCTATCGAGCAGAGTATGAGTTAACAAGGGAGTGACTTCAGACACAGCCAGTATTTCATTTACTGGTAGTGGTCATATCAGACCAAATAAGGCTGTAGTGCGAAAACCTTTGAGTGTATATAATTGACCAAGGTTGCATTTATATTGTATGAATGTGTTTCTTTCTCCCACTCACCATCCAGCGGTGTTACGGCCACAGCTGCCACTGAACCTGCAGTGCAGCCTGCCACAAAAGACTGCCAGAATGGCGCCCGGGCCTGTACATCACCCACTTTTTCAAGGCCCAGTGCATTTAGGTTGGCAAACAGCGGGAAGTAGATCATTGAGAAGGGTACATCCCTAAATAATATGATTTAAAAAATGGTTAGATTAAATGGGAGGGAAGGGAAAGAACCTAAAAAAGGGCTGTATTACAGATTAGGGAGAAAGAAAAGGGATGGGCTGAAATACAAAGTGGGAGAGGATGAAGTCATGGGAGGGAAGCAGGGAGAGAGAACATGACATGGCCCCGCTCCACTGCAGTATTAGCAGCCAGACATAGCTGCAGGAATCTATTGATCAGTGCTGATTGGCAGAGGTGTCAGGAAATACAACAAACGCAGTGTGAGTTATGCAATGTGAAATCAACTCATTAAAGCAGTGACGACAGAGGGGAGTCAAAAGAGGCTCAGAGAACACAAGCAACTGTGCACAGTCATGTTGGTGATATTTTTTTAGGTTTTTAGCTTGAGAGGAAAGTATAAACAGCATAGTATCGTGGACTAAGTGACACCAGTAAGATAAAAAAGATGATGAGTTCTAATATACAATAGAAAAAAAACTGTCTGGAATAGTTTGAATTGCATGTATTAGTAAGTATGTAGGCGAGTGTGTGTGATTATGTCTTTGTGTGTGTGACCTCATTAAGGTGGCTCCTGCCCCCCTGTAGAGGCCTGCCAGCCCACGAGTCTTCAGCAGCTCCACAGTGATGCTGGTGGCTGAGGGCCGAGGTGGAGGCCTTGGCTGCACTGGTGGAGGGGCCACCAATGATGGAGCTGGACCAGGAGCTGCAGCCTGAGCTGGAGTTCGAACAGGCCTCTGGGCAGCTGTTCAAACAAAAACTGTCTGAGGTTAGAAACACAAGAAGGTGAATAAAATCATGCACAATCATCATCACTATTAATGTACAAAGGATGGGCTGCCAACCTTTGATTTTTCCCATTTTTGAGAAAAAAGTAAATGGGAAGTTTGCAAAAAGGGGGATGCTTTCATCTTTCACATCATAAACAAAATGTGAACACTCACTGAATCTTATTTATCAAGAGGCATCGGCCTGTATATGACTAAAGTTATATCAAATCAACACCACTATAAACAGTAGGAAATGTGCCATTTTCAGACTTGATTTACTTCCAGAATAGGATTTTTCCAGGATTTCAGTGCATTGCATCATTTTTCACTGCCACAAATTTTGACACATTGCATTTTATTAATTGTACAAAGAAAAAAAATTGACAAGACAAAAAAATAGAGCATTAAAGCTACTTTTCTGAAAATAACTTTTTGTCATATTTGATTCACCAGAGTCAGGCTGTAGCGCGGCAGGGACAACCAAGAACCAATAAGAAAAGTTAGTGACCCAGCTGCTCTGTTGGAAACAGTCAACCGAATTACTAGGCAAAGCCCACTTGCCAGACTGACTTTCTTATTATACAGTTAAACAGTACACTAAAATATGTTTCTTACAGCATTTGAGGTGAGAAATAGGTGAATAATAGATGCATATTCGATCAGCATTGCCAAGTTCGGCAGTCTGACTGCAGTTCCCTACAGTGATCGATATGATTGATATAATTGATAGCAGCGTCAGAGACTCCTCAGATCTGATTGGTTGTTTTCATTCACATGCAGTAAGGCCATTAGAAATATAACCAGGCAATACAGTAGGCAGAGGAGCATGTCGTTGTTTTTTCGTAGATTTTATGTCTCAGTTAGTACTGAGTGAATACAGTTACCGTTTCAGCAAACATGAAAAAATGTAATCTTTTATAAAAGTTACAAACTATAGAGTTAAATCTAGTAACCAACTCACCAAGCCTCCCTGCATCCTGTAGCTGGATTTTAAGCATCTCCATGGGAGTGGTGACAACCACCTGACAGGTCCCAGCCCCACACCCTGCCAGTACCTCACCCCACAGAGGCAAATGCCTGAAAATGCAGTAAAGTGTCAGTGACAGATATGCAGAATTAAAAAAAAGTAAGATTTTGTAATAACAGGCCATTAATCCATATATTGATCATGAGAGCAAATACACAAGCTTGAGATTTTTAGGAAGAGTGTGTTTTCTTGCCAGATTTTGCTAAAGCAGTTCAGTACTAGGCAAATTATGTATATCAACACATATTCTTAAATTCTTTAAATGTGATCAATTTAAAGGTAGGCTATGCTTTTATGTAGCTTCAATATATGATGTATCATTAAGGGGCAATATTTAAATTACCCGTCCTTAGAGAGCTTCTGTCTGAAGACGTCATTGGCAGCCAGCTTGATGGCTTTCTCTGGCGTAACGAGAGTGAGGTTCACCGCTGCACCTGGAAAAGACAAACAGGCTGATGACAGTGACACACAACAGTTTCCACTGAGGTACACAAATAGAAGCAACCTACATGGCAGCTTATGGCTCACCGCAGTGGGCTAATAAGAGCCGACACTGGTTACTATGACAAAAAGAATGAGGGCTCTCAGGAGAAACAAACAGCGTAGGTGGCAAGATTAAGATTATAGTAAAGCACGGTTGTAGTGTTGTTTGTCACGGGGATTAGAAATGCAAAGAATACCTCTGTAGCATCCAAAATAGCCCTCTGAGCGTATCGTCTTTGCCAGGCAATCCAACCTTTAAAGACAAAAACAAAAGAAGACAATTGACATTTTATCATAACAATGTTCATAATGTTTCATTATTACCTCTACTGGAATACATCTGTGTAGCTAGAACAGTGACAGTAAGTTTTGACTTTGAAAATGAGACTGGGCATTGAAAACTGACAGTAGCACTGAAAAAAAGTTCAACCAAAAAATGACACACAGGCATGCAAAATGTATTTTGATATTATTTGCATTCTGGTTTTTCAATAACAATATTCTAATTTTGTTCTTCATGTAACTCATGTAACATCATGTACTAACTTAGTATGGATGTATTGTGTAAATTAGACTTTCCTCGCCCCCAGCCCTTAAACTTCTTGCTTCCATGCTGTAACAGTGACAGGAAGAAAAAAAGTTTTTAAAAAAGGGGTCAGCATAAAAAAGACACCCAAGAAAGAGTGACATGGAGAAAAAGAATATTGTCACTGAAAAACACACAATAAAAAAATCAAATTGAATTCAACTGATTTTTTTTTTCCCAATGACAATCTTATCTTTTTCAATGCCAAAACTTACTGTCACTTCTAGCTCCATAGACATTTCAGTCAAATCAATTTTATTATGTTTCATTTAAGAGCGCCATCACCGGCCTGACCTTTGCTCAAATACACTGCAACCTTCTGTTTTGTCCCAACAACAAACCAGACAGCCACTAGTGGTGTCTATGAACTGTATGAGCAGTTCTGTTGAAATCTTTCTCTTGGCAAGAAGCAGAAAAAAACAACCTTGTGACTGGGCCTTGCAGAAAATAAGCTATTTTTCCATCTCTGACTCATAGTGGAAAACCACAGTCTAAAATGTGCTGGTTAACGCAGCATGGCCACTCCCCAATCAGCCCACAATATTGGTGCCCACCAGATGTGCGCAGTTAGAAATTCAGGGTCCTTTAAGGACAGTGAGTCTGTCTCTGTCTAAAACTTCACCACAAACTCGGGTTATAGAATATGAAATAGTTTTAATGCACTGGTTTGAACATTTGTCTGGTTTTGGTTAAGTTAGTGTGGCGGTCCATCAAAACACACAGCCTATAAAGCTGTTTGTTCTCTAATCTGATCCCATGAGTAAGTTTTTTTTTAAAACTCACAAAAACACTGGGCCAAATATGGGGAGAGTGTGTTTAGCTGTGGTGCTCCACCCTCTGAGATTCAGGGGAAAAGTATGTGAGTTGTTTCATCTAAATAATTCTGCCTTGTGGCTCTAATTAGAGAGTGCTGTTAACCAGAATGCAAATTTAATTACTATTCATCGTCAGCAGATACTCTCAAATGCTTTACAGTTCATAGACTTGGACATTGGTTAGATTGGCATGCAGAAAAAAAATGTTGTCTGTAGCTCTTCCCTAATTTCAAAGATAAAGATTAATGTAGAGGTTTTTCCTCTACATTAAAAGTTCAAAAGTACTGTTCAGGGATGCTAAGACAAAAAAGCTGCAGTAATGCTAAAGCCCTTGTCTTTGTATGATCGGTATGTGTCCGATCAATGACAGTATCGGGTTAACTCAGGCCAGGGGAGCCCTACTCACATTCCTTTGTAGACTTGGACGCCCTGCTGGTTCTGTAGGCGGGTCTTGGCCAGGTCAATAGGAAATACACATGTCACACCAACCAGGCCTGCCACGCCCCCATTAATCAGCTTAGCTGGGAGGCTGCTAAGGGATCAACATAAACACACGCACACATGCATGCACAAACCCATTTAAGTGTATAGTCACCGACACAAGGCATGCAAATGACACATCCATTCATCAACAAAACACACACACACACACACACACACACACAAAGAGAGTGTAAAACATTAACCCAGCTGCAGCTTCCACATTGTAAATACAGTTTTATCTGTCTTTATTAGGCTAAACACGCATGATAAAGTTACAGTACTTACCTAACTTTCTTCTCCGACATCGTGCTTGTGTTTGGGCTCCAGGCCCAGGCCCACTACTCCTCCTCTTCTCCTCCTCCTCCTCCAGCTACCCCTCCTCTTCGTCTTCCTTTTCCTCTTCCTCTTCCCTCCCACAGTTAAGCACACAGCCTAAAGTTGTCACCACAGCTCAACCTTCACCTGCCAACCCACACCAAAAATGCAGCTCACTGATTCATTTAATGTAGCAGCAGTGGACCGCCTTCTTCTTTTTCTCCTTGGTACAGCAGGGGCGGATGCCTTTTTTTTCTGTCTCTGCCAAAACCACCAATGTTTGATCTGTGTCTTCTGGCCAGCCTTTCTGCTTTGTTGTACCTCACATCAAAACCCAAACTCTTCCTCACTGCCTGGAAACACAAAACACACGCAGTCAGTTAAATGGATGGATTAAATCATTTGAAAGAGCACAAGTGAGATGTTTGTCTTTCTCAAAGCAAGTTAAAAAAGACATTTGTGATGACGTTAAAAGGCAGAGGGAGTGCATCTTTTTGACGGAAGATTGACACACCTCATATTAGCTAAAAGAGTCCATCAAATCCAGATTCAGTCATTCATAAATGTGAATAGCAGCATATTATCTCAGGACCACACTGAGAAAGAACATCTTGAGTCTCTCTAATCTGCCAGCTAAAAGGGATAAGAGTATTTGATCTAGCAAGGAGGGCAGAACTGAAAATGAGGCGCTTACCGATATTCTTGTTCTGCATTTGGAGTCCAGCATTTAACAAAAGGCCGAAAGGGAGATTTCAATGTAAGTTGGAAAATTAATCTGATAAGTTTTTTTTTTCTTTATTTGTTCTGGAGGTGCAATAGTTTGAAGTCCAGATAATATAAATGCGATTGTACTCTCTTCTTGGGTTCACAGCTATTGCTTTTGCTTACTATGTTCTCTGTTTCTTCAATTCTTTTTCTGCCTTTTCCCCCCCTGACTTCCCCCTGCCCTCAGCTCCTTAATTAATCTCTCTCTTAATCTCTCCACCTCCATTCCGCCTCTATTTTTACCACTGTAAACCGTCACTGCATCCTCGCCTGTCCTCTCCTCTCCGAATGGAAACAAACACTTTTTGCTTTGTTCATCCTCTCATCTTGATTTGTATAACTTACCATCGCCTCAACTTTTTTATCTCCAAATATTTTTTTTCTATTTACGTCCCTTTTATACTCTGTCTTTTCGGTTGCTGGATCCTGGTCACATTCTACACATGCCTTTCACTAAACCTCTTTCTGTGAAACTTTCTTTCAGCTCGGCTCCATTCACGCACAGTAGTGACCCTGCCAAAACACAGACAAGGGTGCCTCACCCCAAGCCAACCTCCAGCTCTCAGACCTCCATTTCCCCCAAAAAACTGCACTGGAACACCCCGATCACACAGTTCACACAGCACAAGTCCCCCATGAGACAGCTTTAAATAATAATTTAAAAAAACTTCACTTTCTTCCATCACAGAGATATAGCAGTGGGGAACGGGGGTCTTACCTCTGTCGGTGCATCCCACAGACAGGATCAAGCTGTCCACTTTCTTTTCACTTCAACAATGCGTGCAGCAATGGTAGTCAAGCGAGAGCGATCTGAGAGAGCCAGCCGCCACTCAGGGGCCGTTGCACAAACACCAGCATTGTCCTACTGCCTAAGTCCCTCCCTCTCGTGGTGACTCCCTGTGTGACACAGCCCCGGCAACTCAGCTCAGCACTAACACAACTCGACATAAACTCATGCTGCAGCCACAACGCACGCAACAGACAGGCAGGAACAAAAAGCCAGAGTTATAACTCAGTGTGTAGTTTTTCTAAGAATAAAAATATACAACACAAAACAGCAACGAGAAAGCCTGCCCATCAATAATGAGCTCTCTATTCAACAGTCCAGGTATTACATAATACCTCTGGGCACATTGAATTCCACAAATGTTCGCAGACTTACAATTAACACCAAGGTAACAGTGATACACTGATATGGTTTGCACCGTTTCGGGCATTTTATTTATTTATATTAGGAACAGTGTAAAACTGAATAATTACAGAATTAAAAAATTATGTAAGGACGTCAACAAAGAGAGTAAGTGACTACCACAGTGACCACTCGTGCCCCTAAACTGTTTTTTCATGACCATTGATTGATGTATCGATTCCTGCTGATGGAAAAACAATTACTATCAGTGATCATTTCACTCATTAGCAGGGGAAATCTTTCAGTAAAGATGGTGTTTTCTAGGTTAGCTTTCACATTTGAAGCACTTGCTCACACCATACTCTGTTAAAAAAAAAGGTTATATGTGGTCTTATTTAAAAAAAAGTGATTATAGCCTATACATCAATATGTAGCTTTAACATTGCTGAAAGCGTGCCTGTCTCTGTTTCCAATCTACAGGGTTAGCAGCCAGCACAGACCTGTCCACGCCACGTTTGCACTTGAAGAATATTCTTAACATTCAGACTGAAGGTAAGGAAAAGAAATCATCATTAAAGGATAAAATGATAAATTGTTTTAAATTATTGGCAGGAGAAATATAGAAGAATAAACCTGAAGAAATGTTTTTAAAAATGCTTGAAACAAAAGCATCAGTCCTTTACACTCGTGAATATGTAGATCAGAGATACCAGTTAGCTTCTCTCATGAGTCCCAAGTAAGGGCACAAAAGGACTTTTTAAAATGTCATTTTATTGAACAGTAATATGCAAAATGTAGCCCCTAAGTCAAAGGGACCATTCAACCCAAAATCAAATATTCATATTTTTCCTCTCATCTGTAGTGCTACTTGTCAATCTAGATTGTTGTAGTGTGAGTTGCAGAGTGTTAGAGATATCAGCAGAAGAGATGTCTGCCTTCTCTCAAATATAATGGAAGTAGATGGCACTCGGCTTGTGATGGTCAAAGCACCAAAACTATATATATTTGAAAAATTCAACAGCAGTGTCTCTTTCCAGAAATCATGACAGGGTCACTTAAATAATTCATAGGTCTTGCTGTGAGCAGTTTCATGTAGGAACTGTTTTCTTTCCAGTGAACTACACCTGCCAACTGTATCTCTGCGCACAAGGAGGCCTGTGTCCACTGCTGGCTTACATAGCACCACTGAGGAGGACACACATGCCTCTTCTCCAGGAGTAGATGCAGTTCTTCTTCTGCGCTGTGACATGGTTGGTGGGTGTATACTGTAGAGAGAAAATAGTTCCCACATGATACTGCTAAGAGGAAAAATAAGTATTCTTGTTTTGGTGAACAGTACATTTTATTCAGAACAAAAAAGCATACCAGGTAGACAGACCAATCTGCCCTTTCACATTGGCATACACATATTTTATTGCGTTGCTGATTATATCCAGTGTGTTACTATACTATGAGATCACATTTTTACAATTAAAAGCTCTATTGGGGAAATAAAACAGTAAACCTGGTGATTGGGGAGTCCTACAGTGATGAAAGAAGTATTCAGATGCCTAACTTAAGTAAAAGTAGCAATACCAAAAATTAGTACAAAAAATTTTAAAAAAAGTAAAATTACAGAAATGTTATCAGGGAAATAGACATTAGGAATCAAAAGGAAAAATACTCAATATACAGAGTGAAACCTGTCTTTGTTATGTCTTTGTTTATTATTGATATGTTACCAGTGATGCATTTAACCCCATCAAAACCTGAGCAAATTGGTTTGAAATCTTTTAAAAACATGGGAGAACACAATGAGCAGCTTACTAGGAAATCACCTGAAATAAGCTGAAAATAAATTTTAAAAAATGCAACACGAAAATGCCCCAGAGAAATTGCTGAAGAAATCTATTTTATTATTTATTTTCTTAATTTTCTTAATTTTCAGGACATTTTCCCCTATTTTTGGATATTTTTTGAATAATCTTCCTCTCTTTTTATAAAAATCTTTTTAGAAGTAATTTTCTTGTCACCTTTTACTAATTTCTTGCAATGTATGGGACATTTATTTCCCAGTTTGTCATTGTCTTTTTTCCCTGTGTTTTTTAAGAAATCAAACCAATTTGTTCTGGCTTCAAAGGGTCAAATGGCTTGTGAAAGGCATCTGAACACAGCACAAGAACACTGATTCTGATCCAGGTTTCAAGGGGTTAAGTATGAGCAGCATTACATGTTGTAGCAAATCATAAAAGTATAGTATTATTAGTATAAAATAGTATGTCAAAATTGTACAAAAAAATTGTAAAAATACTGCACGTGAGTAAATGTACCTACTTAAATTGCACAACTGGTGTTCTACTCTAGAGACGTGAGTTACAAAGCAGGACAGAAAAACTGTAATGCTGGGGGTTGATTTTGGGTCACTGTGTGTGAATGAGTTTCTCTCAAACTCCAATGTCTTATGAGTCTGGTGTACTGAAACATTAAAAAATGATCATCAGCATAATTGTAACTAGGAGTGACTGTGAATCTGATCAGGGTGGTTTCCTGTGTTCTGCCTAATCCATAAAGATATGCAGTTGTTTGCATTCTCAGAAAGGGTTAACCACAGCTCCATTTACCAGCTCTGTCTGTGCAAATGATCTAAGTGGACAGCTCTTCTGTGGAGTGTTGTATTTCAATGAGCCACCAACATTGCTAGGGTTACAGCGCATAATAATAAGATCAACTCCACGATCTTAAAGGAGAATAAACAGTAATGATGAGATGAATGAATTACTAATTAAATATAGTAGGGAGCCTTTTTGATTAACTTAGATTCAAGGTGAAAAAGTTGAAGGATAATAAGCTAGTATTTAAAGATACAGTACAAACATGGGTCCACAAATTTCCTTCTAGCTCCCAATTAGACTCATTTATTTTTGAGTTTGAAAGTCATTAAAATTGTCCATGTAACTCACTTTTACACAAAGAATCGCTGGATTGCTCTGTTGCCTAGCAACATCACAACCTTACATGGGACTGATGTTCCCATGGGACCGAAAGAGTGTGCTGTCACCGCACTGACAGCACTGCGATGGCTGACCACCACTGCCCTGCTGACAACTGCTGTCACATTATTGTACCGTAGACTGTGGAGGAGTGTGCAGGTTTACAATCCACATGTTATTTATTGCTCTGACTAACACTCCCTCATCAGACTGGAGGGATTTATGAATGAGTGAATGATGTCATGAGTAGTAGTCTTAAGTTTTATTGAAAAGCTGTGTCGTCTCTGCCCTCCATAGCACATGGGATGTATTGCAGTTGCAGACAAACATAAGTCAGTTTATCCACTCTTTAGCTTTACCAGGCCTGAGGTTGGTGATGTTGGCGGATCGGTTGGTGTTCAAGACTTTGATCTACGGCAAAATGTCTCATAACGCCATGATATTTGCTGTGGATATTCATGTTTCCTTGGCAATGAAGGCTACTGTATTTGGTAAAACAGAAAAAATCCATACACTAGCATATGCTCCCAAAAGATTTATTCAATACCTCCACATGTGTGATGTTTCGGGCTATTGCTCTTCCTCAGACATCCTTATTTTCCTTGTCTGAGGAAGGGCAATTGCCCTAAACGTCACACGTGTGGAGGCACTGAATAAATCTTTTAGGAGCATACACTAGTGTGTGGACTTTTTCTGTTATTTCATATTTGTTTTTGCTTGGTCCAGCACCTAGTTTTCATGGCTTTTGAATGTGCGCACTGCTTGAACTTTTCTCTGTTGTATTTGGTGACAGCATGACCTTTCATTTAGCACTAATAACACTGCTATGCCATCAGATTCACTGATCCACTCGTCTGAACCCAGATCATTTTGTTAGACAGCACTTCCCACCACCATTATCAAACTGAATATCTTTTCAAAGAATGGCGTTCATCCCCACAGTAGAGTTCAGAGACTTGTAGAATATGTATTATGTATTACTAGGTTTTAGATGGTAATCAAGAAACATGAAAACGGCTGTTTATTTGATTTTTTTAAATGTTGAACCTTCTAAAGCTCTAAACTCTTCAAAATACACTTTGTCTGTTCAAACCTACCATTGCATAAAAAGCATCGATGTTTTATTTGGAATTGTGTTATGATGGAAACAACTTGGATCTACGTTTGATTGTTGCCAGCAAACGCAAAGATAACAAAAGGCAGCAATGATGCTCTATGAAATTTGATGAGATCTATGAAACAAAGATGGACTTGGGATAGTATTTATATAATAGGTTCCCAAGATAATGAACTTGGCCCATGTTGGGGAAATTATGAGCTCTTGCACCACCCTTAGGCCGAAATGTTAACTTGCACATACACTTGTACTTAATCAAATAATTATTTCAGTGCCATTAACTGTGCTGATAACATTTGTTTTTCCAAGACGATAACACCTGATCTAAAGTAACCCATAGCCTTTACTCTAGTGCCACCCTCAGGACCAACATTAAATTTTTTTTACCTAACTAAAAAAAAATGAATAACTTAACAATCACTAGGTGTAATACAGATGAAGCTTCTAGAGGTTTCTTCTTTGAATGGGCTTCAAGTTGTGGACTGTAAAGTCTTGTTATTGTCTTATGACAAGTTTTGTACCTTTTGTCCTATATGTATTTATTGGGGTAAATTGATTTAAGTCTTTATTTCAAAACGTGTGAAATACAACAAAAACAGTAGTTAAAACATGTGAACAAAAAACCCCCACAATTTACATGTACAAAAAGGAGCACGAAAAGTGTAAACTTATTTAATCCTACCCCTTTATTCAAATATTTAATTATTATTAATAACACCCTTAATCTTGTCATATATGTTCCTTTGTACACACATACAGATCTATATCTAAATATCGACTATTCTGATCATATTATTAACTACTTGTTATACATCTGTGGTCATTTAAATGCATAGGCCTACACAATACCGCGTTTTTGAATCAATACATAATAGATATTGGAGGAGCATGTTTTATAAAGACAGTTACTTGATCAGAACATACGCATAGGTTGTTTTACTGATACCGTTGGCTGTTTGCCTCACGTGTTTACTACATTGGTGTTTGTTTATTTATTTCCAGTGGCAAACACCTGGCCTAGAATAGGGCAAAGGGCTGATATAATATGCTGTTTACAAATATCAAGAAAATAAAATAGGATATAATGTGAGATATTTGTATGGGCATGTATCTCTCGATGCAGCCCTGCAGGGCAGAGTAGTGTCCGCTTGTCACTGACTGTCACTGATTATCACTGCCCTCTAATAGCATGCATTTTCCACATATTGCAAAAGGGGGAGCTCATGTGTAGTAAATTGCACAAAACTTCCAGCGCGACATTGTTTACAAAATCTAAATGTAGTTGGGAATTGACTGTACGCGACAATGATAACCACAACGAGTTTTAAGAGTTTAGGATTGTTTGAAAACGGACTTGATTAAATTTTAGGGTTGTTAGGTAAAAAGCGCTGACAGTAGGAAATAGGAAATGCGCTCATATATGCCAGATAATGAGAACTAAAATCTTATCACGCAACACGCGAAAAGAAAAGCACGCAGATGCTGCTTGCAGAAGTTACCTGCTCATACCTGTCTTATTTTCAGGTTTTTATTCATTCACCATTCAGAAGCATTCCCTTTAAACGGCGGCCGCAATATCAAGCCAAAGGGGTACTTTTGATTATAGACTTTTGCTCCCATACAAACAGACAAATCGAATTGTCATTGTGTTTAACTGTTACGAATATCTTATGCATACTACTGTATATTATTAACATGCTCGTCGCTATATCAACTAATAATGCTTACATATAGTTTTATACATATGGCTCAGTCGTCGCTCCCCCCTCCTTGTCGTACGGTGGTATGGTCCTCCCCATCTGTTCCGCTCCGGTGAGACTCTGATTGAAACAGATTGTAGCGCTCCTCCGATCGCAATGGCAACTGTTCGGACAGGACGACACCAGCAACTTTTGTCGCATTTTTAATATTAGAGAGACATTATAAGTCGCTAAAGGAACTACTTTCTAATGTGAGAAACAAACGTTACACAATTTATCTAGTCCGAAAATGTCCCAGGGATGTACCGTTTCTGTGGAAGAGATCCAGTCTTGGTGGGAAGTCCCCGCCATAGCCCACTTCTGCTCGCTGTTCAGGACAGCATTCAACCTTCCAGACTTTGAAATAGAGGTAAATGCAACCTGTCGATGCTTTGAGCAACACGAGTGTCTTTAATTTTGGAAATGAAAAGTTGTTTGTGTCAGCTTTTTTGCCCACAAGGTATGTGGAGCGCATTTTGTGTAACTAGCTATCCGGTTCACCAGCTTAGCAGTGTCCTCTGAACTTCTCATTCGTTACTAAGGCAATCATGTTAGGTAACGAGTTAGCCAGCTCGTTAGCACAGCTAAAAGCTAGCTCTAACTGCTAATTGCTGGTCCTCAAAGTTGTGAATTGTTGGCTGTATTTGGCAGTTATGATCCAGTTTTACGGTCTGATATCCATAGTAACGTTGCGTGTCGCTTAAATGTGATATCCAAGTATTCTCTGGTGTTTTGAGGTGTAACTTTAGATAAAGGTGCTGTTGTATAAACCATGTGCCACTCGTTTGTTTTCATTTGGTCATGTTTAAGATGAAGAGCATACTTGGTTCCGCTTAATAGAATAAAAAAGGAAATGGCAGGATGATAACAACATGCTTGGAGAAATGACGTGACAAAATGAGAAGAAAGTTGTTTGAGTAATAACCTTATTAGATTAGGTTTAGATATTTATTTATAGGGTAAAAAGTCATGCAATAACTTGAATTGCTGTCCTGCTCATCGGTGAACTATGCTGCTATGTTTTGTGTCTTTTTTCTGGCATGTAAAGTTAAGTTCATGGCGTGTGGTTCGAGTTTATTGTCTTGCAGTTGCAAGCCATCTGGCTTGGGTAGCCATAGGGACGCAGATGCTGTTCAGGCATTGTTTGCTCGCTCAAGTCCTGTTTTGTTGCAAGAAGCGATGGTCTAAACGTTTGTTTACGAGTACAATAAGTTAAAGAGGAACTATCATCCGCCCACTCGGTGTTCCGGTACAGAATAAACGAAATTCATCACACAGCGATTACATAATTTAACTTTATTACTCGACTCGACCCCCCTTGTTCCTTGAGATGTATTCAGAGTTCAGAAAAAAGCTAATTCCAACATGTATTTATTGAATATTACAACACATTTAATGTAGATGGTTGAGATCATCGAGAAATTATTGCACTTTAAAGACACTGGTAAGGTCAACATCACGCATCAACAGTCTCCATCACTCATTCATCCCCACCCCCTTCGGCAGAGAAACACAGGCAGGCATCGCTTTGTTATTAAAGGAGGTGCAAGCCAGATGGGGGATCGCATTGCGCCTAGTTTACATGGAAGTTGAGGGTGCTGTTCCATTTCTCTGTAGGAAAGGGTTGGATCAACGCGCATTTTTGTTAAAGCCAATAATTACTCATTCATTTGCAACAAACCGATCGTTTGATCGCACTGACTTTAACTTTAGAAATGCTCTTGTTGAGCAAACATGGTTTGGAGCGTCCGGTTTCACACGAGGGTCGTAGTGCTGCTTCTCAGTGCAAATGATGTATCCGTCTTTAAACGCATCACTAAGCAGATCACATGTGCGGGTACACCCCCTCAGCTGGATTTCGAGGAAATATTGAGATTGATGCAGTAGTCGTATACTTTGACATCTCAATCAGATACACAAGTGTTCAAGGTCACAACTCCTCGGGTTCTCAGTATTATGATCTGCAGTTATAATAATAGTTCGATGCTATTCGATGTTACTGCTTTAGGTCTTTGATTCAACTATTTTTGGTGGGAAAACAAGAAGTAGAGCATTTATTTCAGAGTTTATCTCACCTTGTTGCATATTTGTGGTTTCAAAAGCAAGTCTTAATCACTGAGTGATTTTTGGCATTTCTCTATTTGGACATGGTTTAATTATGAATGATATCAAAATGTCTATGACATTCTTGGATCCAAAATCTATAATTTGAATTTCATATTCTAACGTATAGGCTTGAAAGGTGACTTTTTTGGTGAGCATGAGTGTGTGAAATCTACTAAATATTTGGATACAATACTTCTTTTAAGTAAGCAAAACATCATTATAACTAATCTAGATGGACCACCGCATTTCTGTGTGAAAGAGCAAACTTGAAAGAAAAAAAAAGGAAAACTACATGGTGAATGTTAGATTCTCAAAACATAGACCTTGATTTTGGTATCACTGCTATTCATTTGCATCACTTGGCAAAAATAGTGATATTTTATTACAGAATTGTGCATTAAGTGACTGTTGTGTCAGAAACAAATTCTCACTAACTAAAGCATATGGTGTCAGCTTTAACAAACTCTGTCTTGGTGTGTGCTGAATGGCTCATCAATATATAAAAGAAGATTTCTTTTCTTTTGCTTGATTTCCTATGTCTCTTAGTGCAGTATTTCTGTGTTGAACAAAGCAGGGTTTGCATGTACAAGTCCAGTGTCTTAAATTCTGTTATGCTTTGTGTTACGGGTGAGTGGAAGGTTAAATCAATTTCGATAGTTATGTCTACATGGACGGAGATTTTTATTCTAGTAATAATTACAATAAGAACCCAATTAGCATTTAAGCCCTGGGTAGCCGATTAGTTCAGAATAAACTGGCACATTCTGAAAATTGTCATGTAAATTCTACTATTTTTTTTTTCTTGCTTTGATTTTTAAAAAATATTCCTATACATCCAAGTATGTTTGTCAACTTAAGTGAAATGATGACGTGTTGTATTGGACTGCCATAGGGATGTTTTGCACCTGAGATGACCATATGATCTGTCAGTCAGACAAGATTGTCCCTGGAGCTCTGCTTTTACACCTGTGCGCACCATTTGGTGCGTAAAGTGGGCTTTTGGGTAGGTGTTGTGTCAGAAAATTATAATTTTAATGTATAAAAATAACCAAATAATTGTACTCCCCTTGCAGGTGAAATCATCATCATTATCAAACCATCGTCTATGCAGGGAGTCTATGCATTAGTGGGCTAAAAGCATGTATAACATATGATAGCAATCACAATAATACGATAAATTCCATAAAAACAAATAATTCGTAGCAATATGTGTCAAAACTTATAAATAGAAACAGCAAAAAATAAGATGAAAAAGTTAAATGGCAAACACGTCTCCCATTATTGAAGGATACATAACACCATCAACAGAAAAAACAACAATAAAATGTTGAAAATAAAAATGATGAAAACTATCATGTCTGTAAATTAACCAAAGCTGGAGCACTGTACTATAACCATATTATTTAGCATACACTTAAAATGATCTACTGGCACAAACCGGTCTGATTCAGTACCTCATGTAACTTGTTCCATTTATTTGTTGCAAAACTAATAGCTAATCTGCAAAGCTCAGTGCTGATCTGATGATTTTCAAGGGATAAAAATTCCTGTGAGCATGTGTGATGAGAAATAGGTTTGATTTTTTAAAGAGAAGCTAGGTAGATGGGTAACTTTCCGAATGATGCCTTATAATCAAAAAGGGGGCAGTGCCTTTCCCCTCTGTCTGTGAGAAAAAGAGTATGTTGTCTTCTACAAAAAGATAAGGTCATGCTAACCACCTTGGTCCAACCCTCCGTCTTCCACTCTGCCGATACCTGGAAACTCTGCACACATTATTGCACTTAAGATATGACGCCATTCAGATATCGCTCACATAGTCCTGTCACGTAGTCATGTCCTATTAGTCCAGTTAATGTCGCTCTGTGGCTTTACAAACTCAAATATTCACACATACTTCGGGCACTAGAGTAAAGTAGAACAGTAGCCAACGATAATTTGTTCCAGAATTAAAACATTTGGATTCAACACATTCACTTTCTGAGGGCTTTGTGTTTGTAGAAATAAGAGAAAACTGTCAGGCAGACATGTTTGTTTTGCTTAATGCCACATACCAGCAACAAGACGAGCTGGCCCGGGCACTGTCGTAAGCGTAGCACTTAAGGCTGACTCACTCTCAGTTACCTTTACCTTTGCCGTGACCTGCATAGCTGAGGTTGACGAAAATTGAAGAGCTACTAGTATGTAACAGTCAATCAATATAAATTTGTCTCCTGACAGTCTTTCATCTTGAAGTTCCTCCATAGGTGATTTTTGCTGTGCCTATGTAAGAATAGTTGGGTAATGTCAGTCAGGTCCAGCTGCAATCCTATCTCTGTATGTATAGGGTGAAATACCCAAGAATCAGCGGTGGAAAAGGGGACAGGGGAGGGGGCAGGAAGTAGCTGTCATTGGTCATGACAGAGTGGGGGGTGTCGAGTGATTTCACTCTGTGGGCTTCAGTGTCAACAGTCTCTGACATACTATCAGTCCTTCTTTGTGGACATTGCCTCTTATATTGGTTGTGGTTGTCCTGTGTCAGTTCTTGCCACACTACTCTGTGTAGTAGACAACATGGGTCAGCACTGTAGCTGCTGAGGGAACCACGCAGCTCTGCATGCCACAGTATTTCTATGTATATCCTGGTTAGACATTTATTCTGGTGTTGCCCTCTGGTATCATCTGTGGGAGAGGAGTAATAAGAGTGTGGGGCTGCATACTTCACACCATTAATTTGTTGTGGAGCTCAATTGTTTAGAGTGACCACACTGGGGTCTTGTTGCCTATTTCATCACATTAGTAACAACATTGAAAGCATATTTATGATTCAGAGTCTGAAGCGGGATTGCCTGCACATGGTTCTCAACATGGAGGTTGCTGAGCTGATGGCTAGAGTGGTGCTAGCTTTAGAAACACTGCTAACAATGGGAACAGACTGTGCTGACAGAGCCAACCATGTCCGCTTTTACATAGAGATTGCAATATAGGGACGTAACAAAGTCCCTTCCTTACACCTCCTTTGCACTTCTACACAGAACTAAACAGTGGCAGCATCATGCCACCCCAGTGTGTGATTTTAGACCCCATGCTGGCATCCCAGAAGCAAAAGAGGCGTGATGGATGTGACATGTAGCACAACAGCGTCAGCCTCTAATGTGACATGTAACGTGCGTGTTAGCAACGCTTTATACACAATAACAATGGCATAACATGGCAATATCAATAATTTATCATCCCTGTTATTCAGCGGCTGATCTCATTTTCTGCTTAGAATGGTAAGGAGTTTCCAAATCTCATCATTTTCCCAATTTGTGGACATTTTTCGGCTGCTTTTTTCTCTTTGAGTTAGCTGCTGACTTCTAGGAACTGCTTTTTAAATCTCCATACGTGTCATCAAAACATCGCACCTGATCTAAGATCCTGTCCTGCCGGCTGTCACTTTGACAGAGACATGGATTCAGTGCTGTTACTACCTCCACTGCCAGCTTAAAGGCAAGACAACTTTGTCCCCTCAATTCAGTGATTGTGCCTTTAATAGAGAACAATAAGGCAGAATAACAAATATTGAATTGTTAAAAGGGATTTTGTCAACCAAGAAGGAAATTAGAGCTTTAGTGCTATGCTTTGGCAACCACTGCGTCCCGATATTAGCGGTAACTGTTATGTTTACGTTCTGAATCATGTCACATAAAGCTCTTTTAACAACTAGTGAAATAGAGTATGTTTTGGGGCTTTTAGGGATCTTTTTTGTTCTGTGCAAGCTGAAATGTAATAAGTATGAAGAACTCCGGATAGCCGAGGCAACTGACTAAATGTCAACTGTATTGATGTCACCAAAACACCTGTTTCTTTTTCTTGTTATGGAGACTTTTTAATGAATAGGCACATTTGAGACACAATGTTTTGTACCTTTTGAAACTGCTACCAAGGTGGATATTGATAAACTCAGTGAGCGAGTCAGACAGTGCTGCTGTGGTGATGTTGGGGCAGCTCTTTTCTTTCTACGGTGCTGGTCAGTGATAATGGAGACTCCCCCAATCTCCTTGGCTAGCCTTACAAAACAGCCCATTGCACATTGTTCCTTGGCTGATACACTTCACTGTCGCTGGTTTCCACTTTCCTCTGCCTGCAGGCAGTGAGTTGGGAAAGCAGTGTGTGTGTTTGTGTGTGTGTGTGTAGATGAGAGTTGAGTGGGTGAGATGGAGAGGAGATGGAGAAAGAATGAGTGGGAGGGAAGGGGAAAGAGGGGAAGTGGAGAAAAGTGTCCTAGAGATGGAGAGGGAGTGGATGAGGAAGTGAAAGTGCATTAGTGTGAAAGAGTGAAAGAGTGATCTGGAGGAAGGAGGCCCAGGGTCAACATGCCTGTCCTCTTTGCCTGGCTTTTTGTCTCTGTGGCGTATGTTTAATTTCTCGGCTATGTGTCTGTGAAATGATGCCTAAAATCTCACAGCCAACAGGCGCTGCAGGCCCCTGTAGCTGGATCCTCTATGATGTGCCCTTCGTTGCCAGACATAGTCCTTCATGCCAAGGACCTCCGTCCCTGTCATCTTCCCACTCCGTGCTCTGCTGCCAGCCTGTTTGGCACATCATTGTGAATTAATTCCATATATCTTCATCAACTGCCTGTCATATGTTGTGAACACTGACTTATATTGGCCTCCTCTCTATGTTCATATTGTGGAACTAATGATGAGCTAAGCGACATGGGGAATTTCTTATCCTTCAAACTGGAATTGAGGTTTGTATTTCCCGACTTCTCTCTACAAACTACCACCATAGTTCTTTGCAGTTTGTCATAGTGTGCAGTTGTTGGTGTGAAAGTCCCCTTGTACAATCATCTGACTGGCATTTGTTAGTTTATACTTTTAAACTGGCAAGAAGAATAATAGGAAAATCAGAAATTACACAGTAGTGTGCCGAATGAACCAGCCAGCAGCCCAGAGATCTTTTGAGTTTTAATATTCCTTGTCCCATACCAAGATTTAATCAGCTAATGAGAGCCATCACCATCATTGTTTGGGTCAAGAAATGAAGAGAGATGAAGAGACACCTAGCAATTCAGGTAAATCACTGAATTTACTCTTTTTATTCTGGCATGAGAGGACTCTTTGAGGCAAACAGGCATAAAACAGGGGTACAGCTTTTTATTTCCTCATGTGACATGGCTCTAAGGATGGCAGTTTTGATAGAAGTATCTGTCCTTTTGTCCACAGTTTTAATCCAGTCTGAAATATCCCAGCAACTATTGCATGGAATCCTAATGACAAAGGTGATCCTCTAAATTTTTTAGCCAGTTGATAGCGGGGTGAAGAGCTTAACCTGCAAAATATTGTATGTACTTGATAGAATGGCACATTTTGTTGTCTGTCATGGTTCTAAGAGAATGTATCCTAGTGATTGTGGTGATGACCTTTAATACTGACTAATACCTGAAAACTCAAAGCGTCACCATCAGTCTCAGCTACTTTGTGTATGTTGTTAATCAGCACACGGAAATGCGATGGTAATTATGTTAAACATTTTACATCAACAGCATGTCATTGTAAGCATGTTAGCATGTTGGCTTAGCATTCAGCTTAAAGCACCACTGTGCCCAACTACAGCCTCACACTGCTGCTAACACTGAAAGCTCCTAAGGGGCACTTACAGTGTTGTTAAGTTCCCATCCCAAAGTTAAATTTGAGACCAGGAAGCAGTATTTACTGAAATGGCAGCATCTCAAATTGGCAGTTACTAACAATCTTGAAAATAAAAACAATAATAAAATGACAAAAACATCAACAAAAACTTCCCAGATAAAGTTCACAGAGTAACTAAAACGGCTTGAAGCCTACGGGATGTTTATTGTCAAAAACAACTAATGACAACTCAAAGGTGGAACAACTACAATGTCTCCCCATTCTGTGTTTGTACTTTTTTCCACAGAAGGGCCATTACAAATGAACACATGCATGCTGTTTTTTCAAACACCGGTAAACCTGCTAAAATAGGCTATTGACTGCTTTCCCATTGCCAGTAGAGCAGAGCTTACACAGCTCTGCAGCAGTACAGCATGTCTTTTGTGTGGATGTTTGTATTTTTGTTTTGGTGTGTCCGTGTAACATCATGAGAAAAGGTAAGCAGTAGACAGCATGGACAGAAGTCTGCGAAAAACTTTACGGTGGTTCCTTCTCTTTAGATATCTCTTACTTATTCAGTCTCATGTTCAAACTCAGTGAAGACTGTCATCTGAGTGTTGTGTTCCCATTAATGCAGATCACAGCTGGAGGTGGTAAATACCCATGTCTTCTGCAGAGTCATTTGACCTGGGTGTGGATGCCGATTGTACGCATTCCAATTGCACTAAAAAGTCAGTGGGAATGAGACTTTAGTGGAATAAAATTGCAACATACCTGCCTTAAACAGGCTGTTTAAAAGGGGCTGTAGTCATCCCATAAAGGTGCTTTCACTCATGTTGCCTGATTACAGCTCGAGACTGTTTTTTGTGTATTGCCCTTGATTGAAAGTTAACTCACTCTCGTGGTTTGTTTGCACCTGTCAGGGTTGAACAATTAACACCTTAATCATTGCTATGAACATGGTGACATCACAAAGCTTCAGCCTGATTAGATGTCTAATCAGAGCCAGAGTGATTAAAAAACACCTGTTTCGGCATGCGGAGCCCTGAAGATCACAGTAAGCTTTTATTCTTGTCTCTGCTTCTGTTGATGGATCAAGAAATACCTTCTCACTAATCATTAGCTGCCAAACTCCTGTCACCCAGCTTCATCTGCATCAACCCCTCTCCCCTCCAGTCATGTGTTTGGCATGTTCAAGGACTAACCTCTCTGTCTACCTCTCCCTAAGTGTCATCCTCATTGCCATCACTTGTCCCACTACTGCATGCCCATTAGCAGTCCCTCTGCCCCATCCCCTGTTTGAGCCCCAGCAGCCTCCCTGTCCCTGAGCCCCAGCCCCTGGCATCACCATGACTAAACCCCAGATGGTGATTCTTTCTTTCCCTTCCCCCTGGAGGATGGAGGCTCTCCTCTCTGACTGGGTGCTAGCTGCTGCTGCTGCAGCCCTTCTGGGATGGGGGCTCCTATTTTTGTAAAGCCCCCAGTCTGATTGTAAAAGAAGGTTTAGTCCTATTAGATCTGGTAAATAAGCAAGGGCAGGCAGCCTGTAAGCACGTCCTTGTTTCTGTTGTCTAGAAAGCAAATGGATTAACGGGGGGAATAGGATCAAGGCTTAAGCGTTGCTCCATCATGGCCCAACTTCAGACAGACACACACTCTTGCTGATTCCCGTTTTTTGTGGATTATTACTGCAGAGAGCAGTCAGTTAATATGTGCTGCCAGTCTGGCCCCTATTAGGGGACTTTGATGTAATGGCCAAGGACGGTTGTGTTGAAGATGTGTGGCAGAATATCATTCACAGAAGCAAGCAGAGTAGGGATGTCCCAGTCTGTTCAGAAGGATCGTTATCTGGCCTGATCAATGCATTTTTTTAATTGACCGGGATTTGTTATTTTGAGCACGCACCCCACCTGATCCTTTGTTTACGTCTGCCATCACACAGGTGTCATTAACGGAAAGCATGATATTCAGGTTGTATTGTAATGTTGCTACTCCATTAAGAAGAAACTGATACAGTTTGATACCAAATTGTATTTGTTATGAATGGGAATGTTAAGTTCAGCTATTACTCTACTTTGAAGTGGAATTGTGATATATTCATTATTAATAGTGTTCTGTACTTTTATTACAATGCTATACTTAGTGGATATGACAGCAATTTTTAAAGACACATTATAACTGTTGACCATAATATTTTGTTAAACCACCCCCCAAAAAATGCAGCACCAAGTGGAATTGTGATAAAAGCCATATAAAATAGTTTTAGTTCGTTAACTTTGTTATTTTGTAAAAATAAAACGAAGTGTTTGGATGCAGACATTTTCTCTTGCACTGCATTGCGTAGCTATTAAACTGTCAACCATATGCACCAGATTCATTTTAATAACTCTAAAGTACTTGGTGTGTACACTTTGCAGCTGTATTATCCAGATAAAAACAAGTATTTGATCTGGAGTTGATATCGGCAGATGCTCAATATCAAATGACTCAGATCGGGATCAGGGGGAAGAAATACATGATTGGGACATCCCTAAAGCAGACGTTGGAAATTAAGTGATTTTTGTGGTGTTTCAGGGATAAGTAGTTGGTGACTTAAATCAATGATAATATGCTAATCTTCAACCTTGGGCTGTTCTACCTCCTTTGTCAATTCCAGGGTGGAGATTATAGCCCCCCCACACAACAACAATGATTCATTCTCATCCCAGATCTGCACTCGTTGCTCATCCCTCATCCCTCTCCCTTTCTTTCCCTCTGTCCCACCCACTGACACATCCCCAGCTCAGCCCTTCTTACGGCCTCAGAGAGACCAACCTCTGACACTTTCCAGATCAGGCTACACATAAAGCCTTCAAAACTTTTCCACACTCTGTAAGTACCCCTTGAAGATCAAGAACCTTTTTGCATGTCTTTTTTAACACCCTCCCTTGCATGCAGTGTGAGGGGGGGGTGCTTTGCAAGAGGCTGCTGCCCCTCCCCCAGTTGTGATTGACAAGTGAGAGCAGCAGTACATGCATCAGATGGTTTCACATGGGGAGTGTGTGCACAGAGGGGGAGGTAGAGGGGCACATACACCGGGGTTTGTTTCAGTCAGCTCCATTGTTGCAGCTCCCCATGGTTCCCTCTCTCTGTCTCCAGTCTGGGGCGGCATCCCTCCAGTGTTGCTTTCTCACTCTGTGCTGTTGCGTCTGGCTGTGAAGCAAAGATGAGGGGACAGAGAGAAGCCGAGTGATGAGAACTTAACCAAACCAGGTCTTATCCAGTGGGAGCCCTGGAAAACTTACTGGAGTCACTGGTTAACGCGTTTTTACAACAGTGCTTTGTTATGTGTTGGTTTGCTTTATTGTGTGTGTGATGCAACACCACAGTGAGACGAGGTAATAAAGAGAGAGATTTATTCTGGAACTTGTTGCTGTACCGGTTGGAAAGCGAGAGGGCAAAAAAAAGTGTATGATGCAAAGGGAGGGAGCTTTGAGAAGTTTGTTCCTATAGCGATGCTGACTAGAGATTTATCTGAGAATTGGCACAAGGGGACACACAGGAGGGGTGTGGATCTGTGAAGCTGTAGTGGGGTGCAGACTGGCACACACTTGGCTGACTACATGAATCGCAGAAGGCCACAGGCTGAAATAAATAGTTCTAGTTGGCACACTTTGAGTGTTGTCAACCTCAATGTATTTCTTTGTTTTCAAAATATTAACTAGTGCTAAAATATGTAAGCTGTTCCTGATCTGTTACTGTCGGACCAAATACACTGTGATTTGGAAATATAATGAGTGAGTGGGTGTTCAGACCAAAATACAGCCCAGTGTTGTTTTGGTTACTGGTGACACAATGAAATGCAATGCAGGAATGCAGTGCCTTACTGGATGATGTTGCATTGTGTTCCAGCAAAGGTTGAGCTAGGTTTCACTTCTGATGGACCCCACTACACTGACACCGCTGTTTCTTCTATGGAAGGGTGTCATTCAAATTAAATAGTGATTCAGACTGAAAAAAAAAGCCCTTTGTTCATGGAGCATGTTGGTGAGACAATAAAAAACAATCTGGTTTTACAAGTATAGTTGGACATTTGAAAAGGGACATGTCTAGAAAATTATCACGGAGGCAGCTATTTTAGCTTTAGTCATGACGATCACAAGGTAAAGAGTAGAAAAAGGTGTTCATGTTACAAAGCAAAATACAATGACTGTGTGCCTACAGATATTTCACCAGCCCGATGCAGCGTCTTACCAGCTAAAGTATCACGGTGGTTAAACTTCTTCTGCTTGCTGACCCTGCTTTTTTCTACGGGGTGTTTCAGCCAACAGGTTAGTACAATTCAGTTCGGTCTGTACACATTTTTTGCGTTTCAATTGTGAAAAGTCTAGGATGATACTTGTCGTACCTTTTGGAACCGTTCTCATTTTTGGTCACCCCTGTGTTCGTGGTACCTGGCACACAGATCTGGTACTAAACGGTGGAGCTAGAAACGCTGCAGTCCGTTGATTGGTCTTTAGAGAATGAACACTGTGTGCTTAGGGCTGAGCTGCTGCTCATTTTTCATACATTAGTAGACTGTCTATCAAAGCCTGCACCGTGGAGGTTGTCCTTTGTTCTTTCACCATCAAGTTGTGTTGTTAATGTGCTTACTGATCCATTTTAATTCAGTCCCGTTGGCCTTCCAGTTTCCCTTTTCCCCTCCAAATACTGACTATAGCCGCCTATATTCCCTTTCACATAGGCACAGAGCGTACAAGCTAGTTGGCTACTGGTTACAGTCTTCGCTGTATCTTCGGGCGCGACTCTTTGGTCAAGACACAGGTGTGTTTGGGCTACATCCACACTCATACGCTGTTGTTTTGAAAACGCACAACTTTTGCTACATTAACTTCCAGCATCCAAACTACTATAGGATTTTTTAATACCTACAACAGAGACTTTTGAAAACGCTACTGACCCTGTTTTAGTTTGAAAACTAGGGGATTGTATTTTAGTCTGGATGGAGACATTTAAGAAATAATGGCAGAAACACTCATGTTTGCCTCTTTGTTGGGTCGTATCAGTCAAGATGTGTCACCATATTTACTTTGCACTGATTCCTAATCTATGTTTTTGCCTCCTTGGCCACTTTTTGACTCTATTTTAGACAAGTAGTAGACAATCTGCTTCCTGTTTACACTGGTATGCACATGCCCAGTGTATGTGAATGCTCATGTGTTTTCAGGCATGTTAGTATGGATGGATATTATTTCTGAAACACTTTTAAAATGCTGCTTTCCAAACAAAACCTGTTCATGTAGATGTAGCCCAACTCTGAGATGTTACTGCCCCTGCACCACCTGTTTGTCCAACATATTTAGGTGTCTTTGCCACTGATCAGTACCCTTTAAAGTTTAACTTGCATCTCGGAAAGACGCGCTATTCTCAGTGTGCCACCTAACATGTTGGATTTAAACATTTTCTCAGAAGGCTACTTTTCCCCTCCTGTCAAATAGCAGTTCCTCCTCATGTCTTCATGTGTTAACTCCAAGGCTGCAGCCATCTCCTTCATGTTGTTCTCTTCATTTCAAGACTCCTCCCACCGCCGTCTAAAACCACACTGGTCACGGACTATTTTTTTCTCCTTAGGGCCAGCAGGCTGAATTTGAACGATCTGTTTGTGTGTGTATGTGCACGTACACGCAGGTGCATGTTTATGCAGTCAGCAAATGGGACCACTGGGATGTAAGCTGGAGCAGGAAGCTCCATTTTATATAAGGAAGCTGATGATATGGTTTCCTCAGAGCTCACAGTGGAAGTATGAGAGGCGCTGGGCTACACTGGGTGGCCTCCCATCTCCTGTGCTTAATGATCTTCACCCACATAGCATACGAGCAAGGCCAAGGCAAAGGGTCTCCATCTGTCTCAGGAAGGATCTGTCCACCATCCATCCCTCAACCCCCATACACAGCCTCTACTCCACTAACCCTTCATACAGCACAGCCACCTGTCCCACCTGGCCCTGACACACTATAATAAAACTAAGCTGAAAGTTGAAACTGACCTTACTGTTGTGCAGCGCATGAGCTATATTTAGTGTTTGTCACTGTTCCAAAGAGGTAGTGCAGCTCATTTAGACCAACCTGTAGTCACTCTTCCTGTTCACATATTTTCATATACAAATGGTGTCCTTGCCTGAAGGCTCTAGTTGTTTGAATGTGTCAAAATGCTAGTTAAGACAGGTGTGGAGGACACAACTTTTCACTCTGGCTCAAATAGACATGTTGTAAATCAAGACTGTCAGCCAACAAGTTCTTGTTTTGATGCATCAGTGAGATGCATCTGGCAGCAACTCAAAGATGTTGATTCTTTTCTCTGATGATCAGATGAGCGCAACATCCTGAGGATGCGAGGGCGTTTTCCTGTGGTGTTATGGCTGCGTGTGCATGTCTGTCATGTGGCAGGAGGTGGTTATGTGTGGGGGTGGAGGGTGTTGTCAGATGATGGCTCCTGGAGGAGCCATGTGGGAGATAAAAGTGGGAGGGGAGTGGGGGGAGGAAGAAATAAAGAAAGAAGCAAGGAGAGGAAGAGAGGGGCCTTCACACAACAAACAGGCCTCCCTTCCCCCTCAGCGAGCTGTGCACACGTCCTCCAACTGTTGGTGATATAGACCCCGGAGGAGCTGTTAACGGCAGTGGCATGGAAAGTATCTGCTGTGAGGGTAGCCAGAGAGGCCAACCCCCTGATACTACAGGCTCTGTGGATCTGCCACAACCTTGGAACCGCTGATACATGCTGCTGCACAGCTTATCACAACCCTGTCTCTCTCTTTCTCTCTCTCTCTCGCTGCATGCATTGGCCAGACACATACCCGCATTTTATCTTTCTCTCTTTGCAGATATGAATAGGACACATGATGGGGCCATTGGTGTCCACTGAGAAAACCACATTTCACTTTTATCTGCAAATGCAGATGGTGTGTTCTGCCTTGAAGTCAGTTTAGCCTTGATGTCTTCTTCCTTATAAAAAGTCTGCTCCTCTCCTGTTCTCAGTTGATTGATGCCTCATGTCTCTTGACATTTACCGTCCTACTTCTCATGTCAAACAGAGACCAAGGGTTTTGTCCTCCTTGTGGAGGTTCATATTTTGCTTGGCATCATTAAACCCTTTTCATACAGCAGATGTGCGTATACGATGCAGTAATGCTCGTTCAACCCATGTCTCTTTGGAGACAGCTGTCACAGGTTAATCTTTGGTTGTCACCTTTTGTAGAGAGTCTGCAACAAAGTTTCATACATTTCACTGGCAAACCATAAATTCACACAGAATTACACTGGATCTGTGCTAAGTAACATAAAAGCTCACTCCTACTCTTGCTTTTTCTGCCCTTTTTCTGTTTCTCTCCCCTCATTCTTCCTTTTTCTCTGTGTATAGGGAGTCTGTGATAGGGATACTGATTTTTGACCAGCTATGCATCATAACAGTGTGGGTAGTATGTGTCAGTGAAACACCACCAGATTTTACAAAACATGTAATTCGTCAGAGTTTTGCTGGGAGCGTTAATAGGTTTGCTGCAGCGCAGTGCAATCTGATAGTTGTAATTTTCATACCTCTTAAGCAAAAGTGAATGTCACAGTCCTTTTACTCTGTTTTCTCTGATGTGTCATCCCATCCAGGTGTAACACAAGTCACAGTGCTGAATTACGTGCAAGAACACATTATGAGGTGTTCCATATGTGAGCGAGAGCTCTAGAAAGGGCAGAGAAGTCTAACATGTTTTTAAAAACATGGTACAACGGCAGAGCATCCAAAGAGGAGAGTGGGATTATGGAGAGCTCTCCAGCTGGAGGTCAACTCCTGCGCTGTTGGACAGTGGGTTGTTATGTGGTTGTTATGCTGATTCTGACATCCCACAATAAAGTGGAACCTGTAGCTTTGTCTTTGAATCATAACATGTGCTCAAAGACTGCATTGCAGATTTTCTGTTAAGATTGAGGAAATCGGAGCAGGTCTACAACTTACATTGTCAAACCCCTTTGACAGCTCCAAGCCTACTGGACTTTGACAAACTACATGCATGTAATTTACTTTGTTAAGTGGATTGTAAGGGAATCAGCACAAGTCCAGGTTTCCATCGTCTTTATGGGATGCAATTTGTTGTGGTCTACTTCCATTTATGACTAGCCCACAGCATTAAATCATACACACATAAATATCTGTACTCTATATTGCTGGATAGATAATGCAACCTAGATAATGAGAAGGGCACTTACAGGTATACTATGCAGGAATTGTCAGTTACTGTTAGTAAACAGTAGCCAGTAAAAGTCATAGTGAACCCCAATCCAGATTCACTCTCATTTGGTATATTAATGTTTTTCAGCGCTATGTTAATGACTTTTGCAGCTTCCTCTTGGATGCCTGCTGCTTATAGTCAGCACCTGGTTGCTGCCTTTTATTAAGTACTGAACTCACCTTCACGCTGTGGTCAGGAACATTGTGAATGCAGCAAATTAAGAAGAAAATAAGAAAAAACACACAGAGAGCAGTCGCTGCAGATAAATACACCACCACACACTTCTAGTGGGTCATTAGTGATGACTGAGAGCGATTGCCTTTGTATAAGTCTAAACATAGTTTTTTTTAGGAAAATCCTGCATAGCACAACGTTAAGGAAAGTCGATTACTAATAGTGATTCTCATGAGCACTTCCCCATCTCGACATGTAAGAGGCACCAGAGCAGATCACAAAAACTGAAAATCATTTAATTTTGCAACTTCAATTGATTTTGCTTTGAAGATGCTATCCATATAGCAACAATTCTGGTATTTTAATCTGTTAATGTTAGTGAAGGTACATTAGGTCTGACAGGTCCTTGTGAGAATGAGAGCAGGACAAGCGGCAAGCTGTGTTGACGCCATAGGTGTTACTTCTCACACTGTTTGCCATTCTGTTAAAAAAGATGGACGGGTGAGACAGCGCTTCAAATAGTTGTTTTGAGTCGAGATCTGTCTAAATGCTGCTTTGTGCTGCTTTTGCCAATTAATGATTTTGGGAGAATCACTGCCAATCAGGAGTCTGCACTGTCCTCAGTGAGAGTGGAGCTAGCAACTGGCCGGTGTGGGGACAATGTGTGGAGGCAGAGGAGAGATAAGGAATACAGAGAGAGGAGAAAGAGTAGGGTGGAGAGTGGAGCAAGGGTGTCAGGGGAATAATAGAATGCCTCAGAGGCCCTCGTAGACACCGGGCAGTAACACAGGGGGAGGAAAATGGTGTGGAAGAGAGGAATAAGAGGTTAAGCCAGCGATAGAAGCAGAGAGAGAAACAGCAGGGGAGTTGGGTGAGAGAAGTAGCAAATACCTTCAGGGTAAATTGTTGATAGCAAGCCTGGCCTGCAGAGGGGCTGTGGTGATGACACACCTTTTGACAAGGCTTGACTCTCCCTTAAATCTTTGTCCCCATGTGTGAATGTGAATAGCCTGTTTTGTTCACTGCAGTAGTGTAGTGATAAATCCAACAGTTTAGCGCTTTGATTTTAACTCTTTATAGCTTATGTATTTCTTATTTTTGAGTCCCATTGATTAATAATGTGAAGTGCCCAAAGTACTGCTCTGTGTTTATTGTGTTGGGGCACGTGTATGAATAAATGTCGGTAAAAGTTTGTTTTATGCAGTGGTGGAATAATTATTCAGATCCTTTACTTAAGTAAAGTAACTAATACTATATAATAAAAAACCTTATTACGAGTTAAAGTCCTGCATTGCAAATGGTACTTGTAAGTAAGGTAAAAGTAAGTAAGTATATTCAGAAAAACGTACTTAAAGTATTAAAAGTAAAACTATCAAATGCAAAAAAACAATCCACAGTAATGTGTTTTTTGTCTGTTTGTTTTTTTTTTTTATTTAAAAAGACATAGTTATTGTTATGTTTAAGCTCTACTTTGCTACTGCTACAACTACTAAAAGCATCCTAAAAACTTAAAAGTATTAGAAATATTTAAGAAAACAAAACACACCCCAAAAACTCAAAATTATTACAATTATTATTTTCTCCCTTTACTTATAGGACAGCTGAAGTGAGACAGGAGAGGCCTGAGACAGGAGTGCCCCATAAGCCTCAGGCATATGGGGCACACACTCTGCCTGATGAGCAGGTTGCCCCCAAAACTCAAAATTATTTAAAAACTATTAAAAACACCTCCCAAAAAACCCCAAATGTATAAATAAGTATAGAATTAAAACACCCCAAAACCTCAAAATTACAAAAGAAGGGGAAAAAAAAGACTTAAATGTTTATCAAAATAGTGAGCAGTTAATTTGCTGTCAATCAACTGATTGATTAATCATTGAAGCTGTACTTGTATAAACTGTGAGGTAGTTATTTTTTTAACAAAACATCATATTTTATACACTCTTCGTATTTTTTTTTTTTTAATGTAAGAATCCTTATCTGTAAAATAACCAAAGCATTCAGATGAATGTAGTGAAGTAAAAAAGTACAATATTTCCCTCTGAAATGTAGTGCAGTAAAAGTATAAAGTGACATGAAAAGAAAATACTCAAGCACAAGTACCTCAAAATTCTACTTAAGTACAGTACTTGAGTAAATGTACTTCCACCACTGGTTTTATGTCTGTTGTTGAGTATGTTTGCCAAAGGTTGTGCGTTGCGTGTGCAATAGTTTTGCCACCACTTGTTGTATGTATGTGTCGATAGAGGGGAAAGGTTCCCATAGGACATGTCCAGCTGCAGCGAAGTGTCCCTCGTCGTGGCCCTTCATCACGATGAGCGTTTGTTAGCACCTGGCCACAGAGGGATTGGCCGGCAGGATGGATGGCTGAAGAAAAGGGCACGCACACCACATTAATTCCCCTTCCGTCTGCCATCTGAGATGCAGTGTGGCACTTCAAAGGTGGAGCAGGGTGGTGATAATCCAGAGGCTGTAACAAGCCCTCCTCTCTGCTGTGCTGTACTCAACTGGTCCCCCGGCCCTGGCCCCCAGCTTTAGCAAAGTGTGATCAAAGTGCAGTGTGTCTCTGATGGATGGGCTCTCTCTGGCCCAGAGGCTGCCTGTTAGGGGACCAGGAAGTGGGAAGGGAGCGTGACAAAGGATCTCTCAGCATCATATGCACATGTGTGTGTACACTTACTATCTTTCTATCCTTTAATGATCAGAGCTTATGGTTATGATATAGCTCTGCAGCTGGATAACGTTCACACATGTGAACAAGTCTCGACACATGCGCTTTCTTGAGCAACTGTTTAATCAGTCTCTTTGTTGTCAAAGCTCTGCCTCCCTTGATGTAGGCTAAATGTACTTATACTTATCACTAAAGTTTTTGTATACCAACCAAACAAGGAAACTGCTCAACACAGTGCCCTAGGAACAAGTCCTAAAGCCCACCTCCGGTTCCCTGGTCTAAAAGTCAGTGGGTTTTTTGAATGTGTTTTTGGTGAGATGCTTGAAACTTGAAACTATCATGTTTTGTTCTACAGCATTAAGTACGTCAGTAAATACCCCACTCAGAGAAACTTTGAAACTTTTATGTGTCTTAAAAAGGAAGCTCCTAACAAGCAGCAAAATTAAACTACAGAAGATCATCATGCTGAGCAGCACCGAACATGGCTTTACAGTTTGGCAGGACATGACAGTTACAATGGCAAGACAGGAACTGGATGAGAAAATGCGAGATGTCTTCTACCTAAGACTTAAACTATCATCTTGGCCTGGTCTCACTCTCACGTTCACTCACCAACATCCTCCTGCTTATGTTTTGCTGTTGAATTATCCTTATAATACATATATACTCAGCATGTTGATCTGTTGACTTTAAAAGTGTCATTAGAATGTGCTCATAAAACCTAACGAACCCTTCTTTGAGTCATGACGAGGTAAAGCTGATTTTTATCTCCTGTCATCAAACTCACTCTCCTTGTTTCTCCATGTTTCTGTAGAAACTACAGACAGACACAGTGACTTTAGACCTTGGCAGAAGCATTCATCTTATCCTGTTTTTCAACTTCTTTTTTTTCAACCTCCCTTCTGTCTGTCCCCTCCTCCTCTGTTTTTCATCACGCTGACTTGTTGGCTCCTGGCTTCCGTCGTTCTCCATGGCCGGGAGGTGTGTACGCTGACCTTTGGCGACCCCTAAGCTCAACTAGGTTCCTTTAGAGAGAGGCAGACCGAGCAGAGATGAGTGAGCGAACAATAATTAAGCATGGCTCCTTGTCCTTGAGATAATTTTGGAACATTTTTTACCTCTTGAACCTGCAGTAGTACTTGTATGAATGCCTATGAGAGACAGGAAGGGTGACACAGAGAAAAAGATCTGTTGCTAGCGTGAGAGCACGGATTAGGAGGGGAGTGGTCACCGGCAGGCAGTCATGTTCTTTTTCTGAAGAGCGACTGTTGAGCTTCAGGCTGAAGAGGCTTGTTTGCATCCTGCGAAAGGGGGCTGTAAGTGAAATGGACACTTGGCTGACGGAGCACTTTGCATTTGCATTTCTGCCCTCTCAGCCCCCTGTTCCCTCTGTCTCTCCCCTCCTGTTCTACTCCAGAGCTTTTGGGTATCATTGGGGAGAGCATTGCATGCTGGGAAGCTGTGTGGGGTGCTGTGCTTTGGTTGGGCAGCAAAGTAGAGGAGGGGGCATGGCTGTGTTGCAGTTCTGGGCCCCTGCTGCCTCCCATCTCTCCTTGGTGCTTTCAGGTCTTTTAGAGTTTGCTCTGCCGGTTACTGCCGCTTCATAAAACCTCAATGGCTGAAACACAATGCCAGGCAGGAGAGGGGTCATGGCTGAACTTGAACCTCGGCTCCAGCCAAACAACCACTGGCAAACCAAGAAGCCCTAATAAGACAGGTTGCGAATTCCAGCCATCCCTCCTGCTGCCTGCCTCTGCCAGCTTACCTTACACTGATACCAACTCTGTCAACCCCGTATACTAACAATTGTTGCTACATCAAAAATCACCTGTGTTTTTCATAATGCTTTCGCCTTATCGAAAGTTATCTGTTGAAAGTCCTCTGGTTCCATCATTGTGCAGCTGAGCTGTGGCAACATTTTGTAATATGTTATATCTGGATGTAATTTGTATTTCTTGTATCTCTGGCCTGTTTAGTAAAAGTACTTGCAGAGTTCTTCACCCATTCATTAACTGTACCGTCTTGTTTGTTGTGTTCATCCAGGAGCTGGAGAAAGCCCTGTCAGAGCAGGACTTGGACTTCCTTGGGGACCTCATTGCTTGTTTGTTGCAGGGATGCTACCAGCGAAATGACATCAGGTATGTATAGAATGAAGACCTGCTATATTGACCAAGGCTGTTAAAACTAATGTCATTGCAGCTTAAAAGAATACTTCACCTGCAAAGTGACAGTTTTTTAAATCAGTTATTTACTGTGTGTTACCTTGAATTTGTCAAGTAAACAGTTATCTTGCATGCCTCCACTGTGAACGGAGGATCCAAAAAAGGCAAACCTTCTTCATGAATTGAAGTAAATGGGGACCATTTCTAACAGAAAAACTATATCTAAACATCAGTTTGCAAACACTTGTGCAACTTGTATTCTTGTCTCCTCTGTGCAGTAGTATACTCAGTACCCCCAAACACACTTCCTCCAATTGGCAATGCTCCCTGAGCACACCTTAGCATCTGTGTGGGTATGTCTAAGCTCCAGTTGAACAGAGTACAAATATGCATGTTAAAATCGTGTTGTTTTAGCAAAAATGCATATGATAAATGAGACTTGGATTATATTGCTCGAGTTGTGTGAGAGTTTGTAAACAAATAAAGTTTTTACTCTTTTGAAACCTCATCCCCATTTGTTCGCCTTTTCGGATTTTCGTTCACAGTGGAGTTATGGAAGTAAAATTTTTTCCCATATTCAAGGCAGCATGTGGTGAGTATTTGATAAATAAATGGTCATTTTGTGGGTGAAGTATTCTATTAAGATCTTTTTTAAAATTTACTGGCATCCACAGCTGATGAATGAAGTTTTCAGTCAGGGCCTAAAAGCTCAGACGCACCAAACTGACAGAGATAAAGCCAGTTGATGTGCCACCTTGCCTTGCTTGTGTCTCAGCCAAAAAGATGCACTTGAACACACCTCAAGGACTACAGTTGTTATTACTGATGCGTTAACTTTCCTGACTTCCATTTCTCTTTACGTGCACTGAGCTTAACTGCCAGTCAAGAGTGATGGTATTCACTGACAAGCTCTGCCTTCTCTGACGCCAATTCAACTTGCTGAATTGGCTGATCAAGGGCTGTCGGGGGTCAATTGACTGACGGCCAACCATTGGCTTGGTGTGTCAGGGCCTAATGGAGAAGATGTAGTAAACTGGAAACACAGGAACAGATAATAATGAAACTGTGACAGCTGACCACTTGCAAAGACACTTAAGTCTAGCAGAGAAGGTGTATGCGAAGTTCACAATTCAGTCTATATATATATCCAAGTTTTTGGTCATAGTATGATTGTAATGCAGTGAGGAAGATTGATGCATATCAACGGTAAGTAGGCAAAAATGGATTCAAGCATTTATTGGTCTCTCCAAAAGGGCTAGAAATAGTGTGAAATTTAACTATATAATATTAATATGACCCCTTTGTTTTGATTTGCATAGCAGAAGAGTCATTAATGCCTTAATTAGAGAACTAGAAAAACTGAAATTCTCTACAAAAAAGTCTTTGTTTTATTTAACAAGTGAAGCTTAAGTTATAAATGTTTTCAAGCACGAGCAGCCATATAAGAACTTAGCTTAAATAAAATAGTTTAAATGATGACCACTGAAAAAAAAAATAATCTAAAATATTTGGTGAAATAATATGTAAGCAAATATATGACAAAAATATTCTGGCTTTTTAGAGTGCTTTTAAAAAAGAGTGAATTTTGCTAACAAGGGTTTACTGGTAATCATGCACTCTGAAGGAGTAAGGGCAAAGGAATATGGTACAAGAGGATGCGTTCTACTGTGTATTTAAAGCAGGTATAAACCTGAACTGACTTGTATTGTTGAATTTTGTTTTACAAACTTAGGTCTAGACGCTGAACTTTGCCAGAACTAGAACAGTGAATGCAACTCCTGCAATTTTTACACAAAACATCAAAGACACAGCGGAAAATAATCATTGCACGTTTTTCAGTTTGATATGTAGCTGTCAAGATAAAAGAAGTATTTCCATTTACTACAAGTTAGTCATAGCACCTTAGAGCCTTCTGAGAAAGTCTGAGTCACCAGCAGCATGACTCACTAAGGGGTCAGAATTTACTCACCATAAGGTGACTTAAAATCTGTGGTGAAATCACACTGTTAATATAGCACTACAGAAAAACAGCAGAACCACTGAAACTTTTGTCTCCACTGTAATCAAATGATGGGAGAAAGTGAGTAGTAGAGGTTTTTATTCAAAGCCACAAATATGTTTTATCTCTCCTGGGACTTCCCCTTTCATTCACCTCCTTCTCCAGCCCATCATTAGACAGTAGCATAGTGGTACCAGTGAAGTGATAAGCAGGGAGGCAGGAATGATCCAGTTTTTCCACCCAGGCAACCGGTAACAGGAGGACAACCTGCTTTATTGGACTGGACAGGCGCTGGCATCCTGGGGGTGGCTGCTCAGCACTGGCCTTTCACAGAGCTGCCCTTTTCATCCGCACGTGTTAAACGCTCTACCGGAGCGGGGGAAAGGAGGGAGGGAGGACGTTAGGGAGTACGAGGGACAGAAAGCAGGAGAGAGATGGGGCAGTGAGGAGGAGAAGGGTGGGGAGCTGGGGGGGTGGGCTGCAGCTGTGTGAAAAGTGCACACTGCTCTTTCAAGATAAGCCATTTTTTTCTGTCCCTCTTTCTCTGCGCCGTTGCATAGATGCTCACGCCTGCCCTGAGCCCTTGTTCTGTTCATCTGAGTTGGAACTGAAAGGTACAGATTAATCGGCAAGACCTGAACCGGAACCAACAGTTATTTACCAGAGATACAACCCCACTCCCATTCAAAGAAACAGGTCTTTTTTCCCCCTGCCCCACCTCCTCTGTCTCACCAGCCACTAAGGTGGTTTGAACTTTGTTTGTGTCCTAAGCTGCGTGTTACAAAAGGACGCTAGTTGATATTGAGATATGGTGTGTTGGCTTTACAACGAGCACACAGCATTTGCAATTGAATTGGTTGCATTTATCCACATTGACAGATCTCAGTGGACCAAAAACACCCTCTGTCTGGGTTTCTTTTCATTATTTGTTATAGTAAGTGCATTTTCATTTGTAGTTAAAACATAATTATGTAATTAAATCACAGCAGTCAATAAATCTAACAAACATGAATGAAATATTTCAGAGGCTTGAATTAAAATGGACTTAATGTACTGTTGTAATCCAATTTGAAACCACGAGAAACAAGTCACATGTAGGAATGACATAAGAGATGAAAGATCCTCACAGAAAGTGAGGCACTACTCCATCACAATGCTTAATACTGCAGTAGAAATAAAATAAAAACATCTTAGGTGGGGGGAATAAAAACGATTTTGCACCAGAATGGCTAATTGTGCAGATTATGTAAAGACAGTAGAACAGATGCTGACACGCAATGACAATGAGACAACAACACCAAAAGATTAATACGATGATATAATGCTACACCAGAGAGGGCAAATGTTTCTATTGACTTTGCTATTGTTAAATGTATGCCCAAATAACTTGCCAAGATTTTTACTTTAAGATGTTTGTTCTGGTGTTGAAAACGTCTCATGGCATTGTAAGCTCTGCCTTTTGTGTGGTCTTGAAAAACGTATAGCAACTGCCTCTCTCACTCTCCGTCTCGCTTCTGTTCCTTTGCTCTGCCCTTTAGCCCCCAGGCATTTAGCAGTTACCTGGACGACATCATCAGCTACCGGTGGGAGCTGGAAGAAGGGAAGCCCAACCCACTTCGGGAGGGTCCCTTTGAGAATCTCCCTCCCCGCACTCAGGTGGAGCTGCTGCACCGGCTGTGCGACTACCGCCTGGATGCTGCCGATGTCTTTGACCTGCTTAAGGTACATATTCATGAGGATCAGCTAAAAACAATCAGGATAGATTTGTTGTAATTGCATAGTTCAGTAATGTTTTTATGCACTATACTCCAGTTTGAGGTTTTAGTATTTGTGAATGAATTTATATTGATGTGCTTGTGTGCGCTGAAACTGGGGAACAGGGTTTCGCAAAAACACCAGTGAAGATAAGATTGGGCATTGTATCCCATTCATGGTTAGTACATTAAAAGCCTGCTACATCTTTAATTAGTTATTACCTCTTTCAGTAGTAGCTGTTTTAATGGATTGTGTTTGTGACGATAAGGCTTCCTGATTTTAAAACATAATATTTTTTGTACATTAGCACCCTCCAATACATAGCGGGTTGGAGAATTTTAAAGCACCACACATTATCATTCTTTTGATCATCAAATAACACTGGATTGTGTTACTGTGGTCTGAAGAGGAGCTGTAAGATTTACATTTACACCCACATTTGTTAGAGAATGCAGTCTAACTGAATTTACAAGTGATGTAGCTCTTAAATACACCTGACAAAGATAACAGCAGCTCAGCATATATCCTGGAATTAACAAAGGTGCAACTAATAATAACGTGACAGTTTTACCTCCATGTTGTGTGTCATTTCATCACTTTTCTTACCATAATTTACATAGTTCTCATGAGATAAGAGTTTTTGAAATAATTTATCAGATTCAATTTATGAATGCACTCAGAAAGATGCTCAAAGCGCTTCATGTCTGCATGTGATTCACAGCCGTGGGGGCTCAAAGGACTGAATGACATCATCCAGTGATGATTCAAAAACACAGTCCTATACATGATTTAAGAAATGTAATTTCCCCACCCCCCATCAGGGACTGGAGGCCGACAGCCTGAGAGTGGAACCGCTGGGGCAGGATGGAAATGGAGCCCTCTACTGGTACTTTTACGGCACTCGTATGTACAAAGAAGAGCCGCTCAAGAGGAAATCGGAGAAGATCAGGTACATAACACTGGGCAATGTGTATCTTCCTTCTGTGTCCAGCACACTGAGAATGAATGTTATGTCAGTGATCATGGTTTCTGTGGTTAGCTTGTGCATGTGGTAAGCATGTAATTTCAGCAGTAGTTTGACCCTACTTTTTAAGGGTTAATTATAGAGGTCTCATTTTGCTAATTACTCTGATTAGAAGGCTATAATTGCTATTGCTATATACTTTGTGATATTCTTCCGACAGTGAAACTACGGAGCTGACATTACCAGAGAAAAAGAAAAGGGGAAGACCACCGAAGAAGAAAAGACTGGATGACCCTCAGCTAAGGTGAGAAAAACATTTTTGTTTGTTATCAGTGCCGATAGCGTTTAGCAGAGAAATGCTCACATGTGCACTTCAGCATGTGTTACACAGATGTACTGGATTTCTCAAAAGAGAACATGCATTTAACTGTCAGAGCAGACGCAGTGGCTGTTTGCCACGTGGTCTTTGATGTAGATGATTGTGACGGTTTGTACCATTGTGTATAAAACTGAACGTTGAAAAAGCTCTGCTCAAGGTTCTGGAAAATTAAGCATGATTGAGATTTTGAACGCTTGTGTTATCACCCTCTCTTCACTCTCAGTCAGTTGTTGACTGACCTGTAGCTCACTGATAATAGATAATAAATTAAGTATCCCTTGACCACATACCCTGTAACCATAATTTGACCAGATGCTCTTAGATAAAAACTATAATTGCATCCTCAGCTAGTTTTAATCTTTGTTCTTTTTGAATATTTTGTATCTATTATTCTCCAATGTCATTTACCTGTCAGTGACGTGGAAAGTGATGGGACTGAGGTGAAGACAGAAAATGGGCTGGAAGATGTCCGTCCCAGCACAGGTGAAAGGATCTCATCAATTTAACCAATTACATTTTCATGTCAACCCCCGGTGTGCATTTGTGCTTTACTCAAGTTCTACTGATTTAATTATCTCCACACATTTTCCCTAAAATCAGGCCACAAGCGAGGCACTTGGTCCCTTGTGTGTGATACAGAGGAACAGTGGGTCAGTCTGGCAGAAAGCATCAAGGACAAAACCTCCCCACAGGACCGCCACCTCTACCGTGTCATCAGCCAGAACTTCCTGCCTGAGATCAGCAGCATGATTGAGCACAAGGTCAGACACCAAAGCGACACTGCTTCTTTTAGTCCCCATTCCAGCTGTGCATGATGGAGTGTGGTAGAGTTTGTCAGCTCCACCCAGAGCAATATAAATGAATACCAGCTCATAAATGGCAATTTCAGCCATCGTAGATGTGCCACTGTTAACAATTTAAAATGCTAATTTAAATCCTTCCTATTTCTAATCTGACTGCTGGAGTGTTTGTCACAAACAGCCAATATACTGAGTGTAGTGATTGCTGTATCAGTCTGATTTAACCTCAGCTATTCTTGTTTTAACTTAATCTCTTCATTTTAACTTGGATGCCCTCCAGTTATCACTGGAAACCCCTCTTAAAATAACCTTTTTATGCCTACCCGTAAGCACCAGCCGTGGTCGGAAGCATGATGTTTTTGGGTTGTCTGTCTGTATCATTCTCGTGAATACTCTCCAGAAACGCCTTGAGGGAAGTTTTGCACAAACATCTAAGAGGATGAACTAATTAGAATTCAGGAGTCAAAGGTCACTGTGTGTTTTTGGCCATCACGCAAGAATTCACTCACTAATTAGAACAAAATTTCATACATATATATCGAAAAGAATAAAATTATGAAGTGATGACATTTTATATAAAAGGTCAAAAGCCTGTCTTTCTACAATGCTGTAAACTCAGGAACAGAAGGGGAGACATTTGGTTTGATGCTTATTTGGTGACAGTAATCTTTCTATGTCTAGAAAGATTTATAAGTCTGTATAAAAACTGTCATGATTGTATAGAGCCTCCCTGCTGCAAATTTGAAACTATACATAAAGCATCCACTTTGTAGCTTCTTTGCAGCAACATCCACATTTGAACAGGGTTCCCACATTCATGGAAAACCTGGAAAAGTCATCTAATTTCACAATCACATTTTCCAGGCCTGGAAAAGTCTTTAAAAAATCATCAAAAAAATTGGAAAAGTCATGATATGTTTTGTGTAATGTCATATTTATTTTCTGAAACTGTCGAGGTAACTTAACTCAAATACACATTGATGTGTAACGTTTGTTTTCCATCACAGAGGTTTCTTTCTTTTTCTATATGTTCAGTCTCTTCCCTCATATTTGCCAGTAGGGGAAAAAAAGGGTTCCTGTAAAGTCATGGAAAAGTATTGAAATTTTGTACATGAAAATGTGTGGGAGCCCTGTTTGACCATTTTATACTGTCATTGCTACAAGTTTGTGTTCGTTCCTCCGGTAGCCCACGATAAGCTTATCGGTTTTGCTAGTATTTCGCTGCACAATGTGAAGGAGCTCTCTACTCTGTGTTTAAAAAAAAAGTTTACAAGTGAAGACAGAATGTTTCTTGCTGGAAATTATTCAATATTGTGATAACTTCCACTTTGCCAAAAAATATTCTTAATACCTTTTATTAGATTTCTTCAAAGTCTTAACTACATATTATATGATGTGGACAGGCTTGGATGTAAACTGCGATATGACTGGTTGGCTGAAACATACAACCGTAAAGCTGTAAATCTACTCATTAATTAATTTTAAATTAACGTTAATTTGAGGCCCTTTGTGTACCAAGTGGAGCTTGAGTAATGGACTTTGAAAGATTGAGTAATCTCCCTAGTCTCCATTCAGGGGCTCTCATGTTCTGACACAGATCACCGTCCTCCTCCAGTTTCATTTATGATCTTGGACACTTTAGCTGGGCCAGCTGCAGGAGAGGTGAAAGCCGGTCTGTGCTTGCCCTTAGTTCTGCACACCACCTTGGTAATAAGGTTTGCCTCAGGCTTTAAACTTGAGCTTGACTGTGGAGTGCTGTGCTCTCATGCTAGTTTGGTAGCGTGAGGGCACAAGTTGTGTTGTAGTCTTCACGGGGCTTGGCCATACCTTGGGTCATGCTCATATGTCTGTCACATCCTCTTGGAATGTGTGTTAAGTTCCTCAGGGGGAGATTATAGAGATATGCCCTGTTCACAGCAAGTATGAGTCAAAGACAACACTACCCACACAATTTTCCTTCTAACTCATCTCTATAGTTTTCTGTGGAATTGATTCATGTCATTGGATGTTACAACTGTCTTTATCCCACCTGTCTGTAAGTTAGGCTCTTAACACACCAGTGATATATTATCTGCTCTGACTGTTAATATAGAAACTAAAGCCTTTCTCCAACATCATCAGCAGTGAAGTAAAAGAATCCTGCTGACTGATGTTGGCCGAGCGGGCAGTCACCTCACTTCCCACAAAGGGTCGGTTGATGGATCTTATCCTTCATTAACTGTATACTCAGCTATACTGCTCATGCTTACAATACTTATGGCATTCAGAAGGACTCTGTCCCCGCACCTTTTCTTGTAGCACAATATTTGTAGAGCACTCTGGTGTTAACAGACAGATGATGGATACATCATGTTTTTTGTATGTGGTGCTCAATAGAGAAACATTTTTGAGACTGTTTCGTAAGTTTACTCATGTGTTTAGTCTTTTTTTTTTATTTCTTGTTTGTTTTACTTATTAAATTGCAGTACAGCGTGTTAGACTTCAGAGCCCTTTTGACACAGAGACTGCACTATAGGGCCGCTACTAAATCCCTTCTTTGTGACCTCTTTGCATTTTTACACAGAACCAAACAACGGTGGCATCATGCTGCTCCAGTGTGTGATTATAGACAGCATGCCAGCATTGCAGAAGCAAAAAAGGTGTGACGGGTGGGAGGGGCGTGACATTTAAACCAACAGCATCAGCCTTTAGCATGACATATTACATACGCATAGGCAGCCCTTCATAAACAGTAACAATGGCATAATATGGCAATAACAATCATTTGCCATCTCTGTTACATTGCGGCTGATCTCGTCCTCTGTTCAGTGGTAAGAACCTCACTGATGTCATTGTTTTCTTAATTTCGGGACATTTTCAGCAGCTGTTCTTCTTTGATATAGTCAGCTATAGACTGCTTCCAGCTGCTTTTAGGTCACATACATAACACTCACTGCCAAAATGTCACACCCATCCCACCTATAATCCTGTCCTGCTGGCTGTCCCTTTTACGTAGACACCGTTTCGGAACTGTTGCTACCTCCCTCGTTGGCTCAAAGGCGAGACAACCCTGCCCCCCCATTCCACGATCATTCCTTTTACACAGAATGGTGAGGTGGCATAACGGTGTGATATTCCCTCCTTGACCAGGCAGTTTCAAAGGGGCTTAAGAGACAGATTTATATTAAACAGAACAGATAACTTTACACATCTCTATCAGACTTGATCAAAGTGTGGAAAAATACTCTGATTAGTTACATATGATCAAAGAACAGTCTCAGTTAAAGGGAAGTGCATTCCCCTGATGTTCTTCTTATGTGCCAGTGAATTCAACTGATGTCACACAGCAGGAGATGACGTTCAAAGATGCTGTGTAGTAATTAAATGGTGCTGTACAGAGTCTGTCCTTTATTTTCTGCTCATAACAAAATTTATTAGACATCCAAAAAGCAAATACGTATGATTTAAACTTTGGCTCTGTAATACAGTTATTTTTTCTGTTTTAATTGTTTGTCTAATTAATATAAAGACTATAATATGTAGAGCTACTTTAAAACCTGCAAGGTACAAGGTAGATTTATTAGTCATTATTTAAAATATAGTTCAAAAATGGAATTAACATTTGTCCTTGATCCTGCTACATCTTTTGGAGTCGAAGGAGGAGTTTAGGAGTCTCATGAAGCTGCTCTGTAGTCTGGTGGTTCTGCAGTGGATTCTTCTGTATCTTTTGGCAGATGGCAGCAGGGTGAACAGGCTGTGGCTGAGGTGGCTGCTGTTTTTCAGTATCCTTTGGGCTCTGTGCAGACACCTCACTTCACAGAGGTCACTGATGCTCTGTAGATTGAAACCAGTGGTGTTCTGGGCAGTTTAAATCACCCGTTGTAGAGCCTTCCTGTCCTGGGCCATGCATGAATCACGCCAATTATTGATGTTTTTCGGTCAGTATGTTTTCTATTGCTCCTCTTTAGAAGTTAACCAGGATCTTGCTCTGGAATTTGGCCTATCTAAGTTTTGCGTAGGAGGTAGAGCTTTTTTTTCTGCTTATTTAACCTGGTTGTTGATGTGTGATGACCAAGATAAGTTCTCAGTGATGGTAATTCCAAGGAGTCTATAGCTGTTCACCTGGTCCACAGATGTAGACAGGAGAGTGTGTCTTTGTAGGCTGTATATATACACAGTATATATGTGTGCGTGCGTGCATGCATGCATGCGTGCATGTGCGTGTGTGTGCATGCCTAAATGCGTGTCAAATCCGCAGTGTGTGTGTAGCCTCTTGAATCCTTCCCTCCTCGTGTCTTGGGCTGCTGTCACCAGCCATTTCATGGGGCACTGAGAGCAGGCGGGAGCTCACCTTGAGGGAGGATGGAGCCTCTTGAATGACAGCTCTGCTGCGCTGCAGGATTCTCTCGACCTCTGTAAAGTGTCGACACCAGAGACTCTCCATCTTGTGTGTGTTGGGTGGAGGGGGGAGGTTTATTGCTGGTGGTAATGTAGGGAGGAAGTGCGGAGCCCCAGGATGTGCCAGTGCATCACAGTAAGACAAGGCAGAGATGGAGTGGGGACAGAAGAATTGTGGAGGGCACTTTATATCATGAACATATGTCTTTCTTTTTTTCAATTCCCTCTCACTTTTTCCGTTCTGCCTCTTAATCCTAACCCACATCTTCCTTCCTCCTCTCCTGCACACATACACAGGCTTCACAGCTGCTCCTGCGTTTTTAGGCCTCCCATGGTTGTTTTATGGATGACCAGAAGCCTGACTGAGGCACCTCCCAGTGTTGGCTGCCCCGGGCTGACAGTTACTCACAGTCCATCTTCCCTGATGAACTCTGACATGAGCCGCAGAGGCCAGTCCCTGATACAGAAAAGCTTTCAAGGGATCTGCTCGGAGCTCTCTGTTGGCTGGTGTTTCTCTCCTTCTTCGTGTGTTATATCTGGATCACTGATATGTCACTGGTGTAGATTCAAATATAAATATAAAATATATAATATATATATATATATATTATATAAAATATAAATATCATGCTCCGAAGTTGCAGGATTGGCTGGCTGATGTTACATCACAGTGTCAAACTGACTAAGCTTGGCTGTCAACCTCAGGGAGAGGTGGGGAAATGCAGGCAGCAGAAGAGAGAGGTTGATTGGGGGGAGGGGAGATCAGCCAGTGACCTCTCAATACTCACTGTTCCTCTACAACTCCCCAAGGCCTGTCACTGTGCTGGCTTGTGTGTGTGGCAATATCTTTTAATTTGAAAAGTCAATCAGTATCAGTATAAAATTACAGGTATATTTACATGCCTAATTCAGAAATTAAAAAGTTAGGATGGTAGAGTAAAAATTAGAATGATTGAAAATGTAGTTCTCACTCACAGAAAACGTCAAGAACAGGGACGCCTAGTAGCTCAGTTGGTTTAGTCCTTGCTGCAGCGGCCGCGGGCTGGATACCGGCCTCAGCCCTTTGCTGCATCCCCTCTCTCCACCTTTGCCCTGTCAATAAAGGCCAAAAAGCCAGAAGAAATAATATTTAAAAAAAAAAGAAAACGTAAAGAACTGAATCTGTAATCTACTGATACTTGACATATTAAGAAACAATTAATCCATTTGGGAGCAACAGCAGTTTCTGAAGCAGCATTGCCTGTTTGTTTACATTTGAATTATGCCTTTAATAGCTTCAGAGCTGATCTTCATTTTTTCCTTTCTTTCCTTCAGGAGCGGGAGCAGAAACAGAAGCTACTGGACCCAACCCCAGTTCGCATATCACAGCGGTTCTCTGAAAAACAAATTAACCAGGACGAGGAGGTGTGTATTTGTCTGTGTAAATGTGTGTATGTTTTTTAATAGTATTGCTGACTGCAGTTATACTACTACAGTAGTTGCGTTTCTGAAGGCACTCAAAACATCATAAATTGACTGATTTGCACACATAATCTGTACACATAATTCAGTACTTATTCTAGGTCCTTTCATACATGACAACAAGAAAGAAACAAAACAAGTAATTCTATTCCTTTTTTTTTTAATTTAAACAGTACATTGCCTTTTGGTAAGGTGACTGCTTCCAGCTGACTACCTGAGGCTGGTGCTGCATGCACATCAAATTTTCTCTTAATAAAAAATGTTGTCTTCCCAAAACTTATGACAAACTGCAAAAAAATAAATAAATGCGCCAATGAGATGCAGCAGTTAAGCGTGGTGTTCCTCAGGCTAACTTGTGTAGGCCATTCAAGCAGTAAGAAACAGTCATGGTTGCCATGGAGACAAAAACAAATACGCATGGGGAAAGCACCTGAGGTTTTCATGTAGATTGATATTGTCGCTGTAATGAAAAAGCTGTATTGTCATTGTAAACAGTCCATAAAAAATCAGTAAAAAGAAAACTGTGTTTCCTTACTTCATATTCTTGTAATAAGTAAACAAATGTCAGTTACCTATATGAGAAATAAAGAAAAAGAAAATGGTTACAATAATCATCAGTTTAAAGTGATCAATTTGACTAAACCAGATGTGATCATTTTAAGATGTTTCCACCATACATACATTTAGGTTTAATGAGGTGTTTTGCGGTATTTTAGGGTTTTGATGTGTGAGGTTGTTTCAGTACATTACTCTGTGTGTTTTATGCACAAGAATGATGCAGATGAAGGAACCTACTTTCCATATATTCATTACAAGCTGTCAATGAGTCCAGAGTAGACTAATGTGCTTGTGTGTGTGTGTGTGTTTGTGTGTGTATGTATTCAGGATAATCTGAAGGCCATAACAGAGGAGGAGAAGAAGAAAGATGAAGAGCTGGACAGGCAGGTCCTGCTGGCTGAGCAGCGACGAGAAGAGGAAAGACTTCAGCAGGAAGAACAACAGCGAGAAAAGATGGAGAAGATCAAAGCTGTGGAGGGTAAGATGGATGGCTACACAGATGGATAGAACACAAATGGAAAGACTTCTGTTTCTGAAAAAGTACCCTTATTTTAAGATCTAAATAAAATCCCTGAGCTGCTGCAGCACACCTGCGAGTATATGCAGAAAGGTTACAAAATAAAAATGAAGCTTAGTGCCAAAAGTCAAGTATTAAGAAGCAGCAATAATTTCACATTCTTTCATCAGCAACCTGTCTGCATCAGGTGGGGGGCCTTCGCACTCTTCTTTCAACTCCGTGATCAAGGGCAGAATTGATTGTAAAGGGCACCCCCCACACACAGACTTTCACATTTCCATTGCTGTGGTTCGGCTCGTAACTGCTTAAAAATCTGCTGTAGCATAGCAGCACTGGAAGCTCTGTGATTTATGTATAGTACACAGAGACTGTGAGAGAGACTGTGAGAGGGAATGTGCAGGGCCTTTAATCACAGGATCACTTCTCTTTTTCTCCCCCCCTCTGATGTCATCTGTCAAGGGTTAATGAACTGCTGATTGTGCTTCAGTGGAGGAGCCTCATTAATGTATTATAGATGAACAGCAGGACCTGGCCGGCTCTCTGTGTGGGTTGCATATGTGGAATCCTCCCTCAAACCTCTTTAATCCACACGGCAGGGGGGGGCGGCTGGCCTCTCATGTTAGCAGATAAAGCAGCGATACATATGCACTCTCTCTGTTCTTCTCTTTTGATCAACTCGGCCCAAGAAAAGATGGCTGACGAATCGCTCTCTTTCTACTTATCCAAGCTGACGTGGTCTCTGATGACCAAGGCCTGGTTTTCATTGACTCTCCTGACAGCCTTAGTGGACAGCAAGTGCAATTTCAACTGTAACTCAAGAGCCTGAAAAAGCAATTAAAACAAAGTTTGCCTGCAGCCTCCTGACGCTGATGCTTTTTTAATGTTTGTGCCTCTAATTGCCCCCTGTATTTGTCCTTCTCTCTCAGAGCGAGCAAAGAGGCGGAAGATGCGAGAGGAAAGGGCCTGGCTACTGTCTCAAGGAAAGGAGCTGCCACCTGAACTCCTTAACTTGGAGCCGTCTTCTCCTGTACACAGAACACGCAAGAATAAGTCATTGTAAGATGTTGTTCATTTGACCCCAGATTTCACTTGACTCCAGATTTCATGCTGATTATTTATAAAATGTTGTATTTTTGACATTTCAGCTATGAAATTGATGATGACTACACTGCTCTCTACAAAGGTATGCTTACTGAGCATTTACTCAAGGCTGTTGCTTCATCTTGATCTGCATTACTTTTTGTTCTAATGTTTAATTTAATCTCTCTTCCATAGTGCTGGAGGTCTTGAAAGCCCATAAAGATGCTTGGCCTTTCCTGGAGCCTGTGGATGAATCCTACGCCCCCAATTACCATGAGATCATCCAGGTACTAAACACTTGCTAACATGTAATGTAAGTTAGGGATGTTGTGTTTCTATGTGTGTGGTTCACAATTCAACTAATGTATGCAATTACAAATACTGTATTACTTGAAAGATTTCAATTTTATCTTCCAATCCCTTCAGTCTCCCATGGACCTGTCCACCATTGAAAAGAAGCTCAATGATGGGGAGTACATTGCTAAAGAGGAATTTGTTGCTGACGTGAAGCTCATGTTTGAAAACTGCATCGAGTACAATGGAGAAGACAGCGGTAAATGAACACACATGCACGATCACAAACCCTCTCCGGCCCTGCTTCCTCCATTAAGAATCTGGCTTCAAAATCCATTTCCGTTGGTGTGTGTTGTGAGAAAGAAGTGCATATATGAATTTTTGGGGTGGGAGTCAGGGGGTGACAGTGGGAGAGAGAGCAAAAGAAAAGGGGCCGGACTTAGTGCTGTGTTGGGGCCGGGGCCGGGGCAGCCTTGACAGTGATTAATGAGGAGTGATTGAGCTGTGCTCCAGTGCTCAGGGGGATCTGAGCCCTGCAGTGCCAGAGAAACATTCCAGCCCCTAAGCCCCCTGTCTGGAGCCATCCATCCAACTGAATACTCTCCCCAGGGACAGGGGGAGGAGAGTGGTAAGGGGGCCCAGGGTGGAGCAGGAGAAGGAGGAGGAAGGGGTTGGAGGAGCAGGGGTCAACCTACGCCCTCTGACCTGGTCAGTCGGCCAGCGCTGGGCAGAGAACAGAGGAGCAAGTGTGTGTCTATGGGTGCACATTATGCATATTTGCCGGTAATGTTAGAGTGTGAGGGAATAACTAAGAGATGGAGTGAGGTGTAGTTTGTGGGTGTGTGCATGTGAAATATGGGGGAGTGACTTTCAGCATGCAGATGAAAAGCCATTATTTGAGTGCACATGAGTGGATGTGCAACAGGTATGTCTTCTAATGTATGTGGTGTGTGGAAGATGTGTCAGAACATATGTCTTTTATGATATGAGCATAGATGATGTTTATATTTGCCCTTCCCCAGAGTACACGATCATGGCAGAGACTCTGGAACGGTGTTTTAGCCGGGCCTTATTGAAACACTTTCCATCAGAGGATGGCGACACAGATGAGGAATTCCACATCAGCGGTGAAGACAAGGAGCGCAAGGACAAAAAGCGCAATCGTGGCAGCAGTAAACATTTGGGTCCTGAAAGTCTAATCAAAGCCACTGAGCAAGTCCAGCGTAAGCGCAGCTCCCAAGGGGGCAAGGGCGGCACACTGTCAGAGGAAGAGGACAGCAAAGCAACACGACCACCTCCTCCCCTTCGCTGGGCCAATGGCCCCCCTCACCCACACGGCCTGCCACCTAGTCAGCAGCACATGCATCAAGGAGACATTAGGGGCATGTACCACCCAGGGCAGCAGGTAACCACTGAACAACTTTGCTTCCTTTTTTTTTCTAAAATCTGATGCACCTTGACTTGTCACCTATCCTCTGGCCTGTCACCGTAATTATCTTATCAACTTATTGTGTGATATATGGGCATGACCTCAATCATTTTGCAGACCTTGATATTGCCCATCGTGTTTACGTGCATTTTTGTTAATGTAAGATTGAATTCTCGATATTATCTTAACAGCTCCGTCGGCCCCCTGGCCCCTCTGGTCCTCATGGCCCACACATGTATGGCCAAAGAATGGCCATGAATCCCCGCTTCGCTTACCCAGCTCACATTCCCCGGCATGGAGACCCCAGTTTGAACCGTTTACCCCACAACTTTAACATGCAGGTATGCAGACATAATTGCTACTTTCTAAATTTAATCACAACAAAGTTGTAATTAAGATTGTACTGGAGGACCACCTTTCTCTGCATGCAGTCTACTTATGTCTTGTTCCACTGATCATAAATTGATTTTTTTTTTCTCTTTTCCTAGCATCGCATGGTTGAAGGACATCCCATGGGTCCTAGGTATCCAATGGTCCCAGATCATAACCAGCAGCAGCCTCCACACCAGCAGCAGCACCCCTACATGGGCCCAACTCATGGCCCGTCTTTGGGCCCACGTCCGGTAGGCCTGCAGCCTGGTCCTCCTCCTGAAGCCAGCATGTATCCATCCCACCACCGTCCAGAGGGCCACACCATGCACTCCATGGGCAACAGATTCCCAGGGCCAGAGGGACCACCTCAGCACAATTACCCAGGCTTGCGGCCACCCGGTATGGGCCTATCCAACATGTGGACTGGTATGAATCACCAGGAGAGACAAAATGGGATGCGCATGCAAGATCCCAACATGGTGAACCAGCGCAACTTTAATTACGGTGGAGTACCCCCTCCAGTGGGGCATAAACCATGGCCGGAAGCTGCTGGATACCCCCACCCTCCTCCCAATGCCCAGTATCAAACGTCTGCAGCGGTGAGCTCCCCGGGGCCCATGTCCTCCCGTCCCCCTATTCCCCACCCAGACTCCTCTGGCAGGACACGCTTGGCTTCCATGCTGGAAAGCCCAGAGATGCTGGCCCTGCAGCAGCTGTCAGCCTCTTCTGGACCCCCTGCTGGTGCCCCTCATCAGCACATGGGCAACTTTCAGCAGCCTGGGCCCCCATCAGGAATTGGCAGCATCCCAGCTCACCCCTCTCAGCAGCCTCCCCCTGCCCCTGAGGTTCAGCTGCTGCGTCCTGCTAGAGACAATGGGCCAGACAGCCAGCCTCCCCAACAGACAGACATGCAGCCCAAAGGTAGACCTGACCTTCTCTCTCCGTATTTCACCAGCCGTCTATATTCTGCATGAAGGAACCCAAGCACAGTCTAACCTTTTTCTGCACAAGTGCTCTTTCTACGCTGCAGTGTCTCATTTTGTTAATCAGCACAGCCCCCATCTTTGCCCTTCCTCTGTGGGCTTTTTACAATTTGATTTTAATTATCTTTCACAGTAAGTGGCAAATTGAATATTCATTAGTTTAGTGAAATTTCATGCGGGTTGCTCTAAGGGAAAAAAAAGAGACGGCGTGTCGTCAATTAAGTTTCACAAGCACACTTACAGTGTGTTTGCATTCTTCTTTTAACGGAAAAGAACAGGAAATGGGTACTTAATTTGCTGGTTTTGTGTTGTTGATGTGATTGTTATGGATCTTTTTTAAAAATCTTTGACACAGTCCACAGCATAAAGCTGTGGTATTGACTAACAACCTTGTTCTTGTAACAGCAGGTAATCAGTGTTGAATGCTGCTCTCCTTTCTATTATTCTTTTAATGCTTACATTATATTCTGCATGTTAACAGATTCAACATCAGAGGCTGCCAACTGCATTTCCACTGAAGCGTCATCACATAAAAACACTGTTTCAGTGAACCAAGAGCACCCATCTATCCAGAGCCCCACAGAACACCACCCCAGGCCAGCAGAGGGAATGCAGAGCCCCCCAGCCTCAAACTCGGGCAGATCACAGGAGAATCCATCTGGACCAGTGCTCCCACAGTGTTCAACAGAGGGCCACAAGGAGGAGGGAGATGGCCAAAGACAATCTGCCAGCCACCATCCCATTCAACACATCGGTGCCACAACTGTTTCATCCCATCTTAACACAAGTACCAACAGCTCCACTGACCCTAATCAACCCAGCCACCCTCAGCATTCACAGAACAGTCCGCAGCACAAAGCTCAGAGCCCCACACTTCTTCACCAGAACGCACCGCCACTGCATACTGCAGCAAATCAGAATTCTACCCAGCCAGTGTCAGAGAGCAACTTGTCACACACGCAGCAAAGTGAACATCAGCAGAACATCCAAAAACAGCAGCAACCTCAGGCAACACAGAGTACCCCTCCCCAGTGCCTCCCTCAGAGCTCCCCCCAGCAGATGACTCAGAGCTCACAGCAACTACCGCCTCATCATGCCCCCCAAAACATCTCTCCACAGCGTCCTACACAGAGCAGCCCCATGCATGGGATGCCACTGAGTGCCACACATGGAGCCCAGCCTGGACCCCCTCAGCCAGCTCCTCTCACCTCCTTGCCACCCAGTCATCCTACCCTGCTGTTACCCTCCCAGCCTAGCCCAGCAGACCATGGGGACCAACGACCTAGTGAGCCGACAAGTAGACCCGACACAAACGGCACTGTCGTTCCTCCACAGCACATGATGAAATCTGGGCCTCCAAATGGTGTTTACAAACACCAGGCATTTAGCCCCAATCACCATCAAACCCGGCTGGTGGGTAGTAACCCAGGTATGCAGGCTCAGAGAGGGCCAGCACCTGCTCACAATCCAGCCATTCCTCCTCACTCCCAAGGCCAGGTGAATGGAGCCATGGGTCCATATGGTATGGGGAACCATCCACATCCACACTACAGCCATACAAACATGACCCGACCCATGCCTCCCTCTGCTCACCACCCTTATCACAACCAGGCCATGAACCCCCTACACAATCCTGCTCAGCACCCCTCCTACCACCAGCAGGGAGGAACTGCCTACCCCTACCACATGTCAGGACAACAGCACCCTCAGGCCCACCCCAACATGTACCCACCTCATCAGTACCAGCAGCAACACTACTACCCACAACCCCAAGCCCAGGCCCATAACCAAGCCAACAGTAGAGGCAGTTACCCTCCAGAGGAGTGGCATCGGTCTCATTATCAGCCTCATCAGCCGATGCCGCCCAATGCCTACCTACCTGTAGCAAGTGCCAGAGGGAACGGTCAGTTGAAGGAGAGCAGTGTGTCACCCCTGGGCTCTGAGGGCTCTGGTGGGGCTAGTTTGGTGTCTCCTGGCCCTGCATCTGAAGTAGGCCCACACCTTGGAGGCCCAGAGGAGAGAAAGAGTGAAAGCAGGGAGCAGGCCAGCGGTGGCAGCCCAGCAAAGCAGGCTCGTACAGAGAGCTCAGAGCGACCTGAAAGCCCTAAAGAAATCCTGGACCTCGACAGCCATAATGCCGCCGCTCGCCGCCGCAGCACCCAGCCACCTCAGCAGCACCCTCCCGCCTCTGCTGCACACATGGTGTCTGGCTTCATGTACGACCCTCGTGCTGTGCACCCTGGGATGCAGAGAGGTGGCGTTCCTCCACCCCACATGATGTTTCAGACTCATGGAGATGGCAACAGAGCCCCTTACCCTGGCCAGCCATACCCAGATCCTGGACGCTATGCCGCCCAAAGACCTCACCCACACCTGATGGAGGCTCTGCAGCGACCCCAGCAGCTGCCTTACTCACAGGGTCAGACACGCATGGCCATGTACAGACACCCTCAACCTACCGGGCACTTCCAGGGCATGATGATTCAGCAGAGAGGCCTGGCACCAGATCACTTCCTGCATCCTGGGTAAAATTATTAATCCAGTCTTTTGAAGTCTGGAGTCTTACATTGTTATTCTCTCTGTAGTCAGTATGAGTCAGTATTTTTCTATTGATCCATATGCTTTTTATACTTTAACTTTTGTCTATTTATTTATTTGACCAAAAAAAAGCACCTTGTTTAGCTTAAATTGGGCTAGCCAAACATGATGCACTGTCCTAATCAGTGTCTCCAGCTAATACACTGTGACCTGCCATTATAATGTAATTGGTCATATATTCTTGTATTTTCAATGGACCACAAGTTTCTTTTTAAACCCACATGGTGTTGCTATGATTTATCTGTTCGGACAAGCAATTTTCATACTGGATTAATTGGAGTCCTTTATCAACGTGAAATGCTAAACGTTTGCAGCAACTCAACCCTACGAAATTTGTGTGCCTTTTATGGCGGGCCCCGCAGTGGCAACTTGACCTTTTGAGTGTTAACAACAATGGTAACAACATTTTTTTTTTTGGTCACAGGCAACAGATGATGACTGCTCCAGGTGGTCCCAGCAGTAAACAAGGAGTGTGACATGTGCCATATCAGAGTGAGTAAACATAAAATTTCACACATTAGTCTATATGTTAGAGCTTTATCTCACAGCTTCCAGGGCTTTGCTACTTTAGCATTTTTTTAATATTTCTTTGCAGTGCCTGAGGTGGCTGTTCCTAAGATCATACTGCTAAAGGGCGTTTACACAGCTCCAAAGGGAACATAACACAAAAATGATACAGTGATGCAGTCAAGCCATGTATCATGTTGTGTGTCACAGGGTGTCTGCAAGTCCTTAAAAAGTCTGAAAATGTCTTAAATTTAATTTAAGGCCTTAACAGTAATTTAATAGTCTTAATTGATTTTGTGAAGTCTTAAATGACAGAAAAATTTGATCTAATTTTATTTATCCATCTTTTAATTTCTTTTTGCCAAAAGAGTTATTATTGCTAATCTTTTAACCTACCTCTGAACCTAATACTGTCTTCTTACTTTATACTGGCACTTAACTGTATTCAAAATGTATATTACTCTAACTCACTGTAATAGCCATATTCCTACAGAAAACCCCCTGTAGGACTACATACAGCATATACCACTTACCTCACTTTGTATTATTGTAATATTTTTATGTCTTTGGCACTTAAGAACATTTTGGTTTTTCAGTTGCTTCTGACACTCTAGCTGCTGTAATGTGTGAATTTCCCCAGTGTGGGATTAATAAAAGCTTATCTTGATATTTACCTTCAATACTTAAATAAAAAAAGGTAATATTTGTCCAAAAATCAGTCTCCAAGTTCAAATTAAAAATGACTTGTTAAGGTCTAAATGTGCTGACCTTGTAGATGTTTAACTTTTTATGCTCCCATGAACGTTTATTCGAATACCTCCACAGATGTGACATTTCGGGCCATAGCCCTTCGCATAAACATTCATGGGAGCATTTACTAGTGTGTGGACTTTATCTATTCTTTGATGTCTGTTTCTGCTTTGTCCAGCATCTAGTTTTTATTACTTTTGGATGTGCGCGCTGCTTGAACTTTTCTCTAACTAATTCCTCTTCTCATTTCAGGCTTGTTTTAATCAAAGAACATCTGGACGAAGCGGTTTGCCAAAAGGAAGTATATTTGGACATGTAGAGGGAACACTTTGCTCCACTACATCTCTTACAAATTTTCTTAAACAGGATGAAAACCTTTGGCTCTATTTTACCCACCACTGGATTTGAAGATCCAACCAGGCAGCTGGTTTTAAGATAATGATAATAATAATGTGAACTGTTATTGAGCCGTGGAGAGCAATTCTTTTTTTTTTTTTTTTTGCCCTTCTTTTGAACTGGCAGGGATTCACTGACTTGCTCAACGTCACTTGACCATGGTGGTGTCTTACCAACATGAGCATTTGAATTAGCAAAAGGGCAGTCTTTTTAACCACTAGGCCAACCTGCTCAACACAGAGGACCCTGCCTTCAAGATCACTGGACAGCCCTCTCCTCTGTGCGCAATTGAAATATGAACTCAGTCCATCTAACTTGTCCATCGACTGTAGTGCTTGACGGAGCTGTTAATCTACTGACAGAAAAGACTGTGATGAAGACAAGAGGGACTGTTGTTTTTACTGTTGTCTGTTTCTATCTTCAAACTCAGGTGTAGAAAAAGGAGGTACTATGAGACTGTCTCCCTGACCCTGTCAACTCACAGGCCCCTTGCAATTGCCTTGGTTTCCGTTGTGAATGTATGTGTGAATGTGTAGACAATAGGGTGTGTACAGCAGATTAGCTGCATGTAAAAGGACACAAACACTGATCATTTGTCTGAAGCATAAAATGTCCTGAAAAAAGGCCCATTTACTGTCCATATTCACCCAGCAGTGTTTCTCTAGTCCTGGAGTAACACACAGTATATGCATCTTTCAAAGCTGCCTTCACTGTCAAGAATGTCTTTGACAAGTAGAGAGGGACTGGTTAATTGTATCCTAACTCTCTGTTCTGCACTATGGATTTTGTTAGTCTGGACATCCTGGAATCGAGTGGCCTTGGATAGTCTTATTTTTAGTCATATATGTATGAAAATATATCCTTACCTCTTGTCCCAGTTGGGTAACTTTGTAATAATTTTTCCTGCTACCTGAAAATGCACATAACACAGAACAAACCCATCAAATCCTGCTGTTTTTTAATGACATTTGTTGCATTCCACCTAGAAGTGTGTACTTTCTTCGTTCATTCATGGCCCTGCCCTTTGCATGGTTGCTTCTTTTAGTGCTTTCTCTTCCCCATGTCAATACTAAAGGTATCCTCAGGGTGTACAGTTTCTATATACGGGTATTTTTCTGATTATTTGAAGGAGGAGCAGCATAAGGAAAATTGGACTGCAACTGTGTCAAATCAATCCACCTCATGTGAAGAACTACACTTTATAGGGTCTGTGTTAATTGTCCTTAACATTTGGCTTGTCATACTGCCAACCCATTGAGCCCCCACCAAACCCATCATTTTCATCAAATTTGATTTGAAGTTAGATAGATTGAATGTTAGTTATTCTACATTCCTGTTTGTCATATAGTTAGTCATCACAATAGAGTGCCCAAGGGATGACGTTTTTCTGTAGGCCAACCCGGAAACTAACTTTGCCCTGGTTCCCTTGTCAAAAAGCCTATGGGATTTCTCCATAGGATTTTTGATAATTACAGAAAATAAGCTCTGTGGTAAACAAACGTTTATGGTACTTGCACAGTTTGTTAAGCAAGATAATCTTCACAAAAGGATTTTTGAAGCATAAATGCAATTGCCAGCATTAAAAACCATTGCTAGGCTAAAACGAATTACCTATGGTCACGTCGCCACTGCTACGGGGCTGTAAAGCTGTGTTCAGTGTGATGACGTTCTGTAGTCTCATTTAGCCACTTGTTAGCAACTTACCTTTTGTAAGTGGTGTATTGACTGACTTATTTTAACTCATAGAACAAAATTTGAGAGTCTCTCCAGCTTGTGTTAACCACAGACCTTGTTTCAGGCTTCTAACCCAAAACCCATTGGCTTTCAGACGAGGGAACTGCAGGTGTTAAAAATGCTAACAGATTTCCAGATTTTGGGAATCATTACTGGGGTTCTCTTTTAATTTGGGCTTTCTTCTGACACGTTTTTAAGTGCAACCAATGTATTTTAATCATCCTGCCCCCTACACCTTATCATATCCATGTTGCACCTGTGAACCCCACTTGTGCAGTTAAATGGTGGCAGCAAATGAATCTACCTCATCTAGCCAGTCGGTGGCATCTACTGAGTCCCTCCAACGTCCTCTCCTGCTCCGCCAGACTCAACCAGCTGATGATTTTAGCACCACTTTAAGTTTGTAGGCTTACTGAACTGACATCAAAATTGCATTACAATTCATGACCATGGTGGTCACAGGCTGCTGTGTCAGATTATGGTGCTGAATGACACTGGCAGGTGTTCTGTAAAAGAAGCGATTCTTGAAAGTGTAAACTATCTTTGCAATGGGACTGCACTTTCATTTTCAGTTTCTTCCATGGAGTATGATGGACAATATTACGTCACATTGGAAATCTGTAAATTTGTCTTAAGTTGTACAGATTGCATGCCTTCCTGCCTAAAGGTTGTTGAAACTAGACACAGTAGGCAGAATTCCAGTCTAAGGTCTGTGATAGACTGCATAGAGTTTGGCAGCATTATGGGTTTACTATGATCCTTAATGCTAAGGAAATATTTGAGGAAGGATGATGGAATGTGCTAGAAGCTGTGACAATTTTCTAAATGTGTCACGCAAAAGTTGCTATTTTGTTAAAATAGGGAATTTTCTGGATATTTAGTGGGCCTAATAGGGCCACTTTGGAGGTAGTGTGTTTACTTGTGCTGTCTAATGTATGAAGGACAGCATTGATTTTAAAGGTCTGAGGTTGGGATCCTGTCTTATGCTGTACAGATGTTGTGTGTGTGTGTGTGTGTGTGTGTGTGCGTGTGTGTGCGCGTGTATGTGTGTATGTGTGTGTGCGTTTTTGTGTGTGTGTGTGTGTGTGTGTTTGTGTTTCTGGTGCATAAAAGCGACACCAGACGATTGGAAGTGTGCATTCATCTCTCACTTTTACTCTGCCGTCATCTCTCTGCACTAGTGAAAACCATTTAGACGTGATTAAATGTGAATCATATTTATTTTTTCTTTGAAGAATTTTTGTACATTTTTGGACTTGTTTTAATATAAATGTGGTGTATGTTTCATTTTTTTATGTTGTTTTTGTTGTTTTTAAGCAGTTGTCTTTTACCTCAGTAGCAAGGTGGCATTGAAAAAAAAGACCTGTACGTTTTAATTCTTACGTGACATTTACAAGTTCTTATCTGACTGACATAGATTATTTTGGAAATGGAACAGAGTATTTTCTATACTGTACATTTCTTAGAAATAAATCACTTTTCTTGAACAGGGGTCAGTTTTATTATTGTTAATTTAAAAAAAGAACATCAATAAAGGGAAAAAAATAAACTTGTGGTGACATCACTGTAACAGCATATCAGTGTAAAACCGGGCCATGCCCCTCCATAGTAATAGGGCATGTATCTATAATCTGTTAAAGAAACTGAACAGCTAAAAGTAATGAAATGCAAACAGACAAAACAAGAGGGCCTGTGCAAGACAATGCGTTAATCTATTGGAGCGCCTCACGCCATCGCTTCCAATTAGTGCTGATCCTCTTGACGAACACCCTCCACAGATTGTGTGCTGCTTTGTTTGACCCTTCTCATGTCTGCAGGAGTCATTGATGTGATGTGACGTTGGTGTAAGAGGAAGCAGTAAGGCTCTGCACGCTTCCTTCAAGGAGCTACTTTTAAGCAAACTAGTGATTTCTTTTGTTCAGGCCTAATGTGGGCAAACTGGGAAAAAAAATCAGATGAGGCATTTAAATAAGATACTTTAAATAAGCCTAGTAACAAGCAGTATAACTACATTCTTAGAGTGGGATTACAAGACTTTATAACAGTAAACAAAAAGCTTAATGATGCTGTAAAAAATTTTTAAAAAATCTACTTTTCTGTGGAAAAATAATGGGCAAGGATGGGAAAAAGTGTTAGGGATGTAATCGGTCTGTCCCTGACAAAATAAAATGTATTTTTAAAGGTATTAGAATGATCTCAGTAAAACAAAATGAAACCAAGGAGGAACCTTTAAGGGAAATCCTTACCAGAATGCATCATTTACAGTGCAATTTCTTCAAGAAGTTTGAAAATACTTTTTTTAAGTGGTCATCCTTTCCCACTTATGAATCTCTACATAAAACAAACAAAGAAAACAAAAACATAAATGCAGATATCCCATAGATATCCCATCCTGAGTTATTTAATATATGTAGATATTTATTTATTCAATTAGCAAAACTGAATAACAAGTGTGTCATATTTTTGTCTTTGTAAAGGGATGGAGAGATATACAGTATTTGCTCTTTTTTTTTTTTAAAAAAAAAAAAAGGAGAAAAGATCACGCTTTATCTGGCTTTTTTTTATTGGCTTAACGTCCATGCACGTCTGCCCCAAAACACAAACATGCTTAATTTTCATTATCTTTTTAATAAAGGTAGTATTGCATGCAACAAATATATAATTTACGCTTGCTTTTTAATTTATTATTATTTTTTAACGGTACTGGCTCCTTGGTATAGCTCACTGGGAAACTTATTGGAACTGAGCCATCGTTAATGTTATCAGTTTCACTTATGCTTTTCCTTCTATAACAAGTCAAAACGACAGCTGTGAAAAGAGATCCATTGTGCTGCAGTTTTTGCCCAAAACAAAAATTGCACCTGAGTTTGGGACGTTTCTTCCCTGATTTCCGTCTTGCCGAATGGTATTTATACCTCCACACTCCACCAATCATGTGAGCTTCAAGTATACATTTCAGCCAATCACAGCGGCGTGTGGGCGGGACTTAATGCGCTCCTACCAAACACACGGAAAAACTCCAAAATACAAACAGGAGACCTCGCCGTCGCTTTAGCTTTGTCTGTTTGCTCGCTTGTTTATTTCTGCTACAAAGCTGTTATAAAGGAAATTATTTGAGAAGGGCATACGCGTATTTCCAGCTGACACAGTCGTGTAGTTTTACCGTGGTCGTCTGTTCTTACTCTCAAATGACTGGACTGTTTACAAAACCGTCCTCAGCTGTCGAGGCAGCAGCTAAGCTAATAATGCTCTATCTTTTTCCGTTAAGACGTAGTACTTATACTACTGCCTTTATACGACTGTACACGGCCGACGTTTATTTAAGCTATTATAAAGTCAGCCGGTTTCTTGTGCCAGCGTCTGTTCGGTTTATGACATACAAAAGCAAGCCAAAATTACTCCTCAAATTAACACCGAAACGTTAACCTGCACGAGTGAAACTAGCTTTGTTGTTAGTTCATTTTTCATACATTATATGTTATATTATGTGCACGAGTCATTTACTGTAAGATGTAACGTTAATGTACTTATTAGCAGTGGAGGAAGACCTACGCTGTTCCTTTACTTAAGTAAAAGTAGCTGTACCACACTGTGGAAATACTCTATGTAGTATAATCAAGAACATTTTCCCAAAGTATCAAAAAATATCCAATGCAGATAAATCTTAAAAAAAAAAAAAAAAAAAAAAAACCACACGCTAAAACCCAGAAATTATTTTTTTTAGAAAAAAAAACACCCTAATAAAAACCTACTAAAATCAGTTTTTTAAAAATGGAAAAAACACCCCCAAAATTTAAGTTAATAGAAAAAAATTGTATAAGACCCAAGATTTAAAAATTTATTTAATCCCCCCCAAACATTACTAAATAAAAAGAAAAAAAAAATAACACAATAAAAATTGTTAGAAAAAAAGAAATCCAAAAAACTCTCAAAATTATATAAAAAGATAAAATTTAAAAAACACTTTCAGAAACCCTATAAATAGCTTTGAAATGACAACAAAAAAAGGTCCAAATTATTTAATAATAATAATAAATAAATTGATTTTTTTCCCAAAAATCTCTTTTTCAATTTGTAGTTAAGTACAGTACTTGAGTAAATGCACTTAGTTACATCCCGCCACTGCTTTTCAGTGCTTCTTTCATTCACTATTCTTAGCTTGGAATATGTAAAGATGGAGGAAATGACTGCTGAGACTGCTTTCCTGACTTCTCTGTAAACGTTGTGGTGTTTAACCTCTTACTGTTCCTTCCTTCAAAGCTCCACTCACTCTCACCGGACCATGTTAGTCTCACTACAGCGCCCCCACGTGGCTGTGGCCTGTCTACTTGTCTTGTACCAGTTGTCCAGCGTCCTGTCCATCCCAGATCCCAGGCAGAGAGAGGCCCTCATAGAGCTGGAGGCCTCCATGCAGACAGGTGGGCAGGTGGTGTTGACTGATGCAGAGAAGCGGCTGGATGCCATTCTGTTTAAAATGAAGCAGGAGGAGATAGTGAGAGCGGACTTTCCTCCTGCCATGCACTTCTTCAAAGCCAGGGACCTCATCAGGACCAGTCCCATCTTCAGTCTGCTCCAAAAGATGCCTAAAGGTATGATCAGTCTGTCTCACACCATAGCATATTTATATACATCTCACACACTTTTTCCATTGCTTGTGAGCTGTAGGTTTAAATTGATAGTTTTCTGAATTGCCTCCGAAAACCTTTTAGCCTTTACCATTTGCCAAATTTTCGCTGTCATGGATATATATAAGGACACAGTTGAGTTTGGTGAGCTGGCAATAATGTTAATTTCTGGAAACATTTGGCAGAAAGGAAAATAATCTGTTTTCAGTATCAGATTGTAGCAGATTTTGTGGCTTTTTTTTTTTATCAGTTTAAAATCCTTTATTTTCAAGATGCATGATAATATCAGCATGTCATGTTTTTTGTCTGCATCTGCTGGTGGGCTACCACAATAAAAGTATGCATAATATAATGTTAATTCCACTACAGATGAGACTTGATGAACACTAAAACTATGTGGGGGAAAAAGTATATATATCAGTATCTGTATCGGTCATCGGTTGCTATATATCAGCAAAATTCAAAATCATGCATCCCTACTTTATTTTTTATAAAAGATTATTCTCCCCTTGAATGATCTAGCCAGGACATTGTATCTTGTGAAAGGCTGAAACAATAGTCAATGAATCAATAAATTGACAGAAAAATAATGGGCACTTTTTCTAATAATTGATCAATTCCTAAATCCCGGGTTGTAGGTTGTCAGGTTTGAATATTAGCTTATTGTCTTCTTAGTAAACTGGACATCTTTAGTTTTTTAGATTGTCAATCAGTCAAAACAAGACATTTGAAGATGTGACATTTTTCACATTTATATGACATTTCATAGACTAAACAGTGAGCTAGCTTATCAGGAAATGCCAAACTGAGACAAGAATTTAAGAAGTTACTTGCCCCCTAATATTGTTGTACTGGAGAAAGTTGTGTAGAAGACAGTCATGCTGGTGCCAGTTTGTCTTTGATACTGATCTATTCTCAAATGCTGGAAAATCACATTGGTGATTGAATTGATGTTTCTCCATAAAGGGAATATTTACACATTTTTAATAAACATTGAATCAGACTTGTACAAAGTATCCAAGTTCTTTATTTCTTTATAGTTCTGTTATTCGCTGTTTTAGGTGGCGCTCTTCATGTCCATGATTTTGCAATGGTAGATGTGGAGTGGCTGCTGAAAAACGTGACCTATCGCCCCCACTGCTACATGTGCTTCACTGACAACCAGTCCATCAGATTCATTTTCTCATCTCAAGAGCCCAAAACTCTGCCAAATTGCTCTCCCTGGACCCTGCTGGAAAACCTCAGGGCCAAGATGATCAATACCACAGATCTTGATAACAGGTGAGTTTTTTTTCTGGGAGAGGACAAATATTTAATTAAAAGAATACCACATAAAAAAACAGGCAACAGAATGGTGTATATTTTTAATTTATGTTATCACATCCTGATAACTAGTTTCTGTATGCTTCCCTGAGTTTATAAATATTAGTATTTATTTTGTGTGTGTCATGTCCACATCAAGCAGCATAGACTAATTTATTGTGATATGATATACTTTTCCAATGTGACCTAAAGTAAATAGTCAGAGATATTAAGGCTTGTTTACTTCATTTTGAAGAAGTCATTTTTGACTACTGAGGCCTGCACAGTTATCACTTTTTATTCTACCTGTATGTTGTTGCCAGAGTGGTTTTTAAATCAGTTTTTATCTTGTAACTTAAATGGAAAGGAAGATGTACCTAATAGGAAATGATCCTGTAAAACACATGGTTCCCAACAGACTTCATTCATTTAACATTAATCTTTGTTCAGAAACGTTTCTGTCAGGACGACAGGTTCATTTGAAGTTATGTTCAACAGGATACAGAGTATATTTGAAGATCCCATAAAATTGTATCATTCCCTTTATGAGATGTAATTTCTTTTGGAACATATACCAGGACAGGATATCAAAAAGAGAGGTTTTCAAATGTTAAGCATGAATAGATGGGTATTATTTATGAAGATGAGTAAACTGCAGCATGAGGTCATCACTGCAGATGCACAGCTTTCTAGTAAAGTAGTGTTTTTTTTTTTAAAGCTTAAGGTCTTCTTACAAAAAATAATTAAGAAAAACATATTTTCGACAGTGGTAAATGGACCACAAAAATGACTCAGATAATGTGATCACAATCCTGTCTCTATATTTACACCCTCAGCATCATGGGCAACTTGACGATCTTCACCGATCAGGATCCAGAAAACGGTGTACCCCAGTCAGGATGTGATATGGGAGAAGTTTGAACAGGCCTTCCTTGCATTGTGGGGTCTGGTCACGTACGCTCCTGTGTTCAGAGACTATTACTACCAAGGTCTCAGCCAGTTTCTACATGGACAACGTCATGTACCTGGAGCTGCGGGCTTTACTCCCAGAGGTACACTAATGCCATTCCTAGTGTGTTCAGTGCATTCACTTGTCTGGCGTTGTTTTTTAAAGTTTCAGTATGTAATTGACCCTTTGCTAAGCCGCACCCCTTTGTTGTAAGCTGCTGCTGATGGTCTGTCGAACTGTCTGAGCTAGCATGGAGCTCACTGTAACTAACTGCACTCCCTTAAAAAAATATTATCTAATTTTTGGGAAAACGACAACAGACTGAAGTGTGTTCAATTTGCCTTTGGAGGATATATATTCAGGATGTCAAACTCTGACTCGTGAGTGAAAACAAGCTAAAAAGTTTGAGATAGAGGCTAAATCCTACAGACGACAGTGTAAAACTAAACCAACGCATCACCTGGCGATCGAGACAGAAGACAATGAAATTAGGGAGCAGCACTGTTCCTGTAGAGCAGGGTAGGTGTTTATTCACACACATCAAAAATAACGTGTGCACATTCAGTAATACCGTAAGTAACTAGTGTAGAATACAAGTGTTAACTTAGTACCAACGTGTAACACATCTGCCTATAACCCGTTATGCTAATGAGTGTCATTAATACACATCCTCCAGGTGCAATGATGAGTTGTGACTAGTCCCACATCCACAAAACAAGCCTAAAAATGAAGAAAATCTGTGTGCAAGGGGGAGACTTAGCTCAGTCAACTTTGGAGAAAATGTCGGTTTTTGAAGACCTGGGAATAAGACTCAACAACAGTTTTTTCTTCTAAAAAATTGTGAATATATATGTATATGTATTTTTATATGTATGTGTATATGTGTATATATATATACTGCAACTTTAGCATTTGTTTTTATTTTTGGTACTCAGATATACGAGTTGGACGGCAGCACTCATAACACAGCCTGGACTCTCAAGACCTACCAGGAGGTCACCAGACAGTTCACAGCAGACCATCCAGACTTCTTTGGAGCAAGAATCATCTTCACAATCCATAGGTCACTACGCCCAACATAGATTTTACTTAATAGTGTAGACGGCTTATTGGCTGAGATGACATGAGAGGATGTTGACATGATCATTGATCACACTGTGCTGTTTGCTTCAGGGGAGTAAATGCATCCGTGATGGCCAGAGCTGTGGAGGAGGCTATGAAGCTACAGGGAGACTTCCCAGATATCATGGCTGGTTTTGACTTGGTGAGAAGCAAGTTATTGCCTGAATAACACTGAGCACAAAAAGACGTGGCATTGGGAGCAGTATGTACTGACAGTTTGTTTTTTATTTTCACTTACAATACAAGTAGTAAAGATATGAGCCTTGTTTAATCTAACACAACTGGTTTGAATCAGTGGAAGCAAACATTACTTAACTATGTCCAATGTAATGACATTATGTCTCGCGATTGTTGAAAAAGTGTGTTTGTGTGCAGGTGGGCCGTGAGGACAGTGGCAGACCCCTGTGGTACTTCAGAGATGCCTTGTCACTGCCAGCAGAGAGAGGGGTGACGCTTCCTTTCTTTTTCCATGCTGGAGAGACAGGTGAGCTCATAAGCATCCAGTTATACAGTTACAGTCTTACACTTCATATCCTGCAACATGTGGTTCAGAGGTTAATAATAAGGATATCAAATTTGTCCAGATAGATGTGAATGAAATAGTAGAAGCTGTCTGAATGCGTATACCTTGCATGTCAAATACTGTATGATTTAAAGTCTAACTATATCATATGTTAATTCGGGGACGCATGATATTGGATTTTTTGCTAATATCCAACAGGACGATTTATAATATCTCATTTGGCTGATAACTGATATCAATATATACATATTACCCCACATATTTTGAATGATCATCAATCTTCTGTAGTGGAATTAACATCATATTATGCATACTCTTATTGTTATAGCCCACCAACAGTGGGAGGCATAATATATATAACAGTACATAATATATTTAATTCTTTTCAGTGTATGTAATATAGAATGTATGTAATATTCATTCTTTGTACAAAATAAGAAAAATAATTCCACTTAGGGTTAATGTTTTGCACATGTTCACTTCGTACAAAAAAAACTGGGGAAAAAAACGGTTAATGATATTGGCAGAAATCAGAATGTTGGCCGATTCCTGTATTTCAGTTTAAAGCCAAAATCTCCACATACCATTGCCCATGTTATCATACATCTCAAAAATAAAGGATTAGAAATTGATAAGAAAAGCCATAAAATGTGCTGATACAGATGGCATGCTGATAATTTTGGGAAGCCCTTATATAAGTAACTGCTGTGTAAATTCTAAGTACAAAGAGACTAATGTTGTATTTTTTTTTTTTAGGAACTCTACCACAAAGAACTATTAAACACCTGCCATTAAACACAAATGTTTGTTTGTCGTCAAAAAATTCTTAGTAAACAACTAAATCAGTTGTAGTGTTTAAATTTTTTTTTTTCGTTTTTTTTTTTTTTTTTTTTTTAAATCACAAACTCAAAGGATTGCCATGGTCAGCTCTGTATTTAAATGAACAAAGAAGTACATGCATTTTCACATTGTTAACATAAGGCAATCTTGGGCCACACTGTTCTTGGGACTCCCTTAAAGTAATTTCCCACTGGGGAGCTCCCCTGAGAACTACATACCTTCAAAGCCTTTTTTTCTGTTTTATTTGCATCACTAATAGGAAAGCTGAGTGACACACTTAAACAGTATACCGGCCCATCCTTCTGCGTCAGTGAGTCATCACACTTTTGGATTATAAAAACAATCCAAAATAACATGGGTTTTGATTTCTCCCTACTCCTTGTAGATCTTGAGGGCACGGATGTGGACCAGAACTTGCTGGATGCCCTTTTATTGAATACTTCCCGTATTGGCCATGGATTTGCTCTGCTTCGCCACCCAGTGGCCAAAGGTCTATCCAGGAAGAGAGGAGTGGCTCTAGAAGTGTGCCCCATCTCCAACCAGGTACACTATCATCCTTTAAATCAAACTATACTGTAAGAACTTTTTTTCCCCAGCTACTAGTGTGTAATACTTAATATTGTATGAAACAGCAAGGCTGTAATTGAGTTGATGTTACTTCTTCAAATATCTCTTGTCCTTTCCTCATTCAGGTGTTGAAGCTAGTAAATGACATGCGAAACCACCCGGCAGCAGCACTGATGTCAGAGAACCACCCACTGGTCATCAGCTCAGATGACCCAGCCTTGTTCGGGGCCTCTGGACTTTCTTTTGACTTCTATGAAGCTTTTGTGGGCTTTGGTGGGATTAGATCCAATTTAGGCTCCCTCAAACAGCTGGCCATCAACTCTATTAGGTGATGTTCAGCTGAGATGACATCATAAACTACAAATAACAACTGAATTGTGTGTGAGTGCTCACATGCTTCAGCAGACTGCTCACTGACGTCTCCCTATCTGTCTTTCAGGTATAGCTCTTTGACTCCAAAACAGCAGGAGAAAGCACTGGCTCTGTGGCAAACAAGATGGGATAAGTTTGTCTCTGAAAATGCTTTTTAGAAAGAAACTGTGATATAAACATTGTCTGTCGGGCAATCTTCAAATGTCGTCATGCTTCCTTTGAGAGAGGAATGCCTTCTAGCAGTGCTGCACAGGTGAGCAGGTTTTTGGGAGCAACAAATATAGCACGGCAAAGCTAGTTTGGGTCAGATAGACAAGACAGTTTGGCATGTTACAATAAGAAAAGTACATGATAAAATACACAAATGGATGATAACTAAATATCATAATGTTATATAACACCTGTGCTTTTCTTAGGAGTGGGAATCTCAAGACAACTCATGATTCAATTACAATTCAGAGGTCTACGATGTGATCATATAACAATTATCAATGCGTTTTGATTAATCATAATTTTTGATTTCTATTCAACAATCTAAAACAAAGTGTATTCGTAGTTATCCACAGTTGAAATAAAATAATGAATTTACTTCCATTATCTTTTATAATAGGAGTAACAAATCAAACAGATGTTTAGGCTTGTAAGACAGAGAGTGCTGGTCAGGTTGTATCTATCAGCAGTTGCTCTGGCTCTGAAATCCTCACCAAAACTCAAGAAGTATCCTAGCTTAGAACGCTAAGAACACACGTTTATGTTCATGACGTTTCACTATCCCATTTGTTCATCCGTACAACGAACGTACATCCCTGTCTTACAAGATCATTACCGGCAGTTATCATGTTAGGAATTGGGTTTTATTTTGGCTTTTTTTTATTTTTCAGACATTTTGTTTTTGGTTTCAATACTTTTACAATAGAAATGGGGTCTTTTAAATGTCAGATTATTGACTGTTTTTTTGCATCATTTTCTCTTGCAAGATAGAATTGAAATGTATCTAAAAATCATTTCATTTCTCTCACCTGAGCCTTTCCTGCTATGACAACATTGTATCTGCTGTGAAAAAGGCCAATTGTTACCACAAAGTGGAGAAGGGTCTTTTCAGTAAATAATTTGGCCATTGTGAAACAAACAGGAGATACTGCATGTCTCATTAAATTTAAGGCAGTTACTTGAACTACACGTATGAAATGTCTTCAGTCAAAGGCATCTTGTTGTGTGTAGTTTCATTAAGTATTTTTAATTATATTTGCACTTTAAGAAACCGGTTTGCCTATGTTTTGGGAGACAGTAACAGTGTCAGACAGCATTGTTCACTGGTTGAGGTGCTAAGTGTTTTTTGATTTCTCTTTGTTGTGTGGTTTTGTGTGTTTGCTTGTGGGTTGTAAGTGTATAATATGTGTTTGCTGAAATGGGTGTTGAATCCTGTGCGCTTTGAAAAACATTGTTTTTTAAAAACACGGTATATTTTTACACAGTTTATACTTGAATGTCATTTTTTAAAAAAGAGTTTTAGCAATTGCGGATACACAAAGGGGAGCAGCCTACCTGTTGCTCATGTATGCACATTTGATGTAATCGATAAAGAAACTCCCTAAGAAACATCAGTTTTAGACTATTTGAAGAAATAGACGATTCACACGAACAGTATCAGACGTATTTGTGAACTGCCAAAATTAAATGTGATATTAACAAAACTGTCGATTTACTGTGTGCTTTAGTTTATTCTGTGTTCTGCTCATGTAGCATCATTATCAGTACCTAGTTGCTGTAACGAGCCTGTCATCAGTGCAGCTGCATTTCCATCCATCATCTGCTGCAGGTGTTGAACTTGGAGAAGAAGCTGTCTTCAATGCATCCTCGTTCAATGTCCGGTTTCCTTAAAACCAGGTTAGAAACAGAGTGAGACAGTAGTTTTTATTGTGCTTGAATATTCTGTGTGTGTATGTGTAACTGATGAGATAATGCTACTGACTGTTGTTTGTGTGTTTCAGCCAGCTTGATGTTGGTGCTGTCCAGGTGTTGTCTCAGCTGCTTGTTCAGTCTGGCCTGCTGCCTCTCTATCAATAGAGCCGCGCGAGCCGAGTCCAAGCGAACACGATCATATTGCTCCTCTTCTTTATTTTTCTGTAGTTGGAGCTTCTGCAGATGCACAGATATCACAGACAGTAATCAGTGAATGGCTTTTTACATAACCAAAAAAGAGCATGTATTTTGAGTGTCATCTTGTTCCTGCTGTACCTTGTTCTCCTCTATCTGATATTTCTGGAACTGGGAAATCTGCTGCAGGCTCTCTGGAGGGGCTCTCCTGTCACTACTGGGACAAAGACCAGGCACTCCCACCATACAAAGGGTGGGTTCGGCATCTGCACCCGTCAGTAGTTCTTGCAGGTGGCCTGCTCGATTGTCATGACGCTCCTCTACGTTACGACGCTTCTCTTCGATCTTTGCCCATCCAGACCCCAAAAAGGTAAGGGTGATAAAAAGTGTTGTACAGATGTTAACAAGGTTTTTATCCGCAGAGGTCTCCCCCTCTCCAAAACAAATGGACCCAGTGATTTAAATGAGTAAAAACACTGAATAAAGCAGTTTCATGTTAAAAAAAATCTTGTTTTTTGACACTGCTTGTCGTGAAAGGGCTGCTAACTTTGATGGCTGACATGAAAATGCGAATGGCCCCATCTATAGCCAGTGTTAGGTTTTCTCCATTCTGGGCTAACGTAGAAACATGGCAATGCAACAAGGCGGACTCCATGGATGAGGATCCGTCTCCTATGTAGATATAAATGTCTCACTCTGAGGTTACTCTTATTTTTAAGTAACTGTACACCAAAGAAAATATTTTTTAGTATATGCCATTTTTGCCAATATATCCTCCTAATCCTACACATTGGACCTTTGATTACCAGTTTTCAATTACCAGAGTGATTTACCTGGGCCAGATTGTACTCTTTAGTGGCAATAGCTGCTGCTTTTCTCTTCTCCATCTCAGTGCAATGTAGCTGCAGAGCTGTGTTGTCCATGTCTACCCTGCTTTGATTGTAGCGCTGCTCTGAAGAACAGTAGAAGAAAAAGGTCATGTGTGTGTGAACTGAAAATCTGTCCTCCTATATGGGATCCCACAGACCTACCATCCAGGTTTTGTTGGTGTCTTTCTGCTGCTCGCTCACTCTGCTGCTGGATGAGCCACTCTCTAAGCTGCTCCTTCTGTCTCTGCTGCCTGCTCTTACTGTCAGGGTCCTCGCCAACCAGTCCAGGAAGCATCATCTGTACATCACCTGGATCTGTTTTCCTACAGCGGTCTGGGTCGTTCAAGTCAAACTCCCGCTGACTCCAAGGCTGCTGGTACTGATTCCTGAAGTTGACAACGGCCTTTTCCATCTCACGCTTCTCCTTCACCTGTCTGCTATGGACAAGGCAAGCTACTTTGCTATTGTGGAGCATATCTGCATCTGTATGGAGAACATATCCCACACACATCACAATGCACTTCTTTAGAAATATCACACTAAAAACGCAGTGGCAATCCTTATGGATGTTAATGTTATAGGCCTAATTCTGTTTTCTATCAATGAGTGATAATACATTACAGGCTAGTTGCTAGAATAAATCGTCCTGAAAGTTATTTAAGTCATGTTAAGTTAGGAGCAGGGTGGCTGGGTTGGTGCTTTTTTGTTGACCCCCCCAACCTCCCTGAGTGACTTGGGAAAAAAGCACGGTGCTCCCTCAACCATAGATTAGTTGTTAGATTTTAAAGCTTTCATTTTGATGTTTGAAAGTTAAATGTTGTAGAATAGAAAAAAGCCTTAGTTTTCCACTCTTATTATGCTTGCTGGTTAGTTAGTGCAGTTTATTTCGGTAAAAAAATTACAAATGGGACGTGGTAGAATTGCTGTTCTGAACTTAGTTTTGGATATGTTTTTTGTTGTTTTTTTCTGCTGCAAGCATTTATCCCACATAATCCAGGTCCAAAGACCATTGGAAATTTGAAAACCCAAAGATAATTTCTGTTTTTACAGATTCTGGTTGTGATGAATGGTGTAAGTTTGGCTATTTTAGCTTTGGAAGGCACGGTTTTGTAAAATAACTACAAACTACAGCGAATAAAAATTAAATTCCCCATCCCCAAATCAAAATGAAAAACAACCCCCCCCCCCCCTCTCTCATAAATGACGAGCAGTCCCTTAGTGAACGACTTTAACTCACCATAAGTTTTTTGTTCTTCCTTTGCGGCCTGCTCTCTTTTCACTTTTTCGTTTATCTGCATGTTTAATGCCTCCTTGTCAACCTTTAAAAGAGAGCGCGGTGGTGTCAGCACAGTAAATTGTTGGTTTAAAACCTTTACATTAGCGTCGTGTGGTTAGCGTTGCACTGCTGCAGACATAAACGCCAGCTTACCCCGATCGTCCTCACTTTGTCATTAAAAATCCTGTCTTGTCTCTCACTCTCTCTGTTGCGACGCTTCTGCAGATTTGTCCTGGCGATGCGGTCTGCGAGTAAATCAACGTTAAACATTTTGACTTCAAAACAGTATGTGAAGTGTGCGGTGTTAAACTTGAAACGGACTGCGGCTGTACCACGACGAACTTCATTAAACACACTGGTTGCTAAGAAACCTGGGTTCGGCAGCGTTCGTAAGATGTCGGCTTTTTCCGGTGTATTGGACAAATGAAAACACCTGCAGCCACGTTTAGATTTAAAATCTTTTTTAGAGTGCTGTACAAAAATAAACACACACACTTTTACTCATGATCACGACTAAAAGCAATGCAAAACCATGGTACACTCCAACCTAAGCAGATGTATAATTAGGTAAAATAAATGAAATGCATATATATATATATATATAAGTATACATATATAGCGCTATCTTATCTCTATGTATCTATTTTTACATATGAGCACATAAACAGAACAAGGTGCACCAAAATTTGTTACATACTAGATAGTGTCCAAAAAAATCCTAAAATTTGGAGAATGTTTAATAAAATGTCTTCCTCCCCTCTCATGATGTAGGCATCTAATTCCATCTCTATAAAATGATCTTAGACCCAATATTTTTTTTTTCTTTATCATTTACACCAGTTATCAGTTCAAAGGAAGAATTATTAGTCATCAGCTTAACCCAGTCAAATGAACAATAATTTTGGCTGCAGTCAACAGCATTCATTGTAAAAGTTCACCACTGTCATGCTCTCAATGTGACAAAACTCTTGAGTTAAATGCCTTTATCGATTTTCCTTTAGCCCCATTTCTGGCTTGCAGATGAGGAAACACCACACATTTCTTAGGAACAGCCTATACATCTAACTAAAGGCTTCTAGGTCTTCCACCAGGTCCACAGCAGCACTACACACAAGGTCATTTTTGAAAGAATGTAAAGTTGGTCAGCTGTAGCATGGATCTTACACTTGATCAGATTTATAATCTGATCAGTTAGATTATGAAGATTTTCCCCAAAACAGCCCTTTATCTTCAGTCATCAGGACTCCTCATGATGTTTTTGTCTACTAACAAAGGTAGTCACACAAGTCTGCATAAGATGCAGTCCCTAATTACACAAGACAGCTCACTTATTTAAAGGTCAGTTTATGATAACCTGCTGATGGGTCTCGATGACAGTCTCTACAGAGTAAATGAAAATGAATCCTCACTCACACAGATAATTGAGCAATATCAGGATGTATGTTTAGCACCTGGGAAGCTTTTAAAAACGAGAGGCGTGAACTGCGAATCCAAACGACCAGTTTTATAGATCAACTTTATTCCCAAAATAAGAAATAACACACAATAAAAAACATTTGAAAAATTTTGTAAACATAGACCTTTGTCTTAGCACAACAAAACACAAATTTGTTGGCCTCCACTGAGGTGTGCTGTAAATAAAAAAAAACTACCACCCCCTGTCTGAACCCACTAACTCTCCCTAATAAAGCTGTTCTTTGTCTTGAAACTAGGGGCTGTGTAGGCTCTTCAGAGATTGAGGCTGTAGGTTATTATGAAGTTCCAACAAGTTGAACACTAAAGAAAAACTTAAAAATAATTTATACATGTTTTCCATTTAAACCAGGACATTAAAACAGCCAGCCAATAATTATGTAATTTTCAAGTGTACTAACTGTAAACTGTTAATTATTTCTCCTAATAGATACCTAATTATATAACCACACATTTTTTTTGTCTTTGGTTGGGAAACAATGACCTCTCCGTCAGATGACTTATTGTAATTCATATAACAAAACTAATGACAAAGGACAAAGGTAGTTTTACATTTAAATGGCCAGTGCTCATGAAAAGTAAATTTAACTGAACAAGTTGACTCTTCTAAAGGTTCTTAGTATTACAGAAGTAACGACAAAAAGACAAACCTTTTCTTAACAAATACTGTTGAACATCTACAAAGGAGTCTTTGTTAGAAGGAGACTTGGTTATCCAGTTGTAGATGAGCAACACCTCAGTGACCTCTGCACTTCCCCCTGCACTGCCTCTGTGCTGTTGAACTTGACTTTATGCATACACACTGATGTTTACTCATCTATTAACCCGTTCATTATTTTAATTCACTGTCCACCTTCATTTACTTTTCCTTCACTGTATGATTTGTGTTTGCCTTTCCCTGTAACAGATGATGATGCACAGTAAAGTAGAAATAGATTCAGAAAAACACATTTTCAAACCTCATATTAACCAAACAGCATCACATAGTATAAACATGCTTCCAGGTGTAGCAAGTTATATTTTATCAGAGCAATGATGAAAGCTATGGCATCGAACTCAATGTTAAAAGTTAAGTTTTAAGTCCTATATTTTGCAATTTCCAGTATTTAATCTGACGAAAATCCAAACATTTGCAATATCTTTAATGCTTGGATACATTATATTGTGTGTCTTTGAATTGAATAATTAAAGGGAGGGAAAAGGATTAACTTGCATTTAGTTGCCTAATAGTGGAAATGCCCTTTATAAACAGCCTAAGGTAAGATGCTGTGTGTCAGTGTGGTCCCAGTAGCTTGCATATTCCCAACCAGAATCATGTTATTAGCTATCAGCTATCAGCTCCACTAAACTTCCTTTTTTCTTAAAACTGGAGTGAGTTTGGATCCAAGGTAGCAATGCCTGACAAGTCAGGCCCTTTATACTTTGTCTGGTCACTACAGACGAACAACAGACAGACTCATTTAACCAGTCATACATTTGGATTTTGAGACATAAAAAAATAGACTCAAATAATAATATAGGATTTGCTCATTTTCCAGTCTCTTTTGTGCATTGAAAACATAAGACTGTATAAATACTGGAACTAGCAACAGATACGTCACCTATTGGATCATTGAATCCATTTTGAAGCTTGAGTTTGTCATTTCGGCTGTCGCCATCATAGTTTGCTTGAGCCAGAATTGGCCATATTTGAGCAAGAGGGCAGAGCTGTGGAGGAGTGGGGGGTGGATCTGACTCAGACAATGTTGATGCCTCACAGACAGCCTGTAACTCAAAAGTGGTCCCTCCCTAGATATGGATAATTTTTGGCTTTGATAAAATTTAAATGGATGAGTTATATTGATGTTGGCTATAGAGACCAAAACTGTTTTTTGTACCAGGATGTAAACATGTTAATTTTTGCTGTAAAGTTGTGCATTTTGAGTGTTTATGGGGATTTACTCTGTTTTGGCAATTTTACCAATTAACTTGACAGTCTAATAGATGGTAAATAACTACTTGCAGCTTTAACGTCCTTCTTAAGACAATGTCCAAAATTGTGTTTTTAAGGAAAAATTCAATGCATTTCACAGAATATTTACAGAACCAAGTACTAACTTTTTTTCCATCAAAAAAAACATTTAAATAATTACAGGAGTCATACTCAAATTTCATTGACTTTCTTTAAACATTTTACACATTCAGGGGATATTATCCACTGACCTATGAGCAGAGAAGTGCACTTGCTATTGGGTCCACACGCACAAACATATTAAAAGGCTTTGATTATGTTTTGGATTTCCCATCTTTGGCCAGAGCATTCCTGTATGAGAAGTTTGGCGTTTTTAATCTCAAGACATCTTTTTGTTTCTCTGTTCTTCATCTCCTTGCCCTGAAAAAGAGAGAGAGCGTCAAGAATGCAGCTGCACGAGCTGTCATCACCGAGTATTCAGACGACCACAGTTCGTATGAGTCGCCCTTAACTCATCCACTTCATAATTACAAAAGGTGAGACATATTATTATTAACTATTTTACTAAAACACAAATTCCTTTTGGCACATCTCCTTCCTGACTTTCGTACAGTTCTTTATATGTTTTAACTGTTTTTTATAATAGTTTCTTGTAGTACCTGAATGAAGTCCCAGTGAATTGCCATTCCTTTCTGCATAGCCTCTTTGCAGTTGTAAAGGCCGGGCTCTGTTTCTTTTTGTCCAACATCAGTTAAACATCGGTTGTCATTGTATTTGTGGGACTTGATGCCGCCAATATAGAGCTCACCGGTTGCGCGATAATAAGTGATCTAAAAATGTATTAAAAAGGAAAGTTAAATAAGCAAACAGATCATCAATCTTAAGAACCACTTTTAGCTGCTGTACTTACTTGAGGTCCGTAGTAGTAGCAATTGTATGCGATGGGTGTGTGACCTGGCACTGGGCCTTGGTCTATGCACATGTCAGCATCAAGATTCTTCATCTGTAAATGAAGGAGTTCATCATTTTATCAAAGCCAGTGAAAATGTATACAACTTGGCAGCATGTAGGAATGGATCATTAAAACACAATTTAATGTGACACTGCCTCTAACACAAATACAAAGCAATTAATAAAACTAAACTTACTCCTCCGTAGGCCAGCAGGTTGTCCCAGGGATCCAACTTGGGATACACATTTTCCAGGTACCATTTAAAAGGTTTACACTTCAACCTTTCCCTGAGTTTTTTCCTCTCTGAGATATCCCCGATGTCAATTCCATGATTCTGCAGAGGATTTGATTTGTTTTTGATATTATAAATGAAGAAATTCAAATGCACGCATAACTAATTATTTAGAAGCTTTTAATTATGGAGCATTCTATGTTCATCCTGCATGCAATGTGCCAAAAAGTGAATGTATGAATGTTGAATTACCTCAAATGGCAAGTTCCAAGCTAAGTTGATATTGTGTTTATATTCATCCATCCAGACTTCTGCTACTCTCAGGGCATTTCTCTTCATAGCTGGGCTCAGGTCGGGCATGTAGGGCTTGTGGGCCCTCTCAATGTGGGCAATCTTAGAGCATGGAACAACTTCAACACTACCTCCACATGTCCACACCTGTAGGAGCAAAACAAACAAAAAAACCTTCTTACTTTTTAATATATAAAGATGAATCACCTATCAGCCCGAGGTGATAATTGTGAAGTGCAAAGCATGAACAACTAAAATGTCACAGTTTTATGCATCTGCCAAAGATGATTGCACATTTCTATGCAGACTCAAATGTAGCCGTGACAGTAGACAATGCTTCAAATATGGATATAGCTGCAAAGAAGCTACAAATTCTAAAATGTGGATGCTTCACACACATCTTAGACTTGGCAGCACGGAAGATCTACAGTATATAATCAGCACAGGTTCAGTGTGGACACCCAAGATCAGAATCTCACCAAATGTCTCCCCTTCTGTTGTGAACATTATGATGTTACAGTTAAGCTGACCTTTTGGATGTAAAATATCATCACTTCATTATTATTATTATTATTTTTCAGAATTAGTGTATGAATTCTTGAGTTATGTTCAAAACCTGTTTTGTGAGGTCACAGTGAACTTTGATTGCTAAATTCTAATCAGTTTATCTTGCTGCTTGCTATACACGTTTAACAGATTATTTCGAACTCAGTGCAGACTAATTTGGATCGATGTTACAGTGCTGTTTAGGTGGAGATGAACAGTATTCAGTGGCAGTGCGTCATTGCATCTTAGATTAAGGAGCTGAAATTAGCACATTTAACTGGGTGTTGTGTTTCCACCAATGCTGGTCATAGGAAATAAATACCCATGACTACTGCAGGTCAATTGACCTGGGTTTGAATGGCGATTGTACCCTTTGGCATTGCATTAGAAAGCGAGATGTAAGTGGGCGTAAGCTGGCTTTTTTTGCAGTAAAAGTGAGGCTCAAATGTATGCTAGCTGTAGCTTCATGTTTACCATACAGACATGAAAGTGAAAGTGGCATCAAAGAGAGATCATAGGAGTTGTCCATTTTGAGGCTTATCAGCTGCAAACACTGCAGAGCTGTTAAAAATACTACACGACAAGATTTTTGCAGGCATTTTATCGTCTGTCTCAATGACTGAACTGAGGAAGCAGCAGTTTTGTTTAATTGCACCAATGTCGGGATGTGTACTTTTGTTAAGGTGGTCTGGAAATGCATCATCAGCTGTAAGATTTGATGTAGATAGGCAATGCTTACACGAATTCCCAGCTCAACGTTTTCTCCGCCGTACACTTTCATTCCTTCATCGAGTAGTCCAATTTCTCCTAAAAACTTCCTTTCAGCAACTAGGATCCCCATGATAGATGGACTCCTGAAGGGATAGCAGAAATCCATTATTGCCGTATTATTTAAAACATGTTGTACAGAGTTAATCAGTGTTACCATAAAAGTAAAGATTTTAGATATTTAAGAATTCCACATACAAGATACAGTAAATTAAACTTTGGCGTTATATGTTTGACCTTTATGTAAATCAGAAGGAGACTGACTTCACTTTAACTTACTTTCCAGGCAATGAGCCATCGTTGAGTTTGTAATAGTCATCCGAAAAACCCTCATACATGCACCATAAAGCCCAGTCAAAGGCGTGTGCTGCTGGAAGGTACTGAATAACCTTGAGGTCGTCAAAGTTGACTCGGTCAAACACAGGGGACGTCACCACCGTTCGGTCAGCTTTTATCTGTGTCAGCAGGGGTTCTGCCCTGTGTGAGGGGAGGAGAGGCAGGTCACATATCACTACAACGAAACATCACTATATACTCAGTGAGACCTATGGTTTAATATATCTGTGTCAGTTCCCACAAAATGAAACTTATGAATGGGGGCTGGCATGTGTTGCAAAGTGCCACACACTCCTGTATTACTCCTGTAGATGTTAATCAAGCTTTCCAAAAACGTAACTCACCAAGCCTCTTTGTTTTGAGTACTTTTAGGGACAATTTGACCCCAAAACAAAAATACATATTTTTCCTCGTACCCGTAGAGATATTTAAGTAGAGCAATTTATCATCAAAACTATTTATCATATTGATAATACTACTACAGTTAAGGGGTCAATGTCCCTTTGATTTCACACACACACACACACACACACACACACTTAGTTTCATTTTTACACAACCCAAGTGAACGGTGGTGCAGGACTGCGAAGGTGGATCGAGTATCAGACTGAAAAATTACCCAATATATGGTTCATTTACACAAATAACACAATTGCAAAATCAGCACGCTATACTTTTGCACTATAAATGAGTCCGTGACTAGAGGGTTGCAAGTCTGAGCAGCACTCGTCCCTCCCTCATTACCACCACTGCACTGCCCTTGTGCAAGACCTTTAAGCCCTGATTGCCTCAGTGTGGTTGTTCAGTGGCCTGTTGATCAGACTGTGGTTTTACTTAGCTGTTGCAAATGTGTGTCAACAGGGCGTTTCTGAAAATGTTATTCTGAACAAAACTGTTGTGGGGGAAGAAAGGCTCACCTCACCAGAGTTGTTTTGTACTTGACACTTCCCTGCATGGCAGGTTATGAGACAAAATGCCCCACCAACTCCCTACAAAGGAGCAAGTCATAGCGTGTGTGTATGTTTGTGTGTGCAGGTTGTGTGTCTGTGCAAAGTCATGGATAGGCTGGAGAAAATGTAAACAGTAGCATGGATAGAGGCCTGGAAAAACTCTACAATGGTTACTTCTCTGTATATGTTTCTTACTTATTCAGTCTCTCTTTAAGACTGATTTGGATCGATGATGTAGTGCTGCTTAGGTGGAGACAGATGGTAATTAGTGGCGATGCGTCATTGCATCTCGCCAGTTAAGGAGCTATAATTAGAGAGCTCATGTGTTTTGTGTTTCTATCCATGCCGATCGGAGCTGGAGGCAATAAATATCCGTAGTACTGCAGAGCCATTTGACCCGGGTGTGAATACCAATTGTACTCCTTCCCACTGCATCAAAAAGCTGTGTGTTAATGTTTTTTGTGCTGGGTAATGAGGCTATAAAGAAAGTGTGGTTCTGCCTCTTTTGTCATTTTTTGTTGTTGTTTTTGGTTCTCTTGAAAGTAATTTCTTATCACTTTGACATAATTTAATGTCTTTTTAGGTATTTTTTCCCCTCTTTTTTCTTTTTCTTTCTCTTTATGTGTCTCCGAGAAAGAATTTTGTGTTAATTTAAAGTCCATTTGTGATTTTTCTCTCTTTGTAGTCATGTTTTGTCTCATGTGGCCTCTTGTTGTTTTGTAGTTGTTGAGTCTTTGAAGCCATTTGGTAATTTTTATATAGTTGTTTCGTATTTCTGTGAGGCAATTTTGTTTCTTTTTTGGTTATTTTGCATTTCTTTGTAGTAATTTTTTGTCTCTTTATGGTTGTTTGGCCTCTTTTTGGAGTTAATTTGTGTCTGTTTGCATGTCTTTGTAGACTTTGTGACTCTGTGGTCAGTATGAGTCTTTTCCAAGTCGGTAAATTTTCATTTGTGTACACATTTTGCAGGTAAAGGCCAGTGGGTGGGGGCCCTTATCTTTGGGCCCCTAAGCCTGTGCCTGGTCAGTCTGTTCAGTAATCCAGCCATACTTCCTCGTGTAACATTTAAGTGTTTAATCTTATCAGTACTGGTGATAAGCTTTAGACTTTTAAGTGAATCAATGAAATTATTAATTTGAAAAAATGAAGGATGTTTGGGAAGGCATAATAAGTGCAGCTGCAATTTATAATGTTAATGACTTCTACTACATATATTTAACATGTACCAGTGAAACTGATATAAACATAAAATTAATTTAGCCACACTCTTACCACTGCTCGTGGACTTCAATGTGTGCATCCAGGATGGCCACCACATCGGCAGTAGCTGCCCTCCACCCAGAAGCTCTGGCGTATGCGAGGCCTTGTTGCTCATTGTGCCTCACTCTTATAATAGCGAGACTTGGATTCTGCTCTTCGAGGGACTTGATGTATGCGTCAAGGTCCCCCTTCAGGTTTTCTGAATTGAGAGGAGAATGTGGACATATGTTTTGAGCTTTGGGGAGAACAGGTGTGATTTGACGAAGCAGGCAGTTTCCACAAAGATTACCCAAAATGCAAAGCAGACTTGCGATATCAATATGCCTTACTCAATTTAAATGAAATTTTTATAATGAGTTTATGTTGCGACCCTGTCTGTTTCGAAAGTTGTGTCATGTTTTAGTCACCTATTGTATATAAGCAAGTTAGGATAACTTGCATTTCGAGTATCAGACTGAAAAATTACCCAATATATGGTTCATTTACACAAATAACACAATTGCAAAATCAGCATGCTATACTTTCAGCACGGCATTTCTCAATCAGCACGGCATTTCTCAAAAATGAGAAATGCCATTAAATATATTGCAATCCGGTGCTCCACCACAGCTATTTACAGTCTTGTAATGACTCAGTGCATGGTGTGTTACATTGTACAGGGTCTGTCTGCTCTTACAGGAATAGCTCAACATTTTGGAAAACATGCTAATTACTTACCAGGAGTTAGGTAAGAAGATTGATACCAATATCATGCCTGTCTGGCAAATACAAAGTCAAAGGGGCGCTTTGGTAGCGGAAATATTATAGCATATGCCACATTACTGCAATGTCCAGGGATCAATTCCTGCCTTATCTATCCTTGCAGATAGATGCGCTAAAGAAAAGATCAAAAGTGCAGTATGGGAGTATTACACTTAACCAACACCAAGAAGGGCAGTCTGCAATAGGTTAGAAAAAAATGGCAGTATTGGAGTAACTTTTATTTTGTAAAACCTCAGGGAGCTGTTTTTATTCATTTATTTTTAATTTTCATTTAACTTTATAAAAAAAAGTTGCCGGGAACTTTTTGTATATGATGTTGAAAGTTTCAGTTTTGATGACATTTGCAAAAAGCATTTAAACAAAGTTTTTTGTTGAAGTTAGTTATATATTTAAAATGTTAAATACAGTAAGATTTTCATTTTTATTGTAAATGTATATCGGTTCAAAAAATCTGTTATTGGTATCATTAACTACTAATTATTGGTATCGACCCTGGAAAAACTAATGTCAGTTGACCCCTAGTTTGCAAAATCCCATCCATTTGCAGCCAACTGACCGTTTGAGCTGTTGTCATCCACCATTATTATCTCCTTCAGCAGGTGTTTAGGTGTGCGGTCGATGATGCTGCGCAGAGCTCTTTTGATGACAGACAGGGCCTCGTTCAGGTAGATCAGGACCACTCCAAGATTTGGAAGGTCCTTCGGGTAAGTCTTTTTCAGGCATCTAATCAGATACAGAAACACACACATCAGTAGGCTAAGCTGTGTTAATGCTTTGTATATAGACAAACCTTGTGGACAAAAAGGTGAAAGATTATTAGCAAACAATGAGTGGGATGGACTCTATTTGTTCTGTTTGTTTAACCTTTTCTTTGTATAAAGAAAAGTGACAGCTATGGCATCACAGCTAAATAAGTTATACCTTGGATCCCTGGTATCTGGGAGAGCTCGATCTAGAGGAAGGCGATCACTGAGAAAAACGTTGTATCCATAGTTCTCAAACAAACCCTGTGCCTCTCTTTGGTCATCCTCAGACAGATTCTCCCCCCACTCCTTGAACAGGGCAGAGTCGGGGAACAGTTTATTAGACTTTTTCTCTTTGGGGGCCTCCTTTTGGTCCTGGATCTTTGCTTCAAGTTGGTCTTTCTGCTCCAGCTGCTTTTTGTCAGGTGGCTGTTCAACTTCTGCAGCTTTTCTCTTGCTGTTTCTGTCCTCTTCGAGCATTTTCTGCATGTTGTCCTGCTTTTGCTCAAAAGCTTTGACGACATTGTCTTGACAAAAGGATGACAGGGAGAGAACAAAATGAGCTGGAGATGTGATCACTTTTTGCAGAAAACAATGTTTTCTAAATCCAAAACAAAGCACTTTTTGTGAAATGCTCTCTTGATTGATTCAACATAGAAATGCAATTTTATTGACACCTAGAGGGAAATTAGGTTTTACTGGAGCACAAGAGAGCCACAGGATAAAGATGAAAACATCAGTAAAAATTAGGGGTGGAGTGAAAAAAAATCCAATATCAAGATACAGCATAGTATCTTGATAATTTTGCATAGCAATATCATACCACTACACTGACACCAAGTATTGATTTTTTGTTATGTACATTACTAGTCCTACAAATACAAATAAAATTAGAATAGAGTAATAATGCTAGAATAATAGAATTAAAAGCTTTTTCAGTCTCCCAGTTATATTTTGCTGCAAAAAAAAAAAAAAAAAAAAACTGAGTGAGATGAAAAGAATTAAATAAAATTGTATCATAACTCAAGCATTGTAATAATATCGTATTGTGGGGCCTACAGTGATTCCCACCCCTAACTGATAGCCTGCTAATATTCTGTTTTTATGACATATGAAAAGAATACAAGTCAGTAGACCTATTTCTAAAATTTCTACTGCCCCTTTAAAGTCGGGATTCGAATAATCAGTTGGAGACCCCTCAGTGGGCTGAGATTGCTTTGAGCCAAGCAGATTTTTTTTTTGTTTGTTTGTTTGTTCTGCTAGTTGGCATGCTGCACAGTGTACTTCTGGGGACATTTTTGTCTCCAGATTTTTCTGCCAAGTGAGCGCTCTCTTCTTTCATGCCACTCTTTGATTCCAGCAGCTGTAGCATGGAGGAAATGCTTGGCGTCAGAGAGAGAGAAACTATTTCTCTGCGTAGAAATGGTGAGATTACAGTTTACAGCAAGTTAATATGTTGCAATCTCTGGCTTTTGTTTGTGATCTAGTGTTGGCATAAAATGTTGTTGCACACTGCCTATCTGCCGTTAGCTTGTTGACTTATATTATGTTAATGCTGCTGTGGCACTGAATGTCCTGCTGAGCCCCAGTGAAACTTTAAAACTTCATATGGAAAACAAAATGAATTGTTGAATATTTGAACTGCCAAAATTGATTTGACTGACATTATTCAGAGTCAGGTACAGCCCTAATAAAGTTGACAATTTAGCTTTTAAGTTTTTTTAAAAAAAAAAATCTCCTTGGTGGAATCTTGAAGGTGTTATGGTCCCCCCCATGTTAAATAGGTGATACGGCCCTGGAAGATAGGTAAATTTAAGCTATAATCCTTCCATATACCTTTCTAAAAATGTAAGTTAAATCAAAGACTTTATTTTCATTTACTTATCTTCATTTATAGTGAAGAACTGTTAAAACTAGAGGTCGACCAATATTGTTTTTTCTTAAATTTTGTTTTTATGGCAGATACCGATTATTAGTAGTTAATGAGACTGTTAACCAGTATTTGGGACTGATATGCACTTACAGTACAAATAAAAATCTGTCCAACATTACTTAGAATAAAAAAAAAAACAAACTCCAAAAAAAAAAAAAGTTCAATCAAGACTGTAATGCTCAACAACATATGAAAGTCCCAAGCAACTTTTTTTTAATAAGTATGAGTAAAATTTAAATATAAAAATGAACAAATAAAAATAGCGAAACAGTTTTACAAAGTAAGGATCATCCGCATTTTCATTTTTTTAAAATAAAATTTAAGTGCCAATAGAGCTAATCGGCAAAATGCCAAATGTCTGCCCCAATAATCGGCCAGGCTGTAATCTATTGACTTCTAGATTAAACCCGATGAAAAGTAGTAATTTGTAGGCTCCACCTTAAAACAATGTTTATTTAGAGTATTAATAAACAAAACACACCTATAGCCTCATAGCTACACTTAATATATCAAACATGCAGTGCCTCGTCAGCCAAAACACACATTGCTGCATAACTTTACTAAACAAATCAACAAGAGCAAACAAAAACAAAACAAAGAAAAATCATCACAAAGAATAATTTCTCGCACATAAGACACTTGGTGCAGAAATCTTAAATGCATATTATAATTAAGGACATTTTGTCATTCTCCTAGTTTGAGCTCATATTTTAACTATGCCGCAAGGTTTACATCCCTAATTCCTCCTCGCCATCATCTACTAAATCTATACCTATCACAAACAAATTAAACGGCCCTCATACCTTTTCAAACATATCCTGCCTCCCAACTTGTAGGCGACATCTACAAAAAGACAAAGACTAATCATTGCCACGACTCACAGAGCTTGTTGATGCTCGTCTCCAGGTCAGAAAAGCTCCTGATCATCCGCGGTGTGTTCAGCTCTTTGTCAGCCCCCGCTGAGTGCTCATATCCAGTCTTCAGAAACATGCCCACATAGAGGACGAGCCCCATCCCCGTCAGTATGAGGACTGGCCGCTTTAACACCGATGCTCTCATATTGATAACCCACCGACTGCTTCTCCCCCAACAAGACTATACTCCAAATCCTCAGACAACGCGCGCGCACACAGAGATCACTGGACCGACGGGTCCAAACATACAGCGGACAAAGTGCACAGGACGGTATGAGGGGTTACGGGTGAAATGAACTGTCGGTAAAAGGCGATGTAAGCACGCGAGGTGAGACCTGCCTTTCCTCCGCCGCCTGTCCATATAAGGCGCAGGTGTTTCTAATTAGGGCTGACGTCGTGATGTCACCTGGCCTGCCGCATCCCTCCAAAAACTGAACAACTGCCGCAGCTGAAGGTTGATGTAGGCTAACAAACTAAGTTACTGTAACAGTGACGCGGTCGTATAAAGAAAAGATGAAAACCAAAGGTAAGTTTTTCTGTCTTTTTTTTTTTTTTTTTTTTAAAAAAAGCCCACATTTAACCCTTTGAAACCGGAGCAAACTAGCTTAATTTTTTTCAAAAGCGTGGGAGGCGACGAGCAACATAACAAAGAAATGACCCCAAAATTTGCACAAAAAAAATAACGTTCAAGAAAAGATAGAAACTCCAGAAAGTGTATGGTACTGTAATTAAATTTAAATATATAGGCTAAGTTAAGAGAATTAAGAGAAATATGAACTTTAGTTTTCTCTAGTTTTTGCTAATATCTAATGGTTTTAATATTCTATGAGTTTTTTAAACGACTTAGGCTACACTAACTTTCTGACTTTTTCAATGGACGTTTTAATAACACACTCTGGCTTTTTCTTACACATTTAACAATAAAATTAAAAGTCATCAGTGATATACCCTACAAAACACTCACATTACATTCAATGCATCCCATCATATTGTAGAGCAAGCCCATTCTAGCATATCTGTGGTATATTTTCCATTATTTGCATTACCAACTGACAGCTAGGAATTGTTTCTGGCAACGTAAATTTGTCAAAGCCATTGTTCACATCACACTCACTGAGGCCATGGACTTCTTCATGGCTCCCTGCAGACAATGTTGGACATGTCACACAACACTCCTTCATCCAGCATGTGAGCCACTGAGAATTACACCATACACATGGTGTGAATGACAATTTTAGACCTGATTTAGATGACAGGGAAGACGAAACCGAATGTTTTATTTTCAGTCAGTACCAAACTATTCTTAAAAGAGTTTGGTTGAGGTTTTGCTATTAAACATTGTTATATGGTTTTGTTGATTGTATGAAGAGTTTTGAAAACAACACAGTCTTGAGCATGTAGCTATTTGCTGCTTTTCAAACTGAGAAACAGTTTTTAGTGTTTGTTACTCCTACTCTCAAAAGTGACACTACTATTTTTAAGCTGTCCATCCAAACAATGTAATGACTGCAGTATCAATTCACAAATGGAAAGTGCTCAAATGTTAAGGTCCTGCATTCAAAGTATGGGAACTGTTAGAAATACTTAACCAGTTTAAAACCAATTTTCTCCTAATTTTATTTGATTATAACATTATGCAAACTGTATTTTACTTTTTATGTAATTAAAAATATATATATATTTAACTTAAATAAAAAATAGCTTTAAAAAGCCTTTCATTTGTACTGTGTACTTTGATAGCAGTGCAACGTCAAATCTAAACACAAACTGAAATTAAATAAGTTGTACTTTTGACTATTAGCAGCCAATTAATTACATTATTATTATTTACAGTAAAATGCTGTTATCCTGCACAGCTATTTAGGCTTCTTTGTGCTGATAATCAAGCAGGAGTTGAATGGATTGGGTGAGAAAATAATTTAAACTGCTCACATTATTTGGTTGATATGAAATTAAATTTATATTATATTTACAAACTCACAGTCTATTCCCAATAAAAGTTATCCTTTGGAAATGGAGTTAAATAATAGACCTGCCTCAGGGCATTTTCATACACTGTGTGACTAATCACATTATCAAAGGCTGTAGTGTGTGCAGGCTCACTGACACACCTTTAGATAGTAGTGTGATCAAAATCGCTTTAAAATTTTTTTAAAAATCTGTCAAAGAAAAAGTTGTAGCTGGCATAGCTCTGCATAATGAAACTGGTGTAGAATTCACTGATACTCGTAATGGTGGATGTTGCAGTCTGGATAACTTTCATATTATGACACATTGTGAAGGGCTAATATTGGGTGTGGTTGCTCATTTTTTTTTTTTTTTTTTTAAAATGTTGGCTCCTGTGACCTATGTAGATTAAATTATTACAAAATGCTGCACAGCATGACACAAAAACAAACTGTCAGTCAAAACTTTGCAGATTCATTTTTTTTTTTTTACATTTTGTATGAATCAATGTTTAAAAAAGTAAAATAACATCCAGTTTGTTATTGTCATTTGTTAATACATGATGACATCAGTTTGAGCATTAAATTAAAAACTTGTAATAAGATGCTGAATCCTCCAGCTCTGTCCACTGCACTGCTGAATGATGACCTCATAGACAGAGCTTTCTCCCTCTGCCACTTCAAGACATCTCTTTGTTGCTTTGTTTATGATCGCTTGTCCCTGCAAAAGTTTGATCAAGAGAGAGAAAGAGAAATTGTGAGCGTAAATGCACCTGTGTGTGTTCGGCACCTCCTACTGCAAGCATCCAGAATGTCACTGTACAGAGTTTAGAGCAAAAGGTGGCCGGCTGAGGTCTTACCTGTTTGAAGTCCCAGTGCATGTGTAGCTGCTTTAGTTTCGCCAGCTGACAGTCCTGCAGAGTGGGAGTTCTGCCCGTGCCTGGATCAACCAGGCAGCGGTTTGTGTTATAGTTATGAGATTTAATCCCCCCAATGATGATTTCACCATCTGAGTTGTAGAAGCATTGCTGGTAAAAAGGATAGATAACATGTTTAGAAAGAAATCACTGATTTTGCTTTACTCAGACTTTAATAGTCCATATCAGCCAGATGGTAATTCCTGTTTTTTTTTTTCCAAAAAACAAAAGCCAAAGTGATTGTAATTATTGAACTAGGTACTACATTACAAACAAACAAACGATATATTTATATATATATATATAAACATTCATAGTACTTTGTGATCTTAGTTTTAATAAATAGACAAATAAATGAATTTGTGTGAAATTAAAAAAAAAAAAAAAAAAAAAAACAAGGACTTTTTTTTTTTTTTGCTGTACTGGAAACATACCTAACTGTGGCATCACTGTATTGAACCGAACTGTTACTGTTGTGAACGTTATACCCCTAATTATGATGTAATATTGTGATTTATTATTATGATTTCAGTATTGTTTGTTCTCTCTGTCTCCTTAGATTACCTGTGCCTGCTCAAAGTGGCATTCATACAGGATGGGAATGTTTCCTGGAACAGCTCCCTGGTCCATACAGTGGCTCCTGAGCAGGGTGCTCTTCAGCTGTACAGGTCAGTGTCATGTCAGGACAGTTCTTTATTTGTTTTGTGGATGAGGATGAATGTTTTATTGCTATATTTAATAAAGTCATTAAAGACAGAAGTTAAATACAGATTTATGATGTTAAATTCACTGTGTAAGTATCAGGCTCACTAATATAGTACACACACTCAAATCTGAACTGTTATATCAGCAAATTAATGACTGAATGACTGTCCCTTACCACACCATATCCCAAGATGTTATCCCACGTTTCCAGACTTGTGTAAATATTATCCAGGTACCACTTGAAAGGTTTACATTTCAGCTTTTCTCTTAACCTCTTCCTCTCAGACACATCGCCAATGTCGATTCCGTGATTCTGTGTATCATATGCCATATCAGAAATATCAGAAGGTGTGTGAATTGGTATAATTATTATTAAATTATTAATTTTTAAAAGCTAAGCAAAAAATAAATGTGGAAACACCAGCTCCAATTACTGCCTTTTAATGTAATTTTTGTGAAAATTACATTTTGCCTCATCCCGCGGATAAGGTGAAAAGTAACGTCTTGAGTGGTTATAGTAGGAAAAGCACAGGTGTAACTAGTTCCAAAATAGTGTGTGTTTTTTTTTTAAAAAACACAATAATGATGGATCTGCTCTATTTATTGTCTGAGTGAGCTGTGACAGTGAGCCAGCATACAGAATACCAGAATCATACATGTTAAATAATTACTTGATATCGGACCCCCCAAGGGCACCTATTCAGTTCACTGGAATTGCTTGCCTGGCGCCTACACCAAAAAAAAAAAAAACCTCCAGGGTATGCCGCCCACTGAATACAAGCAGTAGTGTTTCTCCCCGTCAGCTCATAGACTTAACATTGTGATGACAGCATCATAGATTTTTAAACTGGCTTTCATAATGGACTTAGTTTGCAGTTCAAGGTGTCCTGGCAACAGTTTTACAGACATCTCTTTTACAGTTTGGGGAAAATGCTCTTTTTCTGGGCTGCAGGAGATTTTCTTGCTGCTAGCTGTGAGCTGTGAGTGGCCACTGAAGAAAATGGAGGCAAGACTTAATGGTGTTAATGGGGGTCTGACCAGGACCCTGAAACTGAAGCAGCTAAATGGAATTCAGCCATAATTTATTTCATTATTTACATCCGTGCTTTTCCTACTGCAACATGTCGAAATATCTGCTGTGAAAAAGACCCACTCTCTGGTGAGCTCCATTAATTTCAGGGAAATAGGCCAATAGTAAAGGATATGGATGAACAGCGAGGAGTTGAATAAGGTTCTATTTTGACACTTTTTTTCTTGCACTGTTACTACTTTTTACCAGTGGATTGTTGCCAAATGGGTAAGGTTATGAAGTGAGTATGGAGGAGGATGAGGCATGTAATTTCTTAGAATCCCTTTGAGGGTTGTGCAAGGTGTCAGAGTGTTATGGGAGAAAAAGAAAACGGCCATCAACTACTGTAAAACATTTGAAAGAAAGGGCAGAGCTGGCAGGTATTGAGAATGTGCCAGTTGGCAAATAGTGATACTCCTTTGTTTCAGCCAGGTTAGGTGACTTAGCAGATGAAATGATATTAGCATAGGCTCACAGCCAGTTGTTTAGTGTCGCCTGGACATTGAACTGCTGGCTGTGAGCCTACATAATATTTGATTTTTCCCACGCCATCGTCCAGGTTGCTTTCACTCATTCCTCAGTCAGCCACTGTATTAAATACTCTGCTGTTCATACACTAAAAATAATCTACAAGAACATAAATCATGGTGCCGACCTTCAGAGGGATGTTCCAGGCAATGTGCACGTTCTTTTTGTAATCATCCAGCCAGATATCTGCAACCCTCAAGGCGTTTCTCCTCATGGAAGGGTTGAGATCAAGTGCGTATGGTTTATGTGTCCGCTCGATGTGAGCTATCCTGGAGCAGGACACAACCTCCACACTCCCTCCACACAGCCACACCTGAGCAGTAAAGACATTTATGCCTTTATGCGGTAATGACTGTCATTTGCATTTCAATCTTGAAATAATTAAAATTCTGTGCCAAATTCTTACACGAATCCCAAGTTCAACATTTTCTCCTCCATAAACTGTCATTCCACCATCAAGCCCACCGATTTCTCCGAGGAAGCTCCTGTCAGCAGCAAAGATCCCCATAACAGAGGGACTCCTGCCCAAAACAAAGACAGCCACCGGTCTCGTGCAAAATTTGTATTGCATAAAAATATGCTTTTTAACATTGTGCATTCTGTTTTCACATGCTGTTATTTTGTTACTACACAAAGAAATTTCAAGAGGAGCACCCTAATAAAGGACATGCAGACTGATTTATGTCCTGAGGAAAATTCCTTGTATGATCAATCACTTAGTTTGAGATAAGTTTGCTAATAGCCAGTCTTTTTTCACAGTTACTCTTTGTTATATTGTTGCCTGAAACCTTTTACTTTTGAAAAAGGGATTTAATGATATGAAAAACACAAATGTCAAAGGTTTTTATCACTCTTCCCCTATAACATATAGAACAAATTTACTGTGATATAAATCTAAAAAGTGTTAATTAATAAATAAAGAACATAACATTAGACACAGAACCAAGAGCACTATGGTAAAGGATTCGATTTTGCACCAGCTCTTTTACAAATGTACACAAATACGAGTGCATTATAGGATCGGAAACAGACGGATGCTCTTTTGTCTAAGCATCAAAAGTAAAATATTGTGTGTTCCACCTACTTTCCAGGCTGCGATTCATCCGCCATCTTCAACCACTCTGGCCTGAAGGACTCATACATGCACCACAAAGCCCAGTCAAAGCCGTGAGCAGCCGTGGCATACTTCTCCACATGTAGGTCATGAAAATGGACCTTATCAAATACAGGGGACACCACTACGGTCCTGTCGGCTTTAATCCTGGCCAGCAAAGGTTCTGCCCTGGTAAGAAAAGCATAATGAATCATTCCAATCACGTATAGAGGGGTTGGTGAAATAAATATTTTTCAGCAGTAATTATGTAGAATTATATTCTAACAGTAACTTAAAGGTGGAGTCAGCAATTCTGGAGAAAGATACACCCCTCCTGTCATGTGGCAAATTTACAGTTCCTCTCAATTTTAAGGCTCTTCTCTTTATACATCCATGGCATTTTCCCTGTTCTCTGCATGAGCACATATGCCCCCTGTTGTTGACTGACTGGAATCGTGCTGTGTGGCTCAGTGTGAGCCACTTTGTTTTATTCCCATTTACAAAGCCAGGGATGTGTGTTTTTCAGCATGAACAGAGAACAGCAAGCAGACTACACAGAGATATTTGTTGAGTTTGACAAAAGTGTTTTAAATTAGAATCACTAACTGCAGTTCATTTACTGTTTGTTTACTAAGATCCCCATCAGCCTCTGTGTTAAACAGCAGCTACTCTTCCTGGGGTCTTCATTATTTTCATTAACAATATTTCGTTTACTAGATTACATAAATGCACTTCCATAACATTCATACTCACAGTTCAACTAAACACACTGTAACACTAACACAACACACAAAAATTAACACAAACTCCAAGACTGTCTAATACAAACAGTAGCTCTACACAATAATTTATCTCTTCAGTAGTTGAGAAAATAAAGTACCTGAAAACTTATCGATTAAATTACAAGAAAAACTAGATACGTATCTCAAAATCCATTTAATATATTCAAGACCAGCAAAAGTATATACCGTACAATATAGTGTTCTAGACAATTCCTTGTGTAATTAAATACAGTCTTTTTGTAAAAACATACTATGATGACTGCCGAGTAGTGTAAAGATATCTGCCAGAAAAAAATGGCAGTTGACTGTAAAATATTTCTGGAGTTTTAGTTGTGATAATATTTTTAATAAAACTCACAAGAGAATAATGCAACTTACTGTTCACTCTTAACCAGGCCAAACAATTACTCATCACACTTACTCTTGTTCTGTCTGGGCAGCGAAGAACGATGTGAGCTGCTTCGTTCTGTGCTACTTGCAGTCTATTCAAATTAGTTTCTGTTGTGTTTGACCAAATAACTGAAGGATTATCTAACTGTGATAATACTAATGTCTGGACTAATCGTTTTATCAACCAGCAAAGCATTAAATGCTGTTTTCCTGAATTTGAAACATGTACATACCATCCAACTTGGGCTTCAATGTGGGCGTCCAAAATGGCCACAACATCAGCTGTGGCGTGTTCCCAGCCTGAGATGCGGGACTGGGACAAACCCATTTGCCGCTCATGCCACACTCTCTTAATGAGTCCAGGCCTCTCTTTGTCAATCTGACCCATGTAGTCCTGTATCGGTTTTCCAAGGTCATCTGAAAATGTAGTCCACAGTCAGATTTATAAATAAAGGAGTACAGAAGACTAGAACAGCTGTATGGATTATGACAAAGAACTCTATGTAGCAGTGAGTACCAGACTGATACGTGCAGATCAGTAAACTGTGACATCATCATGCTTTATTACAAGTGCATTATAAAACTCACTGTAAGTGCTGTGGTCATCCACGAGGATGATTTCCCTCAGCAGGTGTTTTGGAGTGTGGGTGATGATGCTTCGTACTGCCCTTTTAATGACCGAAAGAGCCTCATTTACATAAATCAGTACCACGCTGACGGTTGGCAGGTCCTTGGGATAATTCTTCGTCAAACATCTACATGGTGTAAAATGTAGTGGCAGATGTAAAAATTGGTTAATTCTTCAGTCACTTGGGTCTCAAGCAGAGGCAAACTGCAGACAGATTGAAAGGATGTCTTCATATGTCATGTAGCCTGGGGTGCATAGATGCTGTCCATGCTGCATCATGGACTGTGGGGTGTAATAACAGTTGTTGGAGCGGGCTTGACAAAAAGAAGAGGAAGGGACTGAAAATCGGTGTGAAAACGTGTACACAAATATGATGGCTTACAAAGCAATAGAGAGCAGGGCTATTCAATTACAAATGCAGTTGGGCCAGATTTTAAAACCAGCTGGTTAATGGGCCATGATCAGCAGCATTTAAAAAAAAAAAAATTTTTAGCTTTTGGCAATTACTGAACTTTAAACAAATGCAAATGAATGCAATAAAAATAGAAACATTTTCAATCAAGGTCAAGGAGTTGTGTCGAGGAAATGTTTTTTACTACTGTTCAACCGCCGCCCAGATATTTTCAAAAAGCTACTAAGCATTCTCAGAACTGTGTCACAAGAAAAAATGCTGATTTGTAAAAGATATGATTGGCGGCATTACTATTCTGATCTGTACATCCTGTCCAAATGGTACTGCACATGTTAAACTCAACTGGGATGAGAAGCAAGCGAGATGGCTCACTTGTTATCTCATTCCAGACACTTTATGTTTACATATTTTGCAATACTGGTACATCAGATTTATGTATGCTGGGCCGCTCAGAGGTTGCCTCTGGGACAATTGCAGGTCGCCAATTGAAAAGGCCTACAATTACAGTTGTTCCGACACTGATCCAAATGCTTCTGATACTGCCTAAAATGCTGGATAAGGTATTGGCAAACTAGCTTATGCAATGATTGGTTCCCACGTAATTTGTCAATTAACTTAAAAGTAGTCTCACACCTGAATAAAACAGCAGCTTTCACATACATTAATTCTTCTTTGACACTTTAAAATAGTAGCCTGCACAGTCCCACCAATAAAACCGCAAAGTGTTCCGTATGCAAGGCTTTAGTTTCAGGGTAAGGAGTATACAGCTTTTTCCTCCCTTTCTTTTATTATTGGCTAACACCGAGGTTCAGGGAGGCTGTCAGTATTGGAAAGGCTACAATGGTATTAAAACATTAGTCTAGGTTAGTTAGCGTTAGTCTTGACCTTGATAAAAGGTGCCATCATGTGACAGTTAGCTTGTAATATCATGTTGAATGCATTCATTTCTGGCTAAATACTGCTCTGGCACACTTAGTTAAATACTTGACATGCAACTTATTTCTAATCAGCACTATTTTTAGTATATAATTTATTAGCTTTTCTGCAAATAAAAGAGTTAGTTCTTAGTAACTCCCATCAGACAGAGAAGACGTCAGATTACTGTGCATGCAAAGTTCAGGGAAAAAAAAAAAAACCAAACCCTCTTTCAAAATAGTTAGAACCATTATAAACAAACGTTACCTGCTGTCTCTTGTATCTGGAAGCTTCCTGTCCAGTGGCAGCCGGTTACTCAGAAAAACATTGTATCCATAAATCTGAAACAGAGCTTCAGCCTCCTTTTGTTCCTCTTTTGACAAGCCGTCGCCCCACTCAGCAAACAGGATGGAGTTTGGATATAACTTTGGTATAACGACCTTCTCTTTTTCTTGTTTCACATTTGGAAAAAGTTCATTGTTGGAGCTCTTTTGACCAGAAACTTCTATCAGATTTGCTGTGGTGCACGAGTGTTCATAAAAAGACAGACAAGGTTGAAAATGAGTTTGCCAGTGTATAAATTTGTTTGGTAATGTAGCAGAAAAGATTCAAAAGCTTATCAATGCGTTATACTCTTCTAATTCATATTAAAATTAGTACAAAACATCTTTCCATATAGTTTTATTTCCTTGTCCAACCCAGGCATGCATTCTCCAGTTTTTTTTTTAAAAAAAACTTTGCCTGGTGTTTATCTGCCGGTTTGACTACTGAATTGTTTCAGTCTTCGACATAAGACACAGTTTTCCAACTACAGCATAAAAATGGACATGTATGGTGACTAGCTAGCAATGTATCTACAACCAACCCCCCAGGCTGAAAAAATAAGCCAATGCAAGAGTGCCAATGGCCTCAGTTCATCAAATGGCCACCTGAGGCTGGCCTAAAATGAATTCCTAAAACACTCACATGTTAAAATACCCAACAGCAGAAGTAAACATGTTTACAGTCTGGTACAAAAAAATTTTGGTCTCACTTGCTAATTTCAACATTCATGACAACTTTCTATAACTCATCTGTTTACATTTTATTAATGCCCCAAAATACTAATTTAATTAAAGTGTCCTCAGCTTCCTGTCAGATCCGCACCTCGCTCCTCCACAGCTCCAGCCTCTCATCCAAATACGCTCACTTCTGTTTTAAAAAAACCCCAAGATGGCGACGGCCAAAATGCCAAATTCAGGGCTTCAAAACAGCAGTCCAAAAAAAAAATAATGGATGATGTCACAGTAGCTGCATCAGTTATTTTATACAGTCTGTGATACAACCGTCTCTTTGTGTTGTGAAAGTTAAATTTTAAAGCTTACCAGGAACTCCAGTTCTTTCTGTTTTCCGTCAGTTCCTTCTTTCCAAGCCTCAGGATACACGCATATTTTTCATTAAAATTGAAACATTGTCGACCAGGGCCGACACATCATCGCATAATTTCACTTATATTTCTTTCCTTTTCGTTTTGTGTTTAGTCCGAACAGCATTATAGTCTATAGCATAGACAGTGGGAATTCTAATTGGCTGAAATGTCTTTAATTATGTCTGCAGTTGGCAGGATAAGTGGCAGGTTTGAATGCAGGACTTAAACTTGTCAAGTTGCTTTTACTTAAAGAATCTCAACACATACAATATAATAGCTGTTTAATTATATGTTATGAAAGCCCATTTACAGCCCTAATTCCCCAAAAAATTGGGGAAAATGTAATTTTCTTCCTCTGCATTGTACAATGTTCATGTAAAATAATAAAAGTACAGTCACCTCATAATCATATAGGTATTTCGGTAATACAGTACACCTTTACTAGTGACCTTATGCTCCTCATAAACAATACGTGTGGAAATCTAGGGATGGGGTGTGTGAAGTAATTTCATGTCTGTGCCGTTGTAAAATGTATTATGAATAGCTGAAGCCTGTAAATTGTGTGCAGCAATGCCAGTCAGAGCAGTTAACAATACGCACATTTCCTCAGGCTGATGACACTGTCACTAGTAACCTTACCACAGATCTTGTCTGAGCACCATTGTCTTAAATCATTTTATTGAGCAGTCTCAGAAGTGTCACCAAATGAATGGACTTCCCTTATTTAACAGGAAATGACCCCTTAAATGTTTTTCGACACTATTTGGTTCTAAGATTAAATGTATTTGAACATAAGGCCCAATGGACTGGTGGCCATTTTGGATTTGACCTCTTAGGATACTCCAAGGTCAGATCTTACTTTCCTCCACATCTGAAAACAAACACTATGGTATGCACAATTGTTGTGATTATCTACTGATGGGATTTAAAAGAAGTCCTTAAAGTCTGTGTAAAGTGATAATTAATATCTGTTCTGAGTTTGTCACATCACAGAAAGATGTGTTATTAAACACCTGACCAAATTTGAATGACATGATTGTCTGATCTGAAATGCTGCTATGGCTTTAGGCCCACCCAAAAAATCTTAAAACAGGAAAATGGTGAAAAAACAGTCAACCGGCTAACTCCATAATTCAGTATTATATAATAAAGGGTCTTTGTAACATGTTTTTAACAATCTGTTTCCAACATTTAGAATGTGTTTTGAAACAAATCTCTGAATTCACGTACACAAACTTTAAATCTTGAAGATATTTGGGGTTCGCTCGTGAATCTTGAGAAAAAATGTCACTTCAGCAATTATTGACCTCAGTTCCCAAATGCTTACTGAGTGTGGTTAAAAGCAAAGATGATAGTCCCAACTTTTTTGGAACATATTGCATGCATCAAATTCAGAATGTGTATATTTACAATAAACAATAAAATGTATCAACCTGAATATTAAATATATTGTTTTCACTTGAATATAGGTTAAAAAGAATCTACAAATTATTGCACTCTGACGTTTTACACAGTAGCTGTACTGTACCTTGGGAGACAGAGCCTTTGCCATTGCTGCCCCAACCCACTGGAGCTGCCTCCCTCTTAACATCCACAACTCAGACCCACTCCACTCATTTAAAAATAAACACAAAACCCGCCTTTTCAAATCTGAACTGCCATATCCTCCACATTTTGTTTTTGTATTATGTTCTTTGTATTTGTTCTTCTGTTTTATGTAAACGTCTTTCAGTATTTGTTTTCTTAATGCATTTTATGTTAAGCGTCTTTGAGTACCTAGAAAAGCCCTATAAGTCCTATCTATTATTATTATTGTTGTTGTGATTCAGCACATTACATAAAATTTTATCAGAAAATAAAAAACAAACAACAGGGTGCTGGTGTACAAGAAGCATCTCTAAACAGCTCAACTACTCAGGCACCAGCTGCCTGAGAAACAACTATAATGTCTGGCCCAGTACCGCCAACGTTTCTGGGTGTCAGTGTGTGATTGTCATCAAACTGTCCAAACAAAGCTCTGCTGTGAGCTAAAAGTGTTCACCGACAGTTATCAATATAGACGCTACATAGCAGTAAAATCTAATGCAGCTACGTTTTAAGGTGATTGACTTGCACTTAAACAAATATTAAAATGTGGATCTTTTTTAATATAAACTCTGTTCTCTCCTTTAGCTTCACGACTCTTTGCAATGAAATTGTCCTCCTGTTTATTTACTTTAGATTACAAATCTTTAATATAATAGATTTTCATCATCACAAATCCATTGTAATACAATAACAAAGCCAAAACTACACACTAGACCTTCAAGTCTTTTTGAGGTTGCGTCTGAATTGGTACTCACCCAGCTTGTTGAGGGTCTCTTCAATCCTGTCCAGCTTCCTCCTCACAGCCTCTTGATCTGTGACTCCCTCTGGAAAAGATTTGCCTGTATGCCAACTGCCGATCATGTAAAAAATGATATTTAGGCAGAATAAAAAAGCTCCAAGTATTCCAGCTCTTCGCACATATGTCTTCATTGTGGTTTCTCACACTGGATCACTTTGATCTCGTTGTCCTCTATGCTGCAACTTAACAGCTCAGACTGAACAATAAATTACATCTTATCTCAAGTTAGTTGTTAGGACAAACATCCAGCCCATCCCACATGAGATAACAAGACCAAATACAAAACACACATCCTCCGTTGAACCATGCATAACAAAAACAGAGCAAAAAATAAAGAAATCAAGTGACTCTAAATATTTAATATGTGAACTGCCAACTTGATCTTTGTGTATCATCCATATTTACAGATTATCTTATCTTATTATTATCTTTAAGATAACAGTTCCTACCACATGCATGTTAAATGACTTTCAGTTTACAGTTGTGTATCGCCTGGTTAAATTAAACAAAAGAGCATATTGAATACTGCTGACATAAGAACAGAGTCAACACACTGCTTTTAAGGGAAACTACAGTACCGAGATACAGCCTAATAGTAGCTCGCTGACTTGAGGGTGGAGAGGTCGACTAACCCTTTAAAGCTAACAGTATAATGGAGGTTTCAAAGTACACATCAGGATTTACTGCATCTGCAAAGCGCACTCAGTGGCCTCTGATTTGAGCATGCTTTATTGTTTTACAAGCATCTAGTTACTTTGGCATCAGTGACATTGTAGGTCAGTCTTTGTTACTTGTTTAGACTATAAATATTTGACAGATTATGGTCCTATCTATAGTCTGGTCTGTTTTTATTCTTCCATTTTAGCTTTTGCATATAAATTATCCTTTAACATATTATTTCTCACTTCATTTGTTCATGTGATTTTTTGACTGCTTTTACTTTGCAGTTTTCTTTATGGATGAATGAAGTACTTTATGAGCTTTAGACAGCTTGAATGCTTAAATTGCTCAGGCTCTTACAGCTATTTGTGAGCACTCAGTGTGTTTTACATGATGTGAGAAAAGTGGAATTACTGTGTTCTTCTGACTAAAAGTGGATTTTAAAATACAAATACAAATGGACTTTCTCAAAGTCAGACTAACACACCTTGGTAATGCAATTGGAATTCAACCTAAGTCATGTATACACCTCAGTCAGACCAGACCTGGACCAAGCTTTGTGTGCTTAGTCCAGTTCAGTTTGCTTGTTTTTGTTTTTGAGGGGGGAAAGAGTGATACAAAACTTGCCTTGGCTTTTTTTCCCCTAAATTTTGGCTTAGGTGAGGGATATTCAACTTTTAATGATAGTATGTATTTATTTCAAACAAAAAAGGCTGCTGTGGACGATTGTGTACACAATCTTTGAATATTTGCCCGTCTTAACAGTTGATGAATACTGATAAATTTCTCCTTTGTATCAAGATCTGAACCCAAACTTGACCTCTCCAGTACATTAATATTGTTGTTAACAAAGTTTGCCACCTTCCCCGGGGGGCAATTTTCCTGCAGACTGCAGCAGGGTGCAGTATTCTCTCAGCATGAAACACAGAGGGGATTGTGCATTTTTGTGTGTCCTGCAGTACAACAATAAAATGTCAAAGTCCAAAGGGCTGAAAACTCTATAGATGTATTACATGAATGAATGAGATTTCAAATATTAAAACATATTCTAAATAAACAAACAAAAGTACAGTGTCCAAAAAGCAGTAGGTAGAAGTAAAACTTCAGACATGGACAAATTTGTTGATACCCCTCCATGAAAATAGAGGAACCCACAATTTTCTCTGAAATAACTTGATACTTACAAAAGTAATTGGCATCCATTATTGTTAATTCCATATTTAATGAAAATAGACATTTACTTACATACTTTACTCTGACATACCAAAGGAACACAGGTATACATAAAGAAATTACATTGAACTTGATCAGTTTTCAGGAGGAACGCAATATTGTTTCAGTGAGCTGTAAGGGTACCAACCAGTTTGTCCACATCTGTATATCCCTACCCCTTTATCACTTTTTCTCTTTTAACACATATATAATGTCAACGAATGCTAACACGTTTCGCTTCCCTCACATGCTTTTTTTCCTTGTGTTGCAGTCACAGCCACAGGAAATGGGAGTAGGAGAGGAGGAGACTCGAGAAGGAGACGACGCTGCTAAATGAGGTCACTGGTTCCACAGCATCAGTTTGGAGTGGTGCCAGTTGCTTATGACGTGCTGCACAGCTGATTAATTTTCAAGGTCATTTTCTTGTTTGTATTTTTTTTTTTAAACTTATTTTTTTCTACTTTTTCAGTCATTTCTTCTCAAGTTGCTATTTGCCTTCTTCCCATGTTTTGGAGAAAAATCACACCCGTTTACTCTGGGGTTTAAAGGGTTGAGGATCATTTTAAAACTTTTCAGTATCTTTCATAGATAGGATCTTCTCACCCATAGGCATATTAAAGTCATAGAAAGTCACAAGGCCTTTACTGATTGAGATATGTAAATTATTTATCAAAGTCTGTGTAGGATACTTGTATGTTTCCTCACTCTAAGCCCATCCAGCAGCCTCTCTCCTTGAAGTGCATTTAAGGGATTGGAGGGTCCTCCATGATGGCGGGGGGTGAACAATTCACACAGAAAGAGAGAGCAGGCGAGGAAGCAGAAGTTCACATGATGACAAGGACCCACAGTATCGGCACTGTAATGTAAAAGTCATATCTGAAGACAACATGAAACAAATAAGAAAAAACTCAAAGCCAGACAACTTTAGAGGATTATTTTTTAATTTATGTACAGAATATAGTTAAAGACCAAACAATCAGAGGTACAGACATCCTCTGGTTTCTCGGTGCTGTTGGTAGTTTAATAGCTGACGGTCTTCGCTGGCTTTGTCTCATCAAGTTCAGCTTCCAGGTTACGGAATCGGCGATGGCGACGCAGAATCTCGATTGCCTTTTGTTCTACAGTGGAAGGAGTGATACCGAGATCTTCCAGACCAGGAAGTCCTGGATACTTCATGTCTGTTGTGTGGAACTGGAGTATAAAAGTGCATTATACAATTAGTCTTGGCTGTAGAGGCTCCACAGTCAGTGGCACAATTCTTAAAAACCTCACACTTTAAGCTGCACCAAAATTTTGGTTGTCTTACCCTGTCGACTTTGTCTGCACTTGTCCAGGGCTCAAATGGGTTCATTGAGAACATTTGAGCTGCAAAGCTGACAAGAAAAACAGGAGCAATGACATGAGTGTACGGAGGTTTGTCACACCAGCACCAGAGATACACCTGCAGAGGTTTGCATTACTAGTGGCTCTGTAGGGGAACAGTTTGATGAGTGGATTTCTGTTCTGTTAAGATGACGTGTTCATTCAGCACATGTACACCAAAAAAATGTTATTCTGCAGATTATAAAATAGAATCTGTAAGAAATAACTGCTTAATCCAATGTGTGATTATACCAAAGCACTCATGTGATTAAAGTTATACTATGCAGGAACTGTTGGTTGTTGTATTTAAACATTCTCCCCAACAAAAGTAAAAAGCCAAGCCCAAATTGGCCCAAATTGGCTGCTACCTTTCTATGAAGTGAAATGTTAAAAAAACATGTATAAAGCACTTACTGGTAGAGTGGGCGGGGCAGGGGGTAGGGCACAAAAGGTCTGTGTGCCACTGCGTAGATGTACTCGACCAGGTCATGAAGGACGTAACGGTTGGGACTAGATGGAAGAAAAAGAAAAAGAAAAACAATTAATAAAGGAGAGCCCTGATAATGTAAATATGAGTTTATGTGTATTCAAATATATGAAACACTGACAAAAAGTTTCCTCTCGGGCCACAACAAGACAGTTTCTAACTTTCACTTAAAGGCATACTTGTCTGATGTTCACACTTTTCTGTGTTCAGGGCTCTCTCTTTCCTCTTATTCTAAAACCTGCACTTAGCCTCTAAAATATTTGTTTCATAAAATTCAGTTTATAATATTGTAAAATCTACAATATGCAATTCTAAAAATGTCTGTTTATTACACTGCTGCTTATCATGCCCTGCCCATGCTCTTTTTGCTCTAAACCAAAGACAAAACAGTTGAACTTTCTTGTATGTTAAGTAAAAAAAAAAAAAAACAACTTTTTTTTCTTGCAGACAAAAACTCTAAGAACTGCAAATGAAGCATATTGGCGCTGAACGGTGACATAGATTTTTGCTTTCCCCTTAAATGTACTTCAGGTGTGGGCAAAACCAAAACAACCACTCGTGACTGCATCAGAAAACTCTTTCTTGATAAGGTCAGATTTTTGTAATTATGACTGACCTGCTATAAAATTAAATCAATTTGTGCTTTATTAAATTTCAATATTTATTCTACTCCTAGGCTCAGAGTTTGAACAAATCATTTGAGTGCTGACCACCTACCCGACTAATGCATATGTCTTTCCATTTGCATCAGGGTCTCTGACAGCGTTGATGATGGCCTTGGCCACATCCACCACCTGAGGGAGAGGAGAGATGGTTAAGTGGGGTTCACTTGATGAGCACATTCAGTGAGTAGAGTTATCCAGTTGGTATTTTTTGTTTGGACAAAATGGGAAAAGTGTAAATATTGGAAAATATTGGACTAGCTGCTTCCTTTGAACAAACTTACATGAACAGGCTGCTTCACAGTCTTCTTCCCCAAGGACATGAGTGGAATAGCGTTACCAAACCAGCGCATGTCTGAAAAAAGATTTAAGTCACACATTCAATTTTCACTAGTTAGCTGGCTCTCAGCTAGTAGCAAAGGCAACATTTTCAACATTGCAGTGATCTGAGGGGGTTAAATAAAACCCCCCAAAAATATATATCTGCTCCTATTGTACTTGTAGAAGTTGAAAAATGCAACTAATATAGAGAAGAAGCAAAATTGGAGGGTCTGTGACAAAAATGCGTAACAACCAAATCACTGAAAAACATTAACAAACGTGACTTTGTGTCACATTCCCATCACTTAGAGACTGACATGTTGGTCGATTACAAGTAGATTACAGTCTGTGACTGTTACTGACCCCGCCTCTTTCACTGACATGTTTACATGCATGCTAATATTCCATGTAAACAACATATCCCATTTCAGTATTCCAAATTAAGCCTTTTCCCGAAAGTGGACTTTTTGATAAAGACGTGGGATATGCCGATATTATTAACGATTTTGAAGCATTCTTTGGACACGTAAACAATGCATTCAGAATGTGTCTAAAATGGGATTTTTACCACAGTTTGCGACCTACAGCCTCTTGTCCGTTTACTGTGCGTTGTTATGGATATGTTTTACACAAACCAACTTGGCAACGTCTTTAAATGATCCAAAGGTCCACCAGCTGCTCCAGCCATTTCACTTTTCCGTATTTTGAAGTGATAAACGACGCGTTTAGGCCACGACCATTCATTTTCATTAGTAATGTTAACAGCGGATATTATATTATTTTTTAAAAAAGGGTGAAAATTAGAATATCTTGTGCATGTAAACACAAACAGCTGTCTTACTTGCATAATAGTTGAAGAATCTGTCCTCCCTCCCAAAAATCTCAGAGGGCTTCATGATGATCGCTTCAGGAAACTCATCTCTCACTGCTGTCTCTCCTACAGCCTTTGGTGAGGGAACATTATACTCAATAATCAATTACATTTATACAGGTTAACCTTCACTGTCTGAACATGTATACACTGTACGACAGAAACATAGATACACTAGTTTGAATACGAGAGATGTGAGGTATGTGAAGAAACAGCTCTCTACCTTGTTCCTCAGGTATTTGGACGGGCTGCGAATGTCTGCGTTGAGGTGAGACATGTGGACGAACTTTGTGATGCCGGCCTCTCTGGCTGCCTTGGCAATCTGCTGAGGGATGGTGACGAAGACATCCTCAAATTGATAGTTCCTTTGCATGAAAACAGGAGAAATACTTGCAGGTGAATGCTTACCTACACTTCACACACCCATTCGGCAATTTCCAACATTCACCTCATCTCCAAAAGCCAGCTTAAAATTCTACAGTATGTTATGTGAACAACAAAATATCTTTTTCCAGCTTGCACATACCTTGTCTCCCACTCCTCTCCCACTAGGTTGATGACAACATTAGAGTGCTCCAAAGCCCGTTTAATGGAGTCTTTGTCTCTGGCATCCCACTCCTACAACAAGACACAACAGAGACAACACATTTGCATTTTTAGGGCTCTAAATGTATATGCAGATCAGAGAGTCCACCAGTCACGAGTCTTGCAGCATTTCTGCAAAATGCCCGTTTGTCCGTATTTATCTTACCATGAAAATGAGTTGTCCAAGATCCCCCATGGGCCTTAAGTACATGATGTCATACTGATCACAGCGGTGAGGAATAATGACCTGAGAGCCAATCCGACCTGCAAAAACATCAGAAAATAAACACAATGACATTTTTGTGTCATAAAGGTAAAAAGGGGCACACATGGGTCACATTTAAGCAGAATCATTCATAAAAAGGCAACTTGAAACTTAAAAAATAGTTCAAACATCATAATTCCAACATACTTTGGCTGGTTATTATGAAACAGCTCATCAGATATTTAGCTTTACAACCACTGACTTCATTTACCCACCTCCATGTTGATACTGTCTCCTATGTCAGTTACTGTCGTATATGAAAGAAGTCTGTTCAGAATCCTCTTAGGTAACATGCTCTCAAATATCATTGTATCCGTGTGCCTGATAATTTACTGAATGCAGGTCAAGGTAACTTAGTGACAGCACTTTATGCCAACCTAACAACTTTCTTGCCAAAGAACTCGTCCAACAGGGTGCAGAAATTAGGTTTCTCACAATTTAATGGCAAGCGCATTCCATAAATCTCTGCTATGATGCTGACTACCATTCCAACAACTTAGGAGCTGCTTAATTGGATAACATGTTGACATCTCAGACCACAATACAACATGAGATCTGTAGTACAAGCACATAAAGAAAGTACTCAGTGTTTAAGAATATAAATCAAACAGTGGTGTGCAATGTATATATATTATCAGCATTCACACTATATTTTTAACTCACCCAGCCTGTTGACCACATATCGACCCACAAAGCCTGTGGCACCAAAAACCGTTGCTGCTATTCCACTGGAGGAGGAGCGTCCTCCTTTCCCTGCAGGGATGATGGCATGGTGCAGCTTCCTCTGCTGGACTGTGGTGACGGAGGCAGCTGACAGCACAGCAGGGGAGCAGCTACCTGTTGAGAGAAGACGAACACAAACAGCGTTTGATCCACACCTAGAGGTAAGATTACAGCATGCCAATTTCTCTAGGTACATTTTGCTAAAACTTTTTACCGGTTCGCATTACAATTACACCTTACTTGGTGACAGTTATGTTATTTTACATTAAAACAATTTAAGAGCATTTTTAGGTGCTCCTGAATTGTACTGCATCATACTGAGGTCTTACTGTGATTCACCTTTGTTGTTGATTCATAAATCAGCTCAACATCACCACAAACTACAGCCTCGAAAATACCAGAGATGGTATTTAAGTACCTTTATACAAGTATTGTACATAAGTACAATTTCGAGGTACTTGCTCTTCACTGGAGTATTTTCCGTTTTCTGCTACTTTATACTTAACTCCATCTTGAAGGCAAATATTGTACTTTTTATTCAACTACGTTTATTTATTAGCTTTAGTTACTGGTTACCTTACATATTCTGATTATTAATAACAAATGTAATTAACTCATAAATTATACTGTATAAATACGAATTAAGCTACCCAATATATGAACTAATTTAAATGAGCTCCACCCTTACAAGCTGCAACATTAAGGTAATGAACATATCAGTGAATACATATTCTAAAATGGGCCAAATTCTGCATCAAGAGCACTTCTACTTTTGATACATTAAGTATCATTTTCATGCTAGTACTTTTGTGTCTTTTTTTGTACCTAAGATTTGAATGGATGACTTTTATTTGTAACAGAATATTTCCGCACTGTGGTATTGCTACTTTTACTTAAGAAAAATACTTGAATACTTCTTCCACCACTACTATATCCAAAAAATACCATAGCTAAATCATCTAAATGTGTATAATACTGATCCCGACAGCGTGGCAATATGCACGTCCTTTAGTATTCTTTAATGCCACTAAATAATTTAATTGTATTTGTCACATCGTGTTTAACTCTCTCTTTACACTATAAGCTAGCCGTAGGTTTACGGTGCACAAATTGAAAACAACTACATACATCGACCAAATAAAAATCAACAACACATTGGAAAAAAAGGCATTTTAAAGACTGAATACTAATAAGATATAATACAAGTAGATGGATGTTACATTAAACAGTTTAATAAAGAAGCTGATGTGAATCGTGTCACATTGGCAGGCATGAAGTAACGCTGGCTCAGTGACTACAGACACACATTATTGTCAGCATCGTAAAAGTAAAACACAGCAGATCTGTCAGTCAGAAAACCTAAAGCTGTTTCAGCTCCTCAGTAACGTTCACGACCTATCGCGACGTTTGCGTAGCTAACGTTAGCTGTTTGTAAAAACAAGTGTTTTGAGCCACTGTAACAGACGTCTAATCTCGTCATTCTTCATTCATAAACGCTAATTCACAAAGTAATGTGGGAGGTTAAATGGTCAGGTCACGGTCGAATAATATTAGAATAATTAAAAGGTCCAAATGTAAGCCGCTTGCTAACTGAAGCTCTTGCTAACAGGTGACTAGCCGAGCCTGTTAGCAAGGTCACTGGAGCCGAGTGCGCGGTCTAACCGTGAGCCCGGGTTAGGACCACATTATGTACAGATCTGAAATCACAACATTCAACTCTAAGATGTCAATGTAATTATAAAAGTGCGACATTTCAGCGTTACTCACTTGCAATCTTTGGAAGGACACTCGCAGGACGGCTAACCAACGCTACGGTCGCCATCTTTCCGGTTACGGCAAACCGCGGGGGCCAAAATACGCACGCTGATGTGTACCGTAGTGCAGAAATAAACACAAAGCTCATACAATGAACAAATAGCGTCCTAGTAATTCAAAACAGATCCAAAAAGTGGTATGTCAACATGCAGACATAACTCAGGTTTAAAGATGGAAAATGGAAATGTTTTAGACAACATCAGAGTGAATGGGCAGCATACATTTTATGGAAAGCCTGATGGGGTGTGAAATTGAGTATTTTAAGAAAAAAAAAAAAAAAGATGTTGGAGACATATCCAGCCTCTGTTATGGTGATCAGTTAATACTTTTGTTATCACAAAAAAACAATGGTATAATTTCAAATCTGTTTGCATAATGTCACTGTCTGTTGTACAAGGCCTGCTGCACTGGGGGCAACAATATGGATTAATAAGCACTTGGACATGATAATTAATCGGTGTTATGTATGCTATGCATTGTGTTTTATGCTTCTTTATTATTAGGTTTAACTATCTTTTTAAATATTTTTTTCATGGTTTGCCTCTATACTGCTGTGCACTGCATTTTATATCAAATCAATCTTTTCTTGCATTTTCCAGCATTAATAGCTATATGCCAGTTATTATGATGGGGGAAGGCAATAGCATCAGATTAGATAGTCCTTGGAGATTAGATTTTACTCCTTGGAAAAGGGTAGGCATCTGTCAGCATTTATCTCTGTTTCCCAGTCCCATCCCTTTGTTTCTTACTGACCTTAAACTATGAAATTTGATGTGTACCGGAATAATACTAGTTTTTCAATCTGTAATTCTGAAGTTAAAAAAAACTTCAAGTCACTCCTGCCACCACCTGTTCGTAAAAATAGCAGCAGGTGGCAGCACTGTACAACATATGCAATTGGCCAATCAGAGCCTCTAATGATATATATATATATATTTATGTGTATACGAATATATATTTAGATATATATATATATATGTATATATATATTTGTTCATTTGAAGGTGGCACACTGCTTACACGTCTTTAAATATAGAGAGCGAAGTGAAAAACTGTAAATGTAAAAATAAGAATAAGATTCCAAAATAGCAAATGGAAGTTGAGAAAAATCTAATTATGTTTTTAAAATTATTTTACAGTTCTTATTATACAAATAAAACATTTATTTATCAGTTACTTATTTAGCAGCAGGCTGTTAAAACTTTTACTGCACTTTAAAATTACAAGTGACAGCTTTATAATGTAGTCTGTGGTCTTGAGTCAGATTTGATTGATTGCCTATGCCAATGATGCCTCAGTACCATGTCAAGTTAAATCGCGGAAACATTAACACAAAAGTGAGGATAAAAAACTTGAAATGTGAAAGCATATGCTTATTGAAACAACCTTTTTATTTCATCATAAAAGACAAAAAGACATAAAAATGTATCGAACTATAACAAAACTTTTCCCATTTCAGCTACAATCCACCTTCTTGGGATCCCTTGTTACTTAGTTAACAGACAGTGGGGTCTGTATTCAATTTAAATTGGATCTCTGTTGGCCACCAAAGACATGCATCAGTTGTAAAGAGATGGGCTTTATTCTGTAACATTAGACAAGACATGATTTTGTTAAATAAAAGGGATCCTGGCAGGTTAGTCTGAACCCTTGTCTGTTTGACAGCTAAGAATCCAACAGGTTTCTAATTCAGGTGTACACGCACAATAGTAAAGTGCAAGATGTCTAATACTGCAAGGCACAAACTATCAATAACAGGATTGTCTTTTTGTTTCTAATATAAAAAATGTTCTGATTAACACAGACATACAAAATATTTTCATACGGTTACAACACAACAAGTAAAACCTTGTCTAAACCCTCGACAAATATCTGAAATATTTTCTCAAAATATGTTCTGTATTACACATACATAGGAAATTACAGCAGAAATATATACAATAAATTCTATTACAAATACATATTTTATGACTTTGAATAACTGTTAAACAAATATGAAACATAGGATCAAACATATTCCTTAATAAATAAGTGAAATCTCAATGTGTTATCAACTGAAGTCTACATTTAAAAAGTGACAATTATATATTTGATGATTAAAAAACATTTTTTGGCTCAGCCTTTATTGCACACAATTCTTAAATATCTTACCATTATTTAAGTGATACTAAAATGTCTAAAGAAAAAAGAATAAAAAGCAAAAAACAATGATTTGATTGTTATACCCATGCAACTTATAGTCACCTACTCTGTTTTTTTAACATGGAAACTGAGAAAAGTCAGTATTTATGGTCTTAACCGTTTATCTCAATGCCCAGCAAAGATTGGGTTCAATAAATAATACAGGCGATAATGACAGCAAATAGTTGATGCTGTACTATGAATTGGGGTTTTGTTCATTTGATCTAAATTAAACATGTGCACTGTTATGTGGCAGACAGTTTGGTGTCTCAATTATGACACATTTGAACAAAGTGCCTACAACTGCATCTTGACTTCTTTATAAAAAAAATACAACTGGTTAACCTTACTGTCATACAAACTCAAAGTTCCACAAAAGAAAATAATACACTATGACTGTATACCTAAAACAATAAATAGAACATGTCCGTCATTACTTATGATCTGTGTCCCCTGCATATGTTAAAATTTTGTTCACGGCATGTGGGAACTGGTTTGTTTCTTACCACCTGAGCTGCTTTCCAACTTAAAACTCAGAAATTCGAACTTCTCTAACATGTTGTTTTGTGATGTAGACACAGAAGCAACATGGCAGTGTTTGTAGTGAATGAAAACATGAAGGGTCTTTTGATGATCTGTCTGTGTAGTGCCGAACAGATGCAACTTTTCTCTTAGCTGTTCATTTACTTTCACTGCACTAACTCAGTCTCTCTCAGGTGGGGAGTGGGACACTGAGCATGAACAGCAGTTCCCATTTGTCATGAACGCAGCAGCACGGTTCCCTTTGACTGTTACATGATGGGGGGCAAACACTGAGACGGATCCTCTTTTCTCTCTGTGCCCACTCCCTCTTGAGGCTCGATGATGATGTGAACGGGCCTCTCTCCACCTCCTTCTTGCTGCTTGGTATCCGTGGAGAGGTTGCCCTCATTCTCACACACCTCCTCCTCCGCCGAGGCCCCGATGGGCCGCAGGCGCTCGCCATGGGCCATCTTTGTTCCTGGTGCTGAACTGTCTCTCTTCAGCTTGTCGGTGGTGCCGCTTTCTGAGCTGACCTTCTCTGCTGTGCCATGGAAACAAAGGACATTAAATGTCAGTGCAAGGTGAACACAAAACAAACTCTGTTGGTATGTCTGCTGCTATGGCATCAGCTAATAGTTGCAGAGTGTGAGCAACATGTTCCTATTCAGCCTGAATGGTAGGCCTACATATTTTTATAGATGTAAGGCAAGTCTTTGCTCTATTTTAGCTGTTTGTTTTATGCATCATTTTTACTGTTACTTTAAAATGCTCTGTAAATGTGGGTAAGTAAGGCTGAGTATTGGTACTCGATACTTTTAAGGTACTTGCAGTGCTGTAGTGGTAGTTAATGAGGTGGGTCTACTACTAGGTAGATGGTTAGGTTACTGAGGAGGAGGTGAGTATACGCTCTTGCACTTTCCAGTGGCGTGCACTGTAAATGGCCAGAAAAAGAGAAGGGTATACCCCATGTAACTGTGTATTCCCTCTATTACACCACTGGGTTCTTAAAACCTTTAAGGGAACAACCAAAATGACCCAGTACCAAGTAGTATCAAAACTTTCTAGAGTCAAACGATACCTGAATTTGATCTTTTGTGTAGCCAGATCTAGAAAAAGTATTATATTTATGGCTTAGCTTACAGCCAACCAAAGCAGCTACAACTCATACAGTCTGTCGTGTGGTGAGGTAGAGTGTGTTGTATTTGACGGTTTTGGTCATTATGTGTGCTAATATTCCACCAAAATATTTTAAAGTATTTTATGCAGCTGAATGCTTCCATTCACATGATGGATATCAAATTTTTAAAAAAAGCTATTAAATGATCAAATTAAGTTTTCCAGTGTATCTGTATCACTGATATTGGTTCCGGTATCCTATTTTTTTAAAAAACGTACCAAGCTGTTATGGGTAAAGAGATGGGTGTGCTCTTTTCTGTGCCTGTTTTTTTGTGCTTCTTCTGATGCCACCCTTGAGTGAATGGGCACACCTGTGCTATATCTGCTCATTAGAAGCACTGAGCGTATAAGCCAAATGTCAGTGCTTGTGGGACTGATGACTGAAGCAACTAGTTGTAGTGCACCAGACTCGGTGATCTTTACTCCCTTTTGCAGGGAGGATGTTATCCGTTGTTTATCCGTTAGAATTTAGTATTGCTTTCTTTTTAAGAAAGTAGTTTTTGTTACATTTTTGAAGACCTTTCATTTGTATACTTTTATTGCCCTTTTTTGTAAATCACTCACAGCTTTTGTTTATACAGGTACTTTTTTTTCCATCTTCCCTGGTTATTTATTCTTTGTCACTCCTCTAATCCCCTGAGCCTGATCAGAGAACATAATACCCGCCCTAAAGATAAAATCATAGTATGGATGATGAAATGGGCTGTGCTCTTACCAGGCTTGCTGGTCGAACTGTCCGAGGCCCTCTTCACTGTTGGCCTGGCTCTTGGCCTGACTTTGTTAAAATTACCCTCCAGGATCCACTCATGCTGTAACCCCTCATCTGGAGTCATACGTTTGGTTGGATCCCAACTGAAAACACATGCAGAAAAATAATTAAAGTTTGCAAGTGCAAATTGCTGTTTGATTTTAAATAAAGAACCACTGGGGCATACTTCATTAAAAAGTTATATCTAGTGACACTACAGATCAAAGAAAGGCTATTCTTGTAGACAGTCAAGCAGATGTTTAGAGTGAACATACGTGAGGCAGCGTTTGATGAAGTCTAAGAACAAGGCGTCATTTGTTTTCAATGCAGCCGAAAGCTCCTTGGAGTTTGGTCTTCTCTTTTTCCCCTTGCTGTTAGTGATGTTCCTGGGGTTTCCTTTTGAGTCTGTACACAATCAAACACAGTACTGATTCATCAGCCCTTACATTGTTCATGTAGAGTCATTTCACACCTTCTGCACAGTACTGGCCTAAATATTCATTTATCTTCTGATACATCAGTAATCCTATAGTCTTTATTGTTTGCTCGGCAACATATGAAATATAAACAGAATTAAGATCTGAAACTGAAGATAAATTCTCACCAAAGAATAACCTCCTCCTTGATGCCGACTGCACAAAATCATTTGGAGGCATCCCAAGAACCTGAAAGTCAAAATATCAGGACATCTTAATGTGTTGAAGCAACTAAATACTGGAAAACTGTTATGCGCTCACATTTGTGCGACTTGCAAAATGAATGCAATAAATGTGGACAATTATTTTCATACCTCCATTATGCAGGCGATCTGCTCCACTTCACTCTCTCCTGGAAAGAGAGGATAGCCTGTGTAGAGTTCGCCAAGGATGCAGCCCAGACTCCACATGTCAATGGCCATGCTGTAGGGGTGACCCAGGATGACCTCTGGAGAGCGGTAGAAGCGACTCTGGATGTAAGTGTACACTAATGGAAAAGACAAAAGAGACTGTCCTCAAGATAGGGATATCGGACAGGAACCAACATGGTAAAAAGTATTGTTGCATATTCCCTCTGTTGAGTTTTATGCTTTTACCTCTTTGTTGTTCATAACAGCTTGATCCAAAGTCAACGACCTTGATGTTCCCTGGCCCGCGCTGAGACAGAAGGATGTTCTCCTGTTCACAAGTAGGAGAAAAAAAAATTCACACACTTTGCCTTCATAAAATGCTGCTGCAATATTATACTGCTCCACAAGATGGAGCAACATTTACAGTGTTGGTATGGGGAATCTTTTTGCAGTACCATTATCAACAGTATTACAGAGTGATTCAGAGCAAAGTTATTGTCCAAATCAGGTTACATCGACTATATTTTAAATCCTGTCTCATTTATTTATGATTAGGTATAACAGATACTATAAAGTCAGTACCGGTTTGAGGTCACAGTGGATTATTTTCTCCCTGTGCAACATCTGCAGGCACCTGAGGAGAGCATGGGTGAAGCGACGGATGAGAGCGAGACTGAAGCCCTGGAAGTTGTTTTTTTTGATGAGCTCGTACAAGTTCACCCTGGTGAAGGAAACAAAATGGGATATATGGTAAGCTCAATTAATTTATCTTTTTTTTTCCTGCACTTTATTCATTACATAGCCAGTTGTGGGGGTGATGGGGAACAAAGCCATCATGATACAATCAACGCACTCCTTCAAAATAAAGCTGTATATTTGTCTTTTTAAGGAAGAGGCCAACCAGTCTATTTGAGGAACTATGACTCACCTAACACATATAAACAGATACATAACAAGTAAAACAGGGTTGTTGTGTAACTTTAAATGTTAAGTGTACCAATATCTGTCTATGCACATCAAATAATTATTAATATTAACTTGAAAATAAGAAGCCAAAGTATATCAATATGTGATTCCTCAACCCTCTATATTGACATAGGTTTCCAATGAGCATACTACAACAGTATTGGCAAATTCCTGAAATTCAGTAATAATTTTGGTTTTGTTGTGCCACCCAAAGATTTTCTGTGGCCCCATCTGGCCACCCCTATGAAACATTTCTAGGGTTGCCAGTGCACATAGCAGTGTGAGCTCAATACAGATCACTTATAAAAAGATGCCCCGCATGAAGACCATCCGCAAATAAAGAAGGCTGCTAAATTTGATGTCACTTTACACTTTACATTACTCTAAAAAAAAACCATCCAATGACTGTCCAGCGCATACCGAAATAATCTATGATTGTGCTTCACAGGGAGACAGAGACACAGAATGTGTCCTCCTGCTATTTCTTGCTACATGTTATAAGCATAAACTTCGTTAGAATGTGTAACTGGAGCCTTCACACCATGAAGCAAGAAGGGGTAAGAGATAGGGCCCTAATCAAGGCCTTAAGTAAAGGATTCGGTGACAGTAATGTTAGACAAGGTGGCAGTCCAAGACGTCCTCTAAAGGTCATTCAGCCTGAGTGATATACAAAACTATCTCCCTTCAAATAGATATCAGTTGCGATCCATGCTAAAACACAGATGGCGTAAGGTACACAGGTGATCACTTGACTCCTGATTGACTGTGGTCACGTAGTGTTAGCACTAATGGACAGCGGCAAGTGAGAATTGCCTTTGATGAGATGGTACAGTGATCTAACCCTGCTATTGTGCCTGGGGAAAGGTGGCTAACCTTGAATACCTTTGATCAACAGATCAATTATTTAGGAATGTCTTTATGAAACTGACTTCTGAACATGCCGGCCTGCTTGCTTGCATGCATGTAGAGTGCAAGTGGCAATACTAACCCGAGAAGCTCAAAGGAGATGCAGAGGTGATTTCGGAAGTAAAAGTACTCCTTCATGTGGATGACGTTGTGGAGGTTGTCTTTGTCTTTCCTTTTTATTACATCCAGGATCTTCAGCTCAACCAGAGCTTGGTGATGAAACCTACAGACAAAATTCACAGGTGTTAGATAACTGCCATTCAAAGGTATTAGCAATTTAAACATTAAAAAAAATATATTAAAAAATCAGGTATTGCATGGCCACAATAAATGAATGTGTATTCAAGTTCTGACATGCCAAAATAGTTATAAATAGACACTCTTTTGAATCTTTTGATGTACTTAAGAATTCTACTGCCTATTTTCTCGGATAGAAAGGTTTCTCCCAGCACATCAATCCCTAAAATCCCTGGATATTTCTTTGTGTCAACAATACACAATCCTCTCCCTCTGCAGAGATAAAATCAGCTGACGCAGTGCAGAGTTCTCCTGAGGCAACGTTGTGGCCGTTTGCACCATTTGTTTTCTGCATTATTTAAGTGGCGATAAGACCCGATTGCTCCTGCATCTAACCTACAGACCTCAAGGAGTCGGTGCCACGGTGATTCTCACTGAAGACAAACAGGTAAGATAACACCACAGGGTGCAGACTTCTATCATGCTAAATCAGGATCTTGGTGATTTGGCAGACACCTAAAATGTAAATTGATCACGGCGCAGGCATTTGGGAAAACCTCACAACTGGGTATCAGATCTCAAATGAATGCCAAAAATTGACCTGCTGAATGTGACAAATAGCTTATTGTATAGAGTATCTAGTGGAATATGGTTTCATTTATATGCAAGAGTACAGTACGTATTTTCTGGGTTCAGTCAAAGGTCAGAATAAAATTTAAATAAATCGGAGAGGAATATTGGTATATATCTGTACCTTTTCTTATTGCGTATCATCTTAATGGCTACGAGCTCGTTGTTCTTGTGGTCCAGACATTTTAGGACTTGCCCAAAGGACCCTTTCCCAATCACTTCAAGCACTTCAAACCTGTAGCCAATGTGGTCATGCAGTACCTGGAAAAACAAGAGAAAGAGCACAATGGATATTTGAGCAGAATTCAATAGTGTATGCTTTTACAGATCTCATTCTTTTAATTTATGGATTATAGTATGCCCTGGAGAGCACCTTGATCAAGGCCTTCCGAGGGTTTTTTTTTAGCTCACCATCACATTCGTGTTGTTTCTATGCTAATTTGTGGGGTTTTTTGTGTATGAGTAAACAAGCTAAACTGAAATTAAAGGACAGTAATCACCAACAGAAAAATAAACAAAAAATAAAATAAAATAAAAATCTATCTGACAGAATTTTAATATATACTAGCCTCTATTAGTGATATTATTTAGTCACTCACACTGATCTGCTGCATGCTGCAACTGTTTTATAGCTCTGCTGAACTGTCAGTTCAAGCCTGTGACAGCGAGATGAGCCTCAATAGAGACCCAAGAGTCTAAACAATGGTCGGTTACTCAGGCTAAAACTGCTCATTCACTACACATTGTCTATCACATAACTGCCTGTCAGTCACCTGATTTATACGAGACAGTTCAGCCTGCTGTCACAGGGTTTGATGACCTCAGTTCAGTTTATTGTGTACAGTATTAAACAATGAAGTCAGACCAACAGACTGGCGGACTCATGTCTGCAGCTGCAGGATTAAGGTCATATGAAGGCAGCTGGTCACGTACAGTTCAGCTTAGGCAGCTTGAAAGCCTGCGTGTGTACAAGCCTGTGAAATAAAAATGTGTCCTCACATTTTCAGTGCATCTTCTTTTAAATGATCTCAATTTCATGTCCCTGCACGATTGTACATGTGTGGATGAGCTATGAATAACCATGGGGCCTTTATTAGAACTATACTGGTGGTTTAAAATTGCCAAAAAAGTTGTTCATGATTGACCTTAAGAGAACAGACTTAACGCTCATTGTGACAGACCACACATCTTACCCTGACGTAGCTGCCATGCTCATCATCATATCCAGAGTTCTGCGGCGTGCCTTGGGAACCTTCGATCTTCTGAGAGCCCAGACCCAGGAACCAGATCTCTGCGTAGTCCATGATTTCCTCCTGCTCAAACTCCGTCAGCCTCTCCTTGAAGTTCTTCAGTGCCTCTGCAGCAGGAAGTCAGAGGAAGGAGGTGGGATGACTCACTATCATATTGATTACACCGCTGCCAAGAGCAGAGGATTGTGAATCGACATGCCAGCATGCTATTTTTACTGCATAAAAACTGTTACTTAGTTACATGCTTGTGTTGAAACACTCTGTGAAAAGACACTGTAATGTATTCTTATACAAAACAGCATACCTATGGGAGACATGGGTAACTTTTGACCCTCATATGCCTTCTCTTTCTCCAGCTTGTTGCTGAAAATCTTGCTGTTGCGAGAGACGGACACTTTATCTATCGCTGCACCAAACCGCATGCTGAACTGCTGGGTGGGCTTCGGCCTCTCATCCTGGACAACAAACGCACAAAGGAGGAAGATTCTTTTTGTAAGTATGCCCAAAGAAAAGAAGTGACCTTCACAGTGTTCTCACAGTGAACCGTGTCCCTGACACAACTATGCTGCTTCTTATTTTGGAGTTATATAAGCTATTGCAGAAAGTATTTATCTCTGCATCTTTTCTATCCCTCAGAAACATCATGAAACATTATAATGCAAAATGATCACTGGCTGCTGGTGTGCGTGAGCCCTACCAGGTGTGTCTGATAGTTGTTTTGGACCCCTTTGTTGGCAATTTGGGGCAGGATGTTGTCCGACTGCTGGTGTTGGTTTTTGGCATTGCTGACCACCACCTGGACTACTGGGGGCTCAAGCTGAGGCAGCGTCCCTACACCAGGGCCAAACTTCTACAAATCAAAGAGATTGGGAATCAGAGGAAACACCAAAACAGAGACAGAAATTAAGTAGGATTTGATGATGGAGGTAACTCTTTCAGTCAGGTTTTTCAGACTCTGAAAACAGAAACTCTATGACAGTGTGACTACAGACTTGATGAAGGCAGGCAACAGACTAATTGGCAAGGATTGAGAATATTCAGGAAAACCAACAATGACATCGGCCAACTTCCACAGCTGGAAGGCTTTTAAGATCTTTCTGTAGGGAATAACCCGCTGTGTGTTTCAACTCAACAGAATAACAAATACCGAACAGCACATTCATACACAACAAAAGCATTTGACAGAGTAGGTCAGCAAGTGTGAAGTCTATATGTATTATTCTTTTTACACTTTTGCTACAAGCTTGTTACAGCCCGTTTCATTTTTTCATGCGGATCTGTCTGTGTCGAGCTGCAGCTTATCAGTTTTGCTTCGTGTTCTCAGCTAACGATCTACATCCCTTTCACATGCGTTTCATCTGCGGAGGCTCAGGTGACCAGGACCCCCAGCAGGTAGCGGCTGGAATTACTGATCAGGTTGAGTAAAATGGGGACAAAGCCTGTGAGGCTTGGTCCTGACAGAATCTGTCTGTGATGGCTCTGTGGGGGAAGCGAAGAGCAGCAGCCTGCTTTTCACTTGCTGCCATGCTGCTTGCTCTGAGAGCATGATTACATGTGTCACAGCCTTGCAAGGCTCCACCCTGGCAGTGATGGGCAAAATTAGACCTATGTCCTATGCCAAGCTTCCTGGGGAAAAAAAGAGATATCCTGCAGACGCCTATCTGTGTCAAGAGGGGGATTATAGAGCATATTTAACACACGTTTTCCCTTTTTGAGCTTCAACTTCAAATTCAGAACACAGCAGGCCCTACATCCTGCATACTGTCATGCCTTCAGCAATGTGCTGTAGTAGCAGCATAATGAATTCTTTCATATTAATTATTTACAGCATTCCAGGGGAAAAAGGCTTTCCCGTCCATACAGTAAGTTGCTCTGATATTTTCATTTCACGTGTTATGAGCTGCTGCAGGATCTGCCAACTTGGTTATGACGCATAGAGATAGGGCTAAATATAGTTGCAAGCACCTGCCACAACGGGCAAAGGAAGTAAACACAGTTACGTGCCTGCACATAACTGGGGGGCATGCTGCTTAAATATACTGCACTTGTATCAATGGAAATCCATAATGTATGACATATGTGCAGACAGATGTGTGCAGCCACACCCATGCTTTCTAAAGGAGTAAATAAATAAATGTCAGTATACATGTGTTGAGGTATGACTAAGTTGTAGTGATGCAAGAGAATATTATCTCTCAAGCAATGTTTTTAGGTGCTGATAAAATAATTCATGCGCTACTAAAAGGGAAAAGATGGCATTGTTGATATATAGTCTGGATGATGCAGAGGGGAAATGCTGACCTGTGTGCAGGATCGGTTTGTTCCAAGACGGTTGCCTTCTGCTGGGAGTCTGTGAGGGTGAGGGAAGGCCTCTGGTCGTGATGTCTGTGGGAGGAATGAGAGCAGTTCATATAAAATGCGCTACAAAATGAGATACAAAAAGCTGTGGTTACATATGGAAATAATTTTTCTATTTCTGTGATCGTATTTCTATTCTGCAATGGCTTTCATACAGCAAAGGCCAAAAAACCATTCCCAAAGTCAGATATGGGAATCCTTTTTCCACAGGGGTGTCGATTCTGTTTCAAGATGTGGGGGACACAAATGAAACAAGAGATTTGAAGTTATGGTGGAAATGTCTTTAATTTTGTAAAACTTCTATTTTTATGTCTTTATCTAGGGAGACAAATGTACACGTTTTAAATATTACAATGCATCCTCTGCATCACCCCTGAAATCTATACCTATACTTTTACAACAAAAGAGATGGATTAAAGCAGTCATAAATAACTATGACTGATAATAATGATGAATTTGCCTCTTGAGTTCATGCTGGCTGGATTCTCCTCTCTCTGCAGAAACACACAGCCTGTGGGCAGCTGAGAGAGATTGCAGCGAGACTGGCAAAAAATAATGCACTGTGATCCTAAAATAGATTACCTCTGTAAAAAACCCAGCAACAACGACCCTTTCACAATCCAGTATTCTCTGTGTACCTGCTGGTTTGTGCGAGAGTGTGAACATGTGCATATCCATGTGTCTGGCAGTAGGGGAACACGTGCCTCAAAGCCTGCGCACACTGGAGATCCATTTTCCTTATGTGTTAAGGCAAAGTAATAAATGTTGTGATAAACACCGATTTTTTTAGATGGGTTAGTACCACACGCATTTGGAATAATTTGGCACAATTCTCTCCGTTACCAAGCCAGCTTACACGTGCCTTATTAAGCAGCGGGTGAGTGTGCAGTAGTGTTGGGCGACACCATATGGGTGAAATAAAGCTTAGCCCCATATGGGGATACATGCTAAACTCGCCCTGCCAGCCTGGCAGTCGCAGAGGGAGGGGGTGAGACAGGCTGGAGGGGGTGTTATCCACAGGTGCTGGATAGGAAAAAGCTTCCCATTCATAATCTTACACTTAACCTCTGATTGAGCGACAAAACTTCAGCTGTCATGTCAGTATTGTCTAGAAGAGGATGAGACTGGACTTCTTAACTTCTGAGTCTTACTGAATAAAAGTAAACACATCCTGCACACACTCTCTGGCTGTCTTCACATTAAAGTTGATCTAATCTTTCAGTAAGACAGGCAAACAACAATTTAAAGCCAAAGGGATGTTTGATACAATGATTTAGTCATGTTACAATCTCAGGAGCACTGAGTGATAGCATGTAGGTCACTGTGGCAGGTTGGCTTCTGAAACATCACATGTGAAGGTCTGCTGTAAGCCTGGCTAATGAGCACTTAGCCAGTGGAAGTCCAGTGACATCATAACATATGCTCAAGTGCCGAGTGTATACATTTCTGTATTTCTAACATCTGTCATTAAAACATGAAATAATTGAATTTTCTTAAGATCCAAAATAGTAAACGAATTACATAATGCTTAAAACACAGATTCACCCTCATTTTATGATACAGTAAATGTTATTTTCTGTGTAGGCATAAATGTAGCTCCTTTACACTTGGCACTGACACATGCAAGAGGGCATTTGCTCTTAATGTGCCAACGGGTTTAAATAAAGTTACATAATAAATGGAAGTGAAGACAAGGAAACAGAAGTCATGAGCTGACTGCGTGACCGAGGGTCTTTGCTGGAGGTAGGATCAGTCTAACAGGGGTGTGAGAGCAGCTTTGGGTCTTCAGGGGTCAGTTGGTCAAAGGGTCAGCAAAGCAATAAAACCAGGAGTAACTGAGGGTAAACAACAACAAACTGTAAAACTCTGCCCACTCAAGCTATCAGCTGTCAGACATGCACATGCAGTGTTCCTTGCACACAACAGGCTGTCTCCTGCTGCCAGCTGGATGATCACTGATCAATCCATATGATCAAAATAAGTGTTAGACATTATGATGATTAGCTTGGCAAAGCTAATATTCCATCATATATGCCTTTTCTTACAAAAATCAGTACAATGTGATGAAATTCTTTAAGGATCCAAAAACAGCGAGGGTTAAATTTACAACACTTTCCATGTAAGGTGTGAAAAATACACCAGAACGCATATAGACTTACAGAATCTGTCAGCACAACAAACGCTGAAATAAGTAGGCTAAACAACGACTGAAATAGAAATGGATCAGATTTTTCATCATGACTTGGCATGCACTCAGGAGAAAGGGGGCGGACTACAAATTAAGCTAAGAAGTGGGAAAACTGGTAGAGAGAAAATGCAAATAAAAATAGGTGACTCCACATTCTCGACATGGATCAATAAAGATAAATCGAGAATGTTTAGTAAAAGTTTGACTTTTATTTTAGTTTGTCATTGTAAAAGGATACTTGTGGAGGGTTTTTCCCAAAATGGAATTAGTCTGGAGTGAAGCCCTGTATCTGGGCAAAAGAAATTCTTATTCCATGGAAAAGCAATTATAGGAAATTTGTACATTCACCTCAGAGAAACATGTAAGTAGAACTATGGGAATGAAGGCATGATAATAAAAATATAAAAACAATTTCAGTGATTAGATAAGCAGAGCAGCACTGTGATTATTGGAAAACTATAATCAAATTGACCATATGAGTAAACCAGAGTACCACAGTTATACTACAATTAACCACAGGAAATTGCCATTTTACCAATCAACCAACCAACTTGCTAACAAATCAAAGTTCCTCACCTTGTTATTAATTTCTGGCAACATGCTGTGTTATCAGTCTTTACAGCTGCTTGAAAATCCAGACAGAGGAGAGATTATAAAATCCGAGAAAGACTCATTGTATCCAACTCTGTCAGTCCAGCTTTAAAACCAAGACGCTCTTTCCACAACTCCGTGAAGCGCACTCTATGCTGCACACTGATGAGTACAATCCTGATGACTGATCAGATCCAAAGACCTAAACCTGCCGTACTCCTGGTTTTACGCGAACAGGCTACATGCGCTGTCGTCAGAGAGGAGATTAGTGCGCGCGACAAGCTGCTGAGGGTCTCTGCGCCTTGACGCGTTTAACTGGTAAGACACTGAGGGAGCCACCTGTTCAGGTTTCTGCCGCTGACAGCTGGGGCTTTCCCGATATAGATTTGTTTTTATCCGTTCGCTGTCGTCCACCTACACCATGCTGTGTGACTGATGCGCTCTCCAACACCGACGCTGCACATAGAGGGAGTTCACACCGACGCACGCATGTCGTGGCCACACTCAATTTACAGTAACTGTTATGTAGACTGCTCCCTCTCTCAAACGGAGTACCAGAGATCATCTACACAGTCAAGAGCGTGTCGTGCAGTCTCGCTGAAAAATCACATCTTTTGTCCATCTTGTTAAAAAAAAAAACCCGCACAATGTCACTTGTTTCCAGCAAAGTGTCACTTATTTCAAATGTTTTAACAGTCAAACGACCTGTCTTTTAAAAGAAAAAAAATGATATATCACCAATTTAACGGATTTTTAGTTGTTTAACTCTTGGATACTGTTCATACTGGGGTTTTAAACCACAGATCTATTTATAATATATAAATAGCCTAGAAAGCAAGAAATGGGTAATCAGGCTAACCCTTAATTATTTTTTCAGAGGGCAGGGAGAGTATTTTTAGGTTTTACACCACTTGTTTATTAAGGAGACAAAAAACACCTACTATCAAACAATATCATGTCCTTTTAAAGCACCATAAAACATAACAGCTATAATGTAAAAAAAAGAACACATGTTAAATCTAAAATAATATAAGCCAAATGGACAGCTTTTAAAGAAAATTCATCCTATTTCTTCCTATTACCACCATTCAGATGGTAAAGTAAGACCAGGGCTCTTAAACCTGTTTATGTCAAAGAAGATGTTGTGTTTACACCTCTTTTGCTGCTGTTGGTGCATCTATATATGCAATATAGGCAGTTGCTTAGACCAGCACTTTGGCAAGGGTGGCCAAATACAGGTTATGTGTGCAAAGTCTTCATGAGTAAAATCACGCAGTAACCACTAGCAGTAACTGCAACCTCCTTGCATACTAAGCTATGACTTTTGTAAGCACAATAATTGTTGAGATGTGTGTCCATCACCCTGCACCTGCATTGCACTGGTATTATTTAGTTTGAAGAGCTGAAATTGTGTTAGACCTATGCCTGTTAAAAAGTGCTGTCATCACTCTGCTGAAACTATTATGATGATCTATTTGGTGTGTTATTTGAATTTGGATTCACAAAATACCTGGATAATGAGTTGTGCATACTTTGATATTTCTCACACTTTGAGCACATAATTGTTGCACTGACTATTTGCGTTATTTGTGAGCCATATTGGCATTTGTTGTCATTGTTGTTTGCTTTATGTGTATTGGATATTGACCTTAGTGTGTTATTGCTGGTATGGTACATTGCAAATAGAAGGGTGGCATAGGCATAATTTATTTTTGCCAAGAGCGGTAAAAGTGCATGCGCTGGCCCTGATTAAATACTGCTCATATTTTATTATCTGTCAAGGTATGGTCAGTTTGACCAAACATCACTTCAGGAGAAGTGTCAGTACTAAACTTTGAAGCACAGATTTATATAAAATGTATAAACAGCCTATCCTTCATTAATAAATCTGTGATTAATCCTAATTATTGTTTCAGAGAGCAGGAGCATTGTATTGCTTAGGTTTTGCACCACTTGTTTATGGAGAAAAAACATCTATCACACAACACCATGTCCTTTTTTAACCTACATTAAAAACGTAACAGCCAGAATGATTTTAAAACAGAACAAATATTAAATACTTAAAGAAGAGGAGAGAAAGAGAACATGGACCCTTTCTCATTCAGGTGTCTTAAATAAGATAGGATCCAGGGCTCGCAAACCTGTTGGTGTCAAAGCACATACTGCTTTTAGACCACTTTTGCTAAGATTTTGTACTGTATCACTGTATTGCTACTGTATTTCTGGAGCAATCTCAAGCAAGAATTTCCTTTGGGATTAATAAAGTTCTTTCTTATCTTATCTCAATTTATCTTATCTTATCTTAACTTATCTTAAAAAGGTGGACAATAATGATTTTCTTTAGTTTCTCATTTTTACTGTAATCATCCCTTGTCAAAAAAAGAAAGTATGGGGCACTGCAAATAAATTGTCAAGCTGCAGGAAACTCGTATTTAACCAGTTGACAGACTTCATTTTGACTTTTCTCAACCCAGAGAGCAGCAAACATCCCAAAACTTCCATCAAGAGAACAGACATCTCAACAGTAACACCGTGTTGCCATAATGATGCCAATGTAAGGAGACAATTGTTTTCCAGTGACTAATCCCCACTGCATGAAACAACTCAGTAGCTCGATGCAATAAGGAACCCAGAGCAAGTACAGGAGATGAATATGATTAGATGACAGCTGTTATGCAACAGCAATGGCCACTTCAGTAATCAGCCTCAGCCTCAGGACAGGATGAACAGCTTTCGAAGAAGCTGCACCTGCTGTCCTTATTCCACTCTCCTAATCTATTCTCCTATCCCCTAATCTGTTGCTGCATTTAAGAAGTTACCCATACAATTAAAAACACTCACTAATCATGAAGTTAAATCACTCGAGATAAATAAATCTCATGGACGATGGTGCTAACAAGCATGCAAGAACTGACGCACAATTTCAGGATTATGATTGGCCCCTGCTGGTGTAGTGGCCCTTGAGGAGAATGTGGAAACAGAGGAACAACAAGGGGGAGACAAGGAGACAGGGTGCACTCTCAGAGAGCTCCTTCAAATCTGTTCTGATTAATGAAGACAAGGGCTGCAACCTAGATTACAGCTGGAGCAAAACAGAAGACAGAGTTAGACGATGTTAATATCAATAATGTCTGCATGCAAAATATAAAGCTAAAATGTTATCTTAGATTATAATTAAGACAGGATACAGGAGGAAAAAGCTAGCCTGGCTCTTTCCAAATGTGATAAAATCCACCTCATAGCACCTTTTAAACTAAAACATCAGCACATTAAATCGTGTTTGTTTAATCTGTACACAAACTTAAGTGTAGAAACATAAAGTTTTGGTTTCATGTGGTTATTTCTTGGCAGGGATCACTAAGTGGCATGTCAGCTGGGTCCCTGGCCAACTCTTGATGATGATAAGACTGAATTTGATCCCATCAAATTTGGAAAGTATAGCAGAGATGCAGAAGGATACCTTTCTCATAATATGTAGAAGCGGAAGTCCACTGACAGTGCAGCAACATGTGACAAGTTGGGATGAAAATGTGTTGATGGGCCCCACGATGTGGTGGATTCAGGTAATTTTATACCTGGAAAATAAAACTTTTTTGGTTTCTTGCACCACTGAGCAACTTTCACAGGAATGAACTGGGCCCTGCCTCAAGCGCTGCATCCACTTCTCTTCATACATCTAAGGTTTCACCTCTTTCCAGTCTTTATGCTATGCTATGCTGAGCAAATGCTTCACATATATGAGCAGTATCAATCTTCATAAAACTGTTCTTTCAATACTGAAGCATGCAGAGAAAATGAAAAGTCTAGGCTATTCTCTAGCTCTGAACTGTTATACAATATCTTCAGTATGTAGCAGACATCAAATAGTGCATTATTAAACTGCAGGTAAGTCACAGTAAACTTTGCCACAGTTCACCTGAGAGAGTTATTATAATTTGCTTTGTGCATTTTGTCACCCAGGTGACAACGCACTGGTGAGCAAAACAATGCAGATACTGTATATCTCACCATGGTAACCAAAAATGAAACAAAGTGTCTCAGTTTATGTTTGCCTGACATAAGCCCATACAAGGAGGACAGTTTGCTGCCATTGAGCAGTTCTGAAAATAGAGACTAAAGTCACTCAGAACAGGAAACAAAAAACAAAAGAGGGAGAAAGAAAGAGTGTCAGTGTGAGCATGTAGATAGGATTCAGGTGTGGGTGGATGGAAAAATGGAAACAAACAGTTGTCTGATGTCCCGTCTTTTCTCCGTTGCCTCCAAACATACCTCAGGTTGGACCCTCCTGCTTCTGCCCCAGCAACAGCCCTGGAGAAGACTAAAACCACAGCAGGCAGTCGAAGTCCCGTCTTCCCACATAGCACATCTCCCCCATGCTGCCACAAACACACCCTGAAGCCCCCCTGAGGTAGTTACTCAGCAGGTAAGAGATCAGTTAGACACCCTCAGAATCGAAATGAAAGATGATGACGATGATGATGGCAGGCCTGCATTTCCTCCTGAGTCAAGTTTAGAAACTGTAAGCCATGGTGTTTCTCCTCGACTCCATTTTCTTCTTGAACTTAACAGAGTTTTGATGCTGCAAAGTTCAGTTACGCTGACTCTCCATTGTCTTCTTTATGCAAAGTCCTGAAAATACGAAAAACATCTTAATGCAGAGTTTCCTGTAGTTCTTCATAACTCTCTCCCACACTCGTCATCATACTCATATAAGGTTACATTCTGGTTGTTTGAGACCTCAGTGCCCCGTTGTTTTCTTCCTCGTCAGAATAAAAAAAAAGTATTTGCTCCAGGATACAAAGTAGAGAGGCAGGCTGCAGACAGACAGCGAGAGGATGCTGTTGCTTTGTGCTGTTGCTATAATCGGTGAGGGAGTGCTCTGTGTCTTCGCCGCTGCCAGTGACGTATGGATGGGACTCAACAAGGGACCCATCCCGAGCCGTAGACACAGCAGCAGGGGCCTGGCACTTAGCTTCCTGTAAAGGGGACCTCTGGGAGTTTAGGTTGGGAGAGGGGAGGGAGGCATGAAAGAGAGGTACTGTACATACAGAAACCCATCGTCTTCCCATGTGGGCTCTTCATGGGGCTGAGGAAGTCAGACAGGGAGGAGATGCAGCTCTAATGGGCCTCCCATGTGGTTCAACAGACGTCTGCAACTTTCCTTTGTCTTCTCACTTGCTACTGTAGATTGGAGAAACTGTCAGTGGGTCTGTCAAACCCCCCCTCCCTCCATCTCTTCTACCGTTCTCCACCTGCTTTTGCTGCTGTCACAAACCCCTGCAGGCTGCTACAGTCTTGCTGACAAATAGTGCGTGGGTGAAAGCTTATCCGACCACACCCTGGCCGCCCCTGGCCTCCTGCCTGCTGCACGCAGCAGCAAGGAACTGCAGAGTTCACGACACCGTGACTGGCTGAGTATGAGCTTTATATTGCAGAAAGTCATAGGGGAAAAAGTGTTAAAATCAACTTTCCATATCTCTTTATTCATTTTGAATGATTAAATGGATTACTCAAGAGGACCAAAACCCTTTGAGACCTGGAGCGACATCACTTTTGTGCTGCTTTCAGACACATTGAACTCTGAGCAAATTGGGGTGATTTCCTTTAATAACATGGGGAAAAGGTCACTGAGCAACTTGGTATAAAATGAAATTCCACAAATTGCACAAAAATAATAAGTTTAGAAAATAATTTTTAAAAAATGCTAGGGTGAAATGTCTAGGGAAAAACTAAATCAAAATTATATATTTAAAATTAGGTTGCAGAATTGTGATAATTTTAAAACACTTTTTTTGTTTGCTTTGTTTTGTTTGTTTGTTTACTAATTTTCGGGTTTTTTTCTTAGTACTTTTTTACCATTTTTTTGCTATTTTTGGGTCATTTCTTCTTTCCTTACTCATTGACTTCCTTTCCCATATATTTGAGAAAAATCAATCCAATTTGCTCAGGTTTCAAAGAGTTAAGTACCAACGCTCTACCACAAGTTACAGGCCAGCATTTCATTTAAATGTTTTCATATCAAAGGACATGTCCTCCTAGTGACTTCAAGTATCTAACATAAATCCTGCCCCTCAACCAAAAATAAAATCTCTTCATCACCTTGTGTTGGTGACAGGAAAAATGTTGCTATTTCTGTCGCATGAAGCAGCAGGCTACTGTATTTCATTACTGCCCTGTCAGCCGTTCCTGATGCTTATATGACCGAGTGGTAACTGCTGTATCTCTTTTCTTCCTACACATTTTTCTTTTTGAGTTTTAGTTTACAGCATTTAATCCATGGCTCTAATCCCAATACTAACAGAGTCATCTGACCGGCTGTTGACCTCTAAGAGCCGCACCTTTCCCATGTGTTTGCACCATCAGGCTAGATCAGGATAGAATGAACAGCAGGTGGTTGGATAGGCCAAACCAGACCAGATGAGACTCAGTAAGTCAGGGCCAAATGGTATCCTCTTAGAGGACCATAACCTGGTGCCTTACATTCTGTTGGGCCCTGGCTAATCGCTGCCAGGTGCCAGACGTGGCAAAATAAAGCGACTTGAGCCGCCAGCCAAAACAGACAGTATCTAGAGTCTCCTTCCATTTGGCAGAGAGCGGTGTGGGTAGTTTGACCTGGCTGGCAGGTGGACTGCTGCAGCATCTGCACTTTTCCCTGCAGAGTAGACTTCTCAGTGACAACATGTCACCATGTGAAATATGGGCCGAGTTCACAAGTTGACACAAGTACACTTAGACACACTCACAAGTATACAGACAATTAGAGGCTCAACTGTGGTTTACTTATGACATGTTAATGGTGCTTGGCAGTATAAATTGGCAGGTAAAGAAGTACAGATTAACTAAGTGTTTTAGCTGATGTTCCTTCAGTCTTTTATCCAGCTCTCTATGAATGGACATTCAGTGGACCAAGACTTAGGGCCCTGACACACCAAGGTTGGCTGTTGATCAATGTTAGGCCATCGGTGAGCATCTGTTACCCTAGTTTTTGCAGTGTGTTGCACACCGTTGACACTGGTAAGCCCTTGTCACGTTTTTTGGCTGATTCAACATACTGAATTGGTATCAGAAATAGCAGAGCCTGTCGGTAAGTGAAATCACTCTGATTGGCTGTTCTGTGCACGTAAAGAGAAACAGAAGTGAAGAAAGTGGCTAAAATCAAGAGGTCGTGAGATTAAAAAGAGAACTTGTTTAAGGTTGTTTAATTTTTTTGAGCACTTTTCCAGAAACAGTTTGTAATTGTTTGTGTTATTATGTGCTACTGCATGTTAACTATACTTTGTTCTTTCAATATTGGGTTGTGTTGTTAATTTGCTAAGTAGCGAAGAAGCATCTTGAATCTGTCTCGACAGTCTTCTGATTTCTCCTTTAAAATTCTGAATATAGAGAACTGCTGCCTGCTGGCCCCGCAGAATGAACATGCTATTTGGCCACTGGCTATGTGGTATGTTCAAGCGCAACTTTTTGGGAGAGACACAAGTGACATAAGGCAATGCTATACTCAGCCTTCATAGCCACTTCTTACATGTTGACATAAGTCATGGTTGAACTCAATTCTGTGTTTGTTTGATCATTTAAGTGAATAAATATACTGTATAGAGCCAAACTGAAACCTTTCCTATAAATGGGTTATGTTAAGTCCAGGGAGTTTCATATTTGCAAAGGGGCGACTGACTCAACTACACTACGGTAGCTGATGAGCAACCAATCAAGTCAAATTCTGAATATCTGCCTGATTATTCTCATTCTCCATCAAATGGCCTGAGTGATTTTTATGTGTGTGTGTGTGTGTGTGTGTGTGTGTTTCTTTGTTCAAGTAAATCAATGCGCTTGTGTGATTGTAGTGGACGCAGCTGAAAATTAAGTGGGGCTCAAGCCAAGCCAAATCCCACTAGTCATGTGGAGAGGCTCACTCCACTTTAGTGAAGAGAGTAGGAAAAAAACAAACTCCTTAATTCATCTTGTGTCCAGCAACAGTAGCACAAGCCGCTGTTTGATTGCAACAAAGATCTGTCAAGGTCTAAATGTGTCAATGCGTTGATCACAGTCCTTCATTATATGTTTGCTGTGTGGCTCGAGTCAGGAACATTCTGTTCTGACACGTGGGGGTCGGCTCTTCAGTGAAACGTACATACTGTATAGATACTGTGATAGAGCAGAGGGCAATGGAAAGATGTGTTTTGATGACACAAGCTGTAACTGCATGGAAAATATGATCGCTCACTACGCCCCTTGATAAATAACTGTGACAAAAATACCGCAAATCATTAAAAATAATATTATTACATCACCTTTATAGGTATTTTGAACCATTGCTGCCAGTGACCGAGTAGGGCTGCATTGGACACTGTATGTGAACACAATCACATAGAAAACGTCGGTCAAATGGTCAAAATCAATCCACAACTATTCTGATAATCAAGTAATTGCTTCAGTAATTTTCTGAATGCAAAAATACCAAAAATGCTCAGCTTCTCTAATATGTCTATTTATAACTTTATACCAAGTTTTCTCTTTACCTGGTTTGAAAGTCTACATTAAAGTAAATTAATGTTATTTTCTGAGCATACCAGACTGTTGTAGCTTTATTATTATTTCACTTTACAAACGTATTTATTATATCCATATTATTGATGATTATTTTTAAAAAATCTTTTAGTGTAAATGTTTTGGTGAACGTCCCAATAGTCCCTGTAAAATGTTGTCACAATATTGATATTGAGGTATTTAGTCAAGAATATGGTTTATTATTTGATTTCCTCCATATTGCTCAACGGTAATCTGTAACCACTTTTGTGTATTTGCAGGTGTGTTTGTTTCGGGTAGCTGATGGAGCTGGATGTTGACCTACTCCTTCATATTTGTGTCAACTGTGCTGGCCTGTCGAGACAACCTACATACTGACATAAACCTCTCGTGCTTCATAATACATGACACATCAATTCATGTACTGTAATAACCACAAATGGAAATACAAAAGCTTCCTGTCTGCCTTCTTTATCAGACAGAGACCCAGACTGTCACAAAAAAATAGCTGGAATTGGGCCACAGGTCACGTCCCCTGGCGTTGTTTAACAGATGATTGGACCGTGACGGTTTATAAACAACAGACTTATTATTTTTGCATTTCCCCGACTGTAAATCTGAAATATTAATCCCTCACTTTTGAGGCTAATCTGAAATACAGACAAACTTAATCCCGAGCTCCAGTGTCTAAACAATTTGATGGACAGTCACCACTTAATGACTGAGGGTCACGTTTTCTTGTCATCTAGTGTAGTTTCATAGAAAACAAACCTCTTTCATACAACTATACTGTATTAGTAGTTATGTCCTTAAATCAGTCAGGACTAAGAAAACTGTTTCATTTGCTATCCCTCCACCCAAATAGAGATGTAGCCTTTAAAGAAGCATGACCTGGAAAAATGTCACTATTACAGCGTTTTCTTTTGCCCTTGTCTTGATTGTTGTTTTTCTTTTTGCAAAGCAATTCTATAATACAAAGGGAGAGCTCTCTGTGTCTATGCTGGTATTCAAATTAGAAATTAGAGATGGCAGGTAACGCAAAGGCATCATGGTGTTAAATAGACAGATGGTTGTTAAGAAAAGGCAATGAAGACACATAGGAATATAATTATTTGGTAAAAGCAGATATGAAATTCTTACTTCCACTATTTCCATCATCTGTTGATGAATGTCAAAAAACACAAACATGGAAACATTAGAAATGTTGGCATAGTAATACCATAAGTTCAGTGATGAAAACATCAGCTGTCTTTCTCTCCAAATTGTGCAGCTTTGGAAGCCTTACCTCATTAATCATTCTTTCATCTAAGATCTGTTGCTTCCCATCCCTGGAGTGAGATCCGACCCAGGGCCCCATGTCTGGCTCTGCTCACGCCGCAGTACCTGACTGTTATTTCAAGCCGATCAGATGAAAAAATTGGCCCACTTGCGAGTCATCTGAGGCAGGTGTGGCGTAAACATTGCACAGGTGCATATGTGTGTGCGTCAGATTTCTCATGCCTTTACCTCCATAATCAAAATGTGTGTGTCAAAGGTTTCAGTGCTGAATATGCTCACAACACAGCAGTCTTTCGCCCCTATCATGTGCAGTTGGGGGTGTTGACCTGAATGCCCCAGACTCTGCCCTGCCAGGTCTGAGAACCTGAGGATGGAGGAGGTGCGCTCGTGGAGCCAGGCATGTGTGAGTGTTGATTGCCCGGCATCTCTGGGGCCACACACCTCGTTCTCAAACAGCTCTGATGTTGCACCCATTGAACCAAAATCTCTAGGCAACCCAAGCCACTACATCTCATTTTCCATTTTTGACTTTCCAAGAATTTGTCCCCTCGCTTTTTGCTTTCGTCAAATCTAAGAAACAGCACGTCACTGCCTGTATCAAACCACCTTGCCCTCGGAAAACATTTGCCCGCCCTCACTCCAACAGGGGCGATGGGCAGAGGTGAGCTTTGTCACCCAGGTAAGATGAGCGTTGTCCGTCCTTTTGACCCTATAAGCACTGACTCTCCTGTCACCTTCCACAACAACCTCGCAAGGCGATCCGCTTTTGTCGCCACCTGGATACAAAAGACCTCGTGTCCAAGCTACACTGGCACACACAATACACTGCCTTCAAACTGTGGCAATTAGCGTAAATTGCAGGATTTAATCTGACGCCATGTTTGGCAGATGTGGACAATGAGGACTGAAACGCTTGTTGTCTTTGGGTGCCAAATACAAGAGGCTATACTGTTCCACACAGTGTCACCAAAACAGTCTGTAAAGGAGAGCCCGTCTTAGATTCTTATTATCCGAGGCTCAGGTGTAATCTTCCGAACTGGCATTCAGGCCTTTCTTATTCAACAGATGCTGCAGGTGTATACTGACACACTCTGGCCTGCGAGTCCAACACAGGCATGACTACATGCCTAATCCTGATTATTGTGATCAAAATTTTGCAACACAGTTTATCAGTCTTTATAATATGTAATAGAAATATGCGTTAGAATAATAATTTTGAATCACTCTATATTAACAACCTTTAAAGAGACACAAACCCCCAAATAAAAATTTTACTTGAAGTGCTAGTTTTCTATCTAGATTTTTTTTTTTAAATTGCTGGGTGTTGAAGATATCAGCATCGTAAAGAGATGATTCTGAGAACTTGTTGTGAGCAGTTCCATGTGGGAACTAATTTCTTTCTAATAAAATACATCTGCCAGCCTTATCACTGCACAGAAAGATGCATCGCAGAGTTCGCTAACATTACAGCTCAGCCAAGGTGGAAGCCATCGCTGTTTACATCTTGAACCACCTTGATCATGAGCCTCTCATTCATGAGTAGATGCATGCTTCCTTCAGCATGGTGATATGGTTGGGAGGTGTAGTTTGGTACAAAAACAAAATAGTTCCCACACGAAACTGCTCACAATAGCGTCTGTGGATTATCTTGAGTAGTCATGATTTCTGAAAAAAGAAATTGCTGTTGAGTTTTTCCAAAGATTTCGTTTTGACGCTTTGAGCACCACAAGCTGAGAACCATCTAGTTCAATTATATTCAAGAGAAGGCAGACATCTCTATGGCTGATTTCACTCGGCACTCACACCAAAACAATCTAGATTGACAAGCAGCACTACAGGTAAGAGGAAAATGATGTATTTTTGATTTTGGGGTCAATTGTTCCTTTAAACACCACATGCTTTGGTGGATGTAAAAGCCTCAACATTTGTAATAGAATGGATTATTAAAATAGATATAAAACTGCGTGTGCCATCACAGAGTATATTTATTCAAACTGCCTCTGGATTTGATCCGTCTACAATTTGTTGGCAGCTGGCAAACTGCTCTTTTCTTCTAAACCATATAATCTAAAACAGCAACAAGACTAATTTTATTTCTGTATTATGTTGGTAGTATTTCTGCTGATCTTAGCTACATCATTTTCTGGTTTGGACACACTGGTGGCATATTTGCAAATTAACTCCAAAATTGATTATGATTATGTATGAAGGCATCAGTGAGCCTCACAAAGTAACAGCATCCAATCCTCTTATGTAACGATATTTTAGATAAGACCTCACACATTATTACACAACAATACTCTTGAGCCTATGGAGATGGTAAGAGAGGGTGCGTCGGGGGAGGACGTTGGCATACCCTGTTTAGCAGCTCTGTATTGCATGACTCACCGTTAAAGGAAAACAGACGCTTCATGCAACCAAGCCAGGCACTCATTAACAAAACTCCCTGGGTGGCTGTTTACCCAGCATTCTTTGTAAAATCCAATTAATGTTTATCAGACTAGGGGAGTGCCTCAGTCCAGCTGTCCTCTCTGGAGCGCCTCCTCTCCATGGAAACATGCAGCTGTGACATTGCAGCACAAGTAGGCACAGCCTTGGCAGTATAAGGCCAAACGCAGCCCTGGCTCTCACAGCTCTGTGTGCACCAGTGGGAGGGATAACACTCACCCACAGCAGAGAGGATGCTGCTACGCCTGGGTGCTACATGGAGATTCACATGTTGAAAAGCATGGGCCATGTGACGGGTCTGATGACAAGCCAGAGGCCTTTCTGTTGGTACACATGAATGCTTGCAAACACGCATTAACATGAACTAAATTTAAACTGCACACATGACAGCACAATCTCATGCACACACATGAAGGAGCAGAAATAAGTAGAGAGGTGATAAGAGAGGAAAGCATTATATTGTTTATGATATAATTAAGCAATGTACAGTATATGGAGGACCGTTAATGGGAAATTTATATAATTATGTATGAAGCTGATAATGAAATTGTAGCTAATAAATAGCACTGATAATACCACACCAGAGTGCTTTCATTGACTAAATAAGGGCAGCATCTACACACCACGATACAGTAAGTTGTGGTTGTAAATTGGTTTGCAAGGGGAGCGTGTCTATTTTGCCTTAGATCAGTACCTCCACTGAAATAGTGGTTTTGCCCCTGTCTTTTTTAAAAGAATGGTATGTCACATATCTCAAAACTTTATGGGCATATTTACACAAAACTTTGTGTAAAAGTTTGTCATGGGCTAAGGAAGAACTGATAAAATTGTTATGCTAAACTGACCGAAAGGGGCCATAGCTATCACAAACAGGTGCATAACTTCTGATCAGTTTCATGCAATGCCACAAAATTTTGACAACAAGTTGTTGTCAACAACCTAAGGAATTTTTGAAAGATTTTGAAATATGCAACCAATAAAATCCCCACCCCTCCTTTCAAGCCTCCATCCAAAGCACTCACAAACAACTCACAAACAAATGCTTATAGGAAGCGAAGAATTCTCTGATCTATAATGCACTGAGCCAGGGTAAGCTAATTCATAGTCCAGAAGTAGGCCTAGGGCGCGCACAGTCAGCAGTTGCTTGCCTTTCCATAGTCCAGTTGTACATTTCCCATTTTGTGCATCATTTTCCTTTTTTGCCAGAAGTTACAGATCAAAAAGGACATATTTCCATCAGTTTAACAAACAATTAATTTCAATCGCTAGCTAATATGTCATTTCGCATTTATGAGGGGAACAAAGTCTGAGGGAACATAGGGCTAAGGGAACATGGGCATGCCAATGATCACAGAGAAGAACAAGTGCAGCATGATGACTAGAGAGCAAAATATGTCATTACCAGTGTGGAAATCTTTTACAGTATCAGAGGAAGACAACATGATCGCACTGAGGGTCTGATCCCCGACCACCTGACTACCCACCAGATCAACAAACTTCTTGCTGCTGTTAAACAGGTAAGACAAAGCGCTGAAGGACTATCTCCAAGGTGTTAGCATGAGCTAACACAGCAGCAGCAGCTCACATCCAACAATTTGCCTTTAAATGGCCCAAAAACGCACACCAAAAAGTCTCGACTCTGTTGTTAAACCCATTAATAACCTGTAACGCCATGAGTCTACAGTTAGCCCTGTCACTGTGTGTATGGATGGACTCTCAACAACTTATCCCCTATTGTCTCTGCAGGGAGGCGACTTTACTTTTTGTATATAAAACATCCTGACATGTCTGTTTTGACAGATTTCGTTGACAAATTCAATTTAAATTCTTAGGCTAAATGTTTTATAGAAACCACAGTATGTTTTGAAAATATTTTGATTTGATATTTACGAGAAAAAATAAATGAACATATGAAGAGTCAGCACTATTTTTGTGTGTGTTAAGTTAGTTAAGTTAGTCATTTAGATTTGGTTTGGTCAGGGCTTTTGTCATGGCCTTGTTTTTTTATATATTCTGTCATCTTGAGGACTATGATGTGGGTTTTCTGTTTGTGTTTTTCTTGTTTCATGTATTCATACATGTTTCTGTTTCCTGTTTAATTTTGTAGATTCCATCCTTATCCTCGCTCCCCAAAGCTTGCTTTTGTTGGAATTCTCCCACCTGTCTGACTTCTGTATTTGAGTCTAATATAATTTATGCACAGTTTGTGTGACAGTGTGAACCCTGTGCTTGGTGACACTGATATCGGCCTGTAATTCAGCAGAGGTGAGCTCTCTCTCTCTCTCTCCCTCTATGGCCGCTTTTAATTCAGGGGGTCCGGTGTCAACAAAGGACAAAGCTGTGATGAGAAACCCTATCAGGGGCAGGGTTCATCAGAATAATGGGGAGGCACACTCCCTATTCCACAGTCTGTGGGGGTAGAGGCTGGGCCAGGTGCACGGGTCTGCCCTGATAAACAATACTCTGAAGCAGGTCAAAAAGTGCACAAAAAATAAGCAAGGTCATGATCTTATAGAGTGTTATAATTAGTTATGTGTGTCATCTTTTAGGCTGAAAGACCAACCGTTCTCTGGTTCCAGCTTCTCTTGTGAGACCATTAGATTGCTTTTCTCTTATATATATCATTGTACAATTTTTGGACTGTTGAAGACATTGCGGTGTGAAAAAAACTGTAACAGACATTTTCAACTATTTGCTCATAATTACAGACCAATCTATAGATTGAGAAAATAATCAGCAGATTAAAAACTTTTTAAGAACCCTGAAGTTATAAAGTGTAATCCCACATAATGCTCCTATACGTCAGTGCCGCAGACCTGCTTTGGTATGAGTAGTTTGGCACAAAGCTTTAAGATTAGCCTTCAGCGAGTGGAAAAATACCCCAAAATAAGCATGCAAGGCCGTGCAGTATAATGTAACACTTTACTGGAAGGATCTGACGGCACTTTCTGATATAAAAAGAAGGCTTATATGCAGAAGGTGGACGTCAGTAATGAGTCATATTGTGCAAAAGCTACAAACATAAAAACACTTCCTGTTATAGTCTCGGGGCGTTTCTTATCTTGAAGGAGTATGCTGCATCTGCTGAGAGCAGCTGCTTGCGTTTGTGTTTTGTAATGACGCAAATGCTCTCTACTGATATCCTAACTTTGAGAGAGAGAGGATCTTTTGAACTGACACCCTGAGCGTGGAGTCCATTCACAGTATAACTCCTAACAGCTTCAAATGATGACTCAGATGCAGCTCTTTCCAATTTCTCACTGATGTTCAAAGATTTTTAGCTTTCTTGTCTGGAGTGTCTTTTGGCTTAACAATCTGCTGGCAGTACTATTGCTAATTAATGAGTATATCTATGCGAGATGCTTTTTTAAAGTGCTGAAATCAAAGAAAACGCAAGGACCATGATGGGATTGAGCATTAAAGGGATAGTTTGGATTTTTTGAAGTTGGATTGTATGGGGTTCTTATCCATAGTCAGGGTATTACATTCTGTAGATGTCAGTCAGTACACCCTCAGTTTGTAGAAGCGTACTGGTGTCTAACACAGAAACTAAACAATGTACTGCTGTAGAGGGATCAGTTTAGACAGTTTAAGTGTTATACCTGCCGCTTTACATTTTTGTCTTGTAGTCCAGTCTGACGGGGAAGCGGTTGATGGCTTCAGTTCCCCATCTATTATCTCATCAAAGCCACCAGGGATACAGGAGTAGCTGCTGGTCACCAAAGTCACACAATATCACAAACTAACTAACTGATCGAGGCAGTGGTAGACTAGCAGCTCCTGTGTTCAGCCATGTGACCTCACTTTTTCTCAGTGGAGTCTGGCTTTGAAGAGAGCAATATCACGACTTCCTTTTCCCATTGGAAAAACTGTCTGATGGTAAATCTGGTAAAGCGGTGAAAATATTCAAAATATAGCGTTCACTTATAGAAGCTAGCAATCTACTGTTGTGGAGGGGTCAGCAACAAAATCTATATAACTATGTCAGACTCCAGCTTGCTTCTCCAAACTGGGGGCGTGCTGGCTAACATCCACTTTATGTAATATACATACTATGGATAAGCGCCATTAAAAAAACCCTAAACTATCCCTTTAAAGAGTTTGGCTGACACACCTTGCAGTGTGCAAAACTCTCCAAGTAAGACGCAACAAAACCGTCTTGGTTTTGGATTCTATAATTTACTAACAATAGCCATTATGCATATCATTGCTGTGACTCATCCTGTACTGTTAGTCATTAATATCCCCCTTTCACACATGTACACTCACATGCACACACACACACACACACACAGACTATTATCTGAATTAGATGTCCCTCACGCCCCATAATTATGTTATCTGCATTGTGTTTCCTCTCTAGTCATCTGTTTTTTTCATCAAACCCTCTCAGTTATAAATAGAGCCTGAATAAACCCTGAGCCCAGGTAGCTTTTAGAGAGAGACGATCTGCAGGGTCCTGGATTAAAGTTCCTCATCAAAGAGATTTAGTCATCCCTGCTCTATTGGCGTATCTGCCCTCATGGCAAAGAGGTCCAAATTGTATTCACAGTTTAATCAACAGTAGTACAAAAGTGTCCTATAGGAGCTCAGTTAGGGAGGTCCGAGGGGCTTTGAAACACTCTAATCCCTCCATGCGGGAGGGAAGGGGGGATCAGTCCACTGCTGCGTGAATGTGCCCTTGTAGGGCAGAGCTGAAAGTTGTGGAACTTTCCAGGAAGAGGGGATGACAGGGATAACTCAGGAAGTGTGGAAGACCTCAGATAGGATAGGTGCTAGGTAGATTTGCTCCTCCGACATTTACAAATAGGAACCGGGCACCTCTCTTAGATGGTTCAGTGGTGCAGGCCAAGAACATCGCAAGGGAGAGTATGTTCTCTAATAAATCACTCCTGCTGAGTGCACACAATCACCTAAATAACATTTATTTAATGGCCTGCGGATCAACACTGGGTGTAAGGTTGCTTAGAGACACACAAAACATGACCGAGAAAAAACCCACAAGCCTATCACAGACTGAAAACACATGATATATCAGCAATGAATCTTCCTACCTTGATCAGCAGTGGAAAGGTGACTTTTCTCTCCTTCAATAGCCTTTCCGGCTTATTTTTGGAGCTTATTCTGTTCAAAGAAAATATTGCAATTTAATATGACTGCACAGAGGAATATTGCATAATATTATGCATGGAAACTGCCCTTCTATTATGCCAATATTGGTTCGGGGTTCAAAAGAAATATCTTTTATAAAGCAGCTAATGTTGTCCTTGCTTCTCTTGAACTTGACTTTTCAAAAGCATGATGTTTATATGACCAGAATTTGTGAGCTGTTTTCTCTTACAGACAGTCACAACTGCAAGATGAGGAGTCAATTGGTACAGACTTTTGCATAAACTACACTGACACCTTCTGGGCACATGTTTGGTTTGTCTTTTATTGAACACACTGAGTTCTCCCTGTTTGTGGAAGTGTCAGGTGAGTTTCCAATGCCAAACAAGTCTGCCCCCGCGAAGATAAATAACTTTTTTGAATTGTGAGCTATGTGTCGAAAAAAAATAACACCTTTAACATTTAACTAATAGAAATATTAGACTGCATGAATTGGATGAACTCTTTTAACTACTAGGCGAAATGAAAATCCTGCAAACTACAAAGAATGATGCAAAGATATTTGGTGGTGAAACTATGCAAAATGTAAATTATTTTCTCTAAACTTACAGGATAAAATCGCACTCACCTTTTCTCTGATGATTTGTTCGGCAGGCTCATGGTGAAATAACTCAACACGGTGGCAGTGATGATGAAGCGGTCACGCGCGACATGCCTAATTTTTAGTTTGAAGTCTGCGACCCGGTGTTAACTCACAGCTGACAGCCTGTGTGTGCTGCGGAGCGTTACGTCTACCGGCTTATCCAAAACACAATGGCTGTTATACTCGCCACACTAAGTACTCACTGACAATTTCATTCCCCTCTTTTTCTCTGACGCAGCTTTTAGGCAGGTGCTTGCGCGCGCGTGTATTAGAGAGGGTAGAGGAAGAGAGCGCGTGACAAAAGGGACAGGTCAGGCAGTCAGACACCCACTGGGCTATACATTTTCCACATACTATAGGCCACTGTAATGCTAGTAGCAGTGCCTCAGCAAGCCGTTTTCTGACTGTACAAAGATTAATGTTACATCAAGAAAGCAAACTTCTAGACGACTCCTAGTTGCTCAAAAGGATGCTCTCAATAAAAGTTATTATATAAATTCGAACAAAAATCTTTGTTGCTCAATATAATCCCTATACTGTATCAGGAGATAAAGTAAGAGACAGAAAAAGAAGGAAATGGGACGGAAAGGGCTTGTAAAATCTCTGTTTCCACCGAGTACATCTAATGGCATATGGTATAGGCTATAAGTTGTAGGCTATAACAATAAGTCTTAATTTTTGTTTTCTTTAATTGTGAAGTTTACTTAAAATCTAGTTATATGTACTTATATGACAGTGTTGCAACTTAAAAATGACAAGTTTAATTAAATCAATCTTTCCAAGTTTTAGCAATACCAGTAAATCACATTTACTGTGCTATATAAATATATGTATTCTGCTGATTGCAAACTAGTCATATTTGTATATTCTTGAACATGTTAACCAGACAGAACTCGCATGTCTTCTAACTTCATCATTAGTGAAATCATCTTTTTGATGATCAAGTTACGACAGCCTGTGGTTTACAGAAGTCGCTAACACACAATGTAATTTCAACTGTCATTTTTAAGCTGCAACAACTTCACAAAAATAAACAAATATAGCTCAATTTAAGTAAATGTAACAATTAGATTTAATGTAAACATAAATTAAGAATAATATTTATTTTACTTTCCTTTTTCAAGGCAATTGGTGTCAAAGATTATTTTATGTAAGATTAACTAGTCAGATTTTACAGTATAAAAGGGCAAAGTAACAAAATTCTGTGTTCATTCTGCCTGCTTCTGATTTGTGGCTAAAAAGCTGTTGATTGGCTGGTAAAGCACTCAGTCAAAAATAATAATGGATACAGTGTGCATCATTTATGAGGGATTTGTCTTTGTATTGTGAAATAAAACTCTGCTTTATCCCTTAATGTCCAAACAGAGCTCTCCTAATGACTGGGGGGATAACTGATACTGTGTCCTGCGAGTTTTCATGTAACAAACCTGCTGCATGTATGTTGTCTTATTAAAGTCCAGGCGTAACAGTCTTGAAAGAAACAATCCAATAACAGCAAATATTTCCTCGCAGCCTTCGTTTATTTAGAGATCTTTTTTTACAGCAGATATTTTGACTTGTCAACGTAGGAAAAGTGCAGGTGTTGCTACTGTAATTGCATTAAGTGTTAAACTACTGTAGTTTAAAATCTCACCTCTGTATAATAAAAACCAGCAGGGGGACAGAGGTTTCTGCAGAGTTTGGATCCCTGAAGAGACAAAGAGTGTACAGAGAAACACCCGTTCCTCTCTCTATCTGTTTGGCTGATTAGCACCAGGTTTTGAGTGCACTTAAAGTACCCGTGTGGAGGATTTAGGGAGGTCGGTTGGCAGAAATGGAATATAATATTTATATTCATCTTTCAAGACATTGTTGTGTTTTTGTTGGTTTACAATGAGCCCTCTATAGGGCTGTGGCTAGATGGTATCTCTAGATTTGCGAAACTCACTTAACTGCTTCAAAATATTCTCGTCTAGCTGTTTAATGGTGGGAACACCGTGGTTATGATCTGGTTAGGTTAAGGCACAAAAAGCACATGGTTAGAGAAAGATATTGTTTTGGATTATATGGTCACATGCAATATAAGATCTCTTGGGAGTTTTCCTTAATCTGGGACTACCAAAACCTCAACAGAGCACGCTTTGTTGCACCGCCATGTTTATTCTTTGCAATTAATGGTGAAATGAAACTATTTTTCATTTGCTGGGGATATCTTGATCCTAGTCTATAGGCCTTATTTGGAAGCTACAACAAATCGAAACTAAACATTGTATTCATCACATATTTGTTTCACTCCAATACTAAAGAATAATGACAAAATAGGATCAGAGAGAACATTTTACTTAACGCAAATGGAAGTCTGTGGCTGCAATGGCATTAGTATCTTTTCAACAAATTGTGTCATGTTATTTCATGAACTTAGTCATCAATCACTTGCAGAAAACAGAAAAACATAACAAAACTCAGACAGACTTCAACACTGGTTTATGTAGAATAAACAAGGCAACATTACAGCACCAGTCAGATAGCAACATTCAGACACCACATGGTTCTGCACACACAGAATGGTTACAGCTTGTTGTTTTACACCTGCAGCTTATTATGTGACCAGCTTATTCTCCTGTTATTATAGGCAGCATGAAACTGAGCACCATGTGAACTGATATCAGAGAACCTAAGTTTGAAAAGTTGACTGAAGCAAGTCAAATTTGAAAATAACACACAAGATCTTTTGACCAGTTTTAAATATCTGTTCTGTGCAAAAGCCCTTTTTATTATTATGTTTGCACTATAACAGACTTGTTTTTTTGAAATTATGCAGTATGATTATTGGAAATAAAAAATATGAAATATGAAATATTTAAACAACTGCACCAGTAGATATTTGTCATATGACTTGTTTCATTAAATTTGTTTTAGGAAATGAATAACAGATATACATAGAGTTAACTTTAAAGGGATAATCCACCCTAAATCAGTCTTTTCAATATCAGAATTTTAAATTTTGAAACACTGTGAAAGGTCTCCACCTTTAAAGGTGGAGTATCTATTTAAATCACTCTTAAAGTAACCTCTTGAGTAAATGATTTTATCGCATTTTACTTTTGCTTTGTATGCCAGTGAAGTCACATCTGTTGGCTGGGACAAAGCTGTTCCAAATCCTTTAAAGCTGTTTGAGTATGAAACCACATTTGGAATGGATTCAAAGATGCAGCTGGAAGTTTTGCTATTTTGTCTGTAAAACTTTCCAGATTTCAAGATCAGGAAATTTGAGCACAGTCCTTCTGAGGAGGAGAGACACAGAATGAGTAACACGGCCACATGGTCTTGATTTTTTCTGCTGACCGGCCTTAAGGTTAGAGAGAGTGTGTGCGAATAAGAATGAGTTGAAGGGAGGCGAGGGTTGTTAAGAGATGAAAAAAGCTTTGGTGCACACCCTGCTCTCCTCTCGTCTACTTCATCATCAACACCCTCTCCTCCATTATTTCACAGACACCAGACAGAGAGACAAAAAAGCACTTATATCTTTGGCTGTGTGCACCAGAGTTGTCTCTCAAAGGACTTTGTGGCTGAATATGGGGCTTTGCGAAGAGGAGGTAGCAGCTGTAGGTCTGGTAAAAAAAAAAAAAAAAAAAGGGGTCAGATCTGATCCTGGTTCAGGTGTGATGAGAGCAGATCCAACAGGACCGGGCTGATGTCTGAGGTTGTGTTATGGTCGTAGCTGAGGCTGAGGTCAGGTTGATCTGAAAGCAGATAAAACAGAAAACATAAACATGGTCTAAAGGCAGATAACGGTGCAGCTCTTTGGCTTTTAACATGATGACTCAAAAATGGTTGAAAACATACTTCATCCCAGGTGCTTGTGATGATGTTTTTCGTAGCCCACTGCATTGTTCGAACTGGTACCTGTCAGTGAAAGAGCCATCATCATCTCAGGCAGGTTGGCGTTATTTCTGATTCAGTAATTATAAATGTTTTCAGGTTGCCCGCATTACCTCACTTACCTAAGTAGTCCTTGTAGTCTTTGAAATATTTGTGCCTCAGACCACGTCCATCTGTCGATAAAAATAAAAGATTGACACCTGATCTCGTATCACACACACTGCACTTTGAATTCGTGCTCGTAAAGTAAAAACTTTATGTTGTTTTGATTAAATTATTCACTTAACATTCCTGCCAACAGCTTCAGCCACAGTTCATAAATTGAGGCAATCTACAGAGTTGCCAGGTCATTCCAATATGTATAATTTCAGATATATTTAATAGGAGAAACTTGGAACCTAACAGCATGTAATCTGCCAAGATACATCAAGCCAGACTCAAAGACATCTGCTGGCACAGCCCGGCATCCTGTGCCTTTTTCCTAGTACTTTATAAGAGCACAAACTTTGAACAGACGCTTCTTTACATCACTACTTTACTTTACTCAGGAGATTAGTTGTAAAAACTGAAATTAATCACATGTCTAATCTATTTCAGTTATCAGAAGTACCATACCGGAGTTGCCACGTTGCTTGATGCACTGTCCCCTGTTAGGGATGCCAGCGGCAGGTTTCCCTGGGTTGATGATGTGGCACTCGTAGCCTGTAGGACAGTGAAGAGGCTCGTCTCCATCCTCAGTTGTGCTGCAGGCCTCAGCTAGTGGGCAGAAAATATACTGTGCATCAGAAGAAATCACTAACATGAAATACACACCAGGGTCATTTTGTGGTTAGTAAGTTTTTTGGTTGTTTTGCTAACTTGTCCTCCCTCAACCTTCCGTTCTGCGTTTACCTTTCCCACCCACAATGCCAGAAAGCAAACTGTGCAAACTCCAGGAAAGCTACATGAACTTTTTATACCAACTAAATATTAGCAGAGTGGTAGTTTTTCCCGGTTAAGAGGAACACAAGAATAATGCTCAGTTTTAGTGCAACCTGTGGATGCATTTTATTTGAGTCTACTGAGACTATTGACAGTGGAAAATTTGATTTTTTTTTTGCCTTTTCTTATACAGATATTACAATCTTTTCCCCCCTATGTGTTTTGATATTTAAGGAATCTGATGTACTGAAATCATCTCATAGTTTAACTACTGCAAGAATGACAGAAAAGCAAATCACCAGAAAACACACAACAAAGTGTTAAGACTAAGATGAAATGACGGCAGGGTCATCAGTAGCTCTGTCTGTGAGGAATGTGGGAACTGGAGGATTGCCTGTTCAAGTCCCTATATGAACCACCTAACTGTGAGCTGGCAACTTTAGAGGTGACAGTTTACCCCCAGGGGCACTTGCTATGGTGCCCTGCTCCCCCAAACTGCTCCAGGGGTACCTGGCTGACCTTACCCAACCCTGCTTTGCAGTAATTGCATGTGTGTTTTAATTAATGATATGCGAGTCACAATTGAACTGCCAACTCTCTTGTGTAGATTGACAAATAAAAAATTTGAATTAAATAAAATTCAAATCAAACCTAAACATGCTGAGTGAAATTGTACGTTCTCACTTCGTTCCCACTAAGATGCAGTGCGGTCATTCAGGATTTCAGTTACGTGAGAGGTTTTTAAAAGCCAAGCGAGTAGACCATCTGGAGTTACATGTGTTCCTATGACCTCAGTGACTGGTCAGCTGTGTGTACTCACCCTGCAGAACCTCCTCAGGGCCGTCTAACAGCCAGCCGTTGCCCCCCAACCACCGAGGCTTGGGCTGCACCAGCCAGTCCAACACTGCTCAGAACACATACAGAACCACAGACATTAACATACTAATTAACAATATTTTGTGGAAAGAAATCAAAATAGTCAGATTTTTAGTTTCAGAACCAAGTAGGACAGTGTTTGCAACCATCTGAGTGTTGATGCTGCTGACCTGGTGGAGGCTGGACAGATTCCAGGCAGGCATAGATGCATCCATTGTAGCAGCAGCGTTTATGGCGCTCACACTCGGAGTCTGAGCGGCAGCCTGGCACCTCACAGGCTCTCTCTGGTAGCATCTGGGGTGGCGGTGGACACCGGTCATTCTTCTGGTGCTGTGTGGACTGGGGGTGGTTGGGGTACTCGTAGTCCTGAGGGACAAATGTCCAATAAATTAATCAGAACTATGTGGTTTTTTCTGTTAGATGCTACAATATTTATTTTAGCATAAATTTTATCTATAAATTTTATCCAGCCTGGCTAAAAGCGTTATTGTATACATAGTTAGGACTGTACTTCCTAACTCGGTGATGTAATGTAGGTACACAATGTAAGTACAGGTCATCTGGAAGGCAGCTACATACAAAGATTGTGTTTTGTTAAACTTCATGAATGTTTTTGTGAATGCCACTGCTTGAGAATTTAAACTTCTTTGGTTCCAAACTTAAAAAAAAGAATTCTCTTCACTGGACATTCACACAGTGTGGTTGTAAAGATTGCTCATGGATTTTATATTTTTTAACCACCAGAGGGCAGCAATGATTAGCATTTTTCAGCACAGCAGAGTTGCAAAGACACTCCAGGTTTGGCTTCAGTATGCATGCCTGCTTGCTAACGTCTTGACCTGGATTGGGAAGGTGATTCAGTGTGGGAACAAACACTTCCCTGATGATTGTAAGAGGGAGAAAGTAGGCCACGGGACCCTGAGCCAAGCTAAGACACACTTCACACACTTTGACTCCTTTGGCAACATTAAGTGTATACCTATGTGCACATCTGCACACAAACAGCAACACTGTTCCGATGTTGCTGTGAAGATCTGCTCTTGCCTTGCAAAGTCAAACAAAATGAGATCTGTATCGCAGCAATCTCTGTGATATCATAGTTTTCACCAAGCCTTATTGATTCCTGCTCTTTGTTTTGGACATGTCCAGGGCAGAATTTGTGGGTTTATGCTCTTTCACACTGCTGGTATCAAATATCAAAATTTTTTTATGCCACAGCATAAACAGCTATTCATTTTTCTGGGTTATGTACACATGGAGAATATTACAACAAATCCCAAGAAACACAGCTGCCTTTGACTAAACATTAACTCTTGTTCTTTCTCATAGACTATATTTGCTTTTGCATGACAAGCTACAGTGTGATCAAGTTTCCAGTTCATACCACGCTATGTTGCTCCCTGGCTGGTCTACTATCACTTTAACAGCAAACACAAGAACATAGCATGAGCAACGTAAGGATATTTTGTATTATAGGCCATTGGTTGGGTGCTAGGTGGTTATCTTTGAGTTTCTACTGCACAGGAAGTTATGCGGTTGGTTGGTTATCTAATCCTTTGTTAGAAAGTCATTATGGCTGTGCCTCAAAATTTATTTCTGCAGAGTTGTTTGTCAGAAGAACGCATGCTGTGTCAATAAGAAAACAACCATAGAGTTTCAGTTTTTCTGAATTTATATCTTTTCAGTTGTGTGGGTGGTTTTGAGACTTTCCAGTCTCAGCCATTCATTTGGGAGGATGTCCCAGAGAGACAGAGAAAGACAGAGAGGGAGAGGGAGAGAGGGAGATGGGTGTTTTTCTCCTCACTAGATTAGTAATTAGATAATCAGCTTGTGGGTTGCACACGGTCATTAAAACTGTGCTGTTTATTTGGCAGGCTTACTGAACGCTCTTACAAACCAACCGGAAAAACGAAAGCAAATGTTTGGCGCTGATGGTGGTATCACACACACTGTATGTGTGTTCACTTTAAACACACATTAATTCGTTCTGGCAGCTTAGAGCTTAGTGGGTGGATGGTTTTTTGGGAGGTGGGATGGGGGATTCACACCATGGAAGGAACAATGTGTGGCGCTTACAATCAGAGCTTGTAAAAGTTACTTCAAGGTCCTGCAGATTACTGTACATAGTGCAAGTTCTGATTGTACATCATTTGTAGGGATGGATTTCAAATTTCAAAACTTTTGGGGTACTGACTGGAATGTTACTGCCCTCATCAGCATTGTTTCGAGATGCAGCAGCCACATGATTACAGCGAAAAAGCTCTGACAAACTGACTATGACAACTAGCTAGTAAGCATTACTGAGCATTCAGCAGCTAAAGAGTCAGATATTTTTGTCAGAAGTTGGTGGAGCACAAAATAGAGCTAAAATGAGAGTAAAGATATATCCTACAATCATCAGCTGGCCAGAAACACAAAGTCAGCCATGTCTGGCTTCAGCACTTTCAAACGAATTGTTCATCTCTATGACGACTATATCTGTACTTTGTTTGCAGAGTGAAGGAAACAAACATGCCTTTGGCTTCACATACTCAGACAGGGTTTACTTTGAATTTCCTCTCTGTTGTTTGGGATGATATAACGTGGAAAATCTCTCTGCTGCCAAATAAAAGGAACAACTGGAATATCAGAGGCTGTGTGTGTGTGTGTGTGTGTGTGTGTGTGTGTGTGTGTGTGCATGTGTGTGCAGTAACTTTAGCACTGCATGATGATCTGCTGCACTGTTAGTCCAATAAATAGGTTACTTTTTACTAACAAGTTCACTATATCAACTTTAAGAGATGATTATATGTCATTATAATGACTACTATGACTATGTTTCACTTCCTCATAATGTAAAAGAAGTGAACTTCAATTTTTTTTAACAAGATTTATCCAACAAATTAATTTTTAAGATTGAGATTTAATTTTGATGCAGATATTTATGCATGTGAATGGGAAATTAAAAATTTGAAAGATGTGTATTTCTATTGTGATTCAGTACAGTCCTTTTGGAGTGATATGCAGGGCTGGCAAGGGGCCAGGGAGATTGTGTTGTCACCCTTTACAATAAAGACACTCAAAATTGGCATTTGTGTTGAAGACAAGGATGTGGATTTTGCTCTCAGTATTGTCTTATTATTGGGGCAGTTTTTTTTATTGACCTTAAGACTAAACCCAGTCTGAACTATTGGGAAAATTAAACTGTTCAGAGGGATACAAACTTGTTAAAGACAAAGTTCTCAAGTTGTTTTCATTAGCTTACTTAAATATGTTTAAATTGAATTGGGACAGTTCTGTTCTACTTTTGTATGTTTTCTTTTTGTTTTGTTTCTTTGTTTTTGTTTCGTTTCATCTGTTTGCTCAAGTTAATGCAGATGTTAATGAATGACAGACACTTAAAATGTGCCTTGTTTGTTTGTGTTCATAAAGCTGAATAAAGATTTTTTTAAGTCCCACCCGCTGAACACGGAAGTGACGTAATTCAAACCAAAACCATACCTGCAATGTTGCGTGACGCAGGTAGATAGACAATAGACTGAGGCTACAGACGCTTATTTGTTCACGTTGATCCACCAGCGGTTGCTTTTGCTTTCACAGTGAAACTTTTACCTTCCGTGAGCCGTGTTGTTGTGCACTTTTCATGTGATTTACAGTTTAACAGAGAGGCCCAGTGGACTGGTTACAGTGGGACAGAGAGGCCCCAGTGGACTGGTTACAGCAGGACGGAGGGCCCAGTGGACTGGTCACAGCGGGACGGAGAGGCCCCACTGGACTGGTTACAGCGGGACGGAGGGCCCAGTGGACTGGTCACAGCGGGACAGAGAGGCCCAATGGACTTCACAGCGGGACAGAGAGCCCGGTGGACTGGTTATACTAACGTTACGTTTTGAGAAGACATCGCGTGCACAAAAGTCACAGGGACGTTCATACAGGTGAGTACAACTCCAGATGATCTCATCGACACCACTGCGTTGCCAGGCAACATTGCGTGTGTATGCTAATGTGTAAACTGTGCAGTGTTTCCTTTGCTGATATGTGTTTGTGGTTGCAGCCACAAGGTCCGTGCTTTCCACTTTAGAGGTTATTTTGTTCTGCTGTTGATTCTATGAGAAATGTCAGGTTATTTTTAATTTGTGTATCTTAATAATGCTTTTTGCACCCGCCGCCGGTGTTCACTTTTTATTTGTTGTTGGTCATTTTTGTCTTGAGTTTTGTCTCCTTGCTGGTTATGTCTAGTCAGGCTAAATTGAGTATTAATCAGTTGTGTATAGGTGCTGCAAAGTGCTGTCCCTAAAAAAAAAAAGAAATTAATGTTGGTTAAGACATAAGGTCCCATGTTACTTTTGTTGTTGCAGCCTATTACATTTACCCACTACTACATTTGAAATGCAATGCAGTAACGACAGAGTACATTTTAACTGACCTACTTTTTACTCTGACTTAAATCATTTTTTACACAAGTACTTTCAATAGTAGTTGAGTAAGTTTATTTAAAGTAACTGAAGTAATATATAAAAATAAATTGACTCCCTTAACATTTTCCCTGGCCTTCATGCTGCTTTCGATTGTTTCAGCACATCAATATTGTTGAATGTAACACATCAGAAAAAGACACAGAATGACATACTCATCTAATTGCAATGCGAAAGAAGTCTATTGCCTAACTGCAGCAAGTTTTCCTGCATCTTAAACGCCTGCATGTATGTTCTAAGTTTGGAAGAAAAATCCAATTCAGGTAATTCCCAAAACCATATGGATGTTTGTGTAAATTTGGTGGAATTAACATTTTCATATTCATTAGTGCTATTGAAAAATGAAATGTAATCACTTGAGCCTCCCACACACTCAGACTCTTCATTTGTGACTGAGGAGGTGAGTGGAGCCACAGTGCTTCACAGTGTCTCCTGGTATAATTAGATCTATGAATGAGGACTGCAAAATCAGCTGTGATTGGATAATGACATAATGACTACTGCCCTTACTCCCCTTGTCTCATTTCCGATCTGCTCTGAAAGCCTCCTACAAACGTCTCCTAACAGGTCAAGTGTGCCCTTCCTGTTTATCTTACTTCATGTGTAAAGTGTGAGTTTGCCTATACACGTGAATACTGCACACTGCAGAGGCCATTCATTCTTTAACCGTGTTTGCTCTACTGATCCCTGCGCCTTTAGACTTTTTCTTTTTTACTGTACTTTTGCCTGCATGTCATTGAACTCATGCTGTAAGTGCATCACTCTCAGGGCTCCTCCTGTGTCTTCTTTGGCTGCCTTTGTGTCTTTGTATGCCAGAAATGCCGCCATGCTCTACATCCTGAGCTCTATCACACAATCCTGTGCACATCTCTCTGATGTTCCACAATGTTTATTTACACTCCTGTCTGCTGTCCTGCTCTCCTGTAGAGACGCTGCCAGCGGGCATGTGTGGGATGTTCACGTCTGTCTGTGGCCATGTTACCCCCCTTGTTGTCTGAAACTCTCTCGGTATCTATTTTTGTCTTTCTTCTTGATCTCTTTGGTGTGGAAAAGCAGTGGCATGATGGTAGCTGTAACGATTGATCTCACACTTCTCTTGTTCAGTCTGTCTTTGCGTGTTTGTCTTTTTAGTGCTCTTGCTCTGTGGTTTACAGGGAATTTGTTGTGGAAAGCCACTGTCTGGTTCCATAACTGTGCTGAGATCAGACCATTCATGGGTCCACGCAGAGATCTCAGACAGATACTGAGATTTTTTGCTTCCTTTGCACTAGGACACACACACACACACACACACACAAACACACAAACACACACACAACCTCATATACACATACAGTACTTCAAGGTCAAGATTGAGCAAACATATGCAAAAAGCTGTGCTCTCTTCAAGAAGTGTCAACTCAAGTGTGCCAGATCTCCCATGTCTACTAAATGAAGTAGCCAACAGCACACATCTGGTTAGCTTTTGGATTGTCAGGACTCATTTCCTGTCTCTATACCAGCAGTTTGACATTAAGATAGACAGACGTGCAGATAGACGGAGACACAGCGGGCAAAACTGTGAGGCAAACAGACACACTGCAAATCAGTTGGAGATGAGAGTTTCAGTGAGTGATGGGAAGACATGCTGACAGACAAACAGGTAGATGGACAGCTGGGAAATGCTGCCCTTGAACTGTGAACATACTGGCAGAGAGTTGATGTGTAACCTTGAAGTCCAGATGAACAGACTGAACCCGTATGAGGCGTGGTTTACATCACAGGATGGAGGTAAACCAAATGTGAATGCTGCTAATTAGTGTTGGGGAAACAGTCTGAAATGGTGTCTGCTACCTGTCAGTCACCGTCTGAGGCAGCAGGGATGGCCAGGATGAGGTCATTTTAGTTCAGGGGCCCAATATAGAAATGTGGGACATTTACTTTAGGATATTTCTCTTTTTACAATAAAAATGCTTGATTTTCGTGACTGTGGGGAGTCAGAGATGTCTTCTACTGAAATCAGTCAGCATCAGGAACAATATATTTAATTTGTATTTCTAACAACCCCAAAAATCAAAGAATGAATACATTTCCTCACAATTTAGTGTTTTTAACTTTTTAATTTAAAGGGGACATCGGCCATTTGATTCAGTACTTCTTCTGAATAAAATCCAATTAATGGAATTTCTGTAATGTTATATGTATTTTACACACTTTTTTAACACATTTTTTCAATTCTGAAAACCGGATGTAGACACACGTTTATCCTTCCATCACTACTATCTCTTTTAACACATCCACAATATTTTCCTGCCAGCTTGATCTGGGCCCTTTGAAAGCATTTTTCAGCGCAGTGCATATTGAAGTTAGTATATACACTAAAATTTTGGGGTTAGCTGATTTGACTACACAAATAGGAGTGACTGCTGGCTTGACCATGGTTCAAACTGCTGCGTTACTGACTGAAAAACTTGGCACCTTGCTAACACAACAGCAGATATGATTAGCATGAGTGATATGAAGATTGTCAGTGACAGAATTATATTAGAGTTTTACTGAGATGTTTAACAGAAGAGTTCAGGATGTCAATCAGCCTTTCCAGCAATGCATTTCACTAACTAGTTTGAAACTAACTGTGATCACACCACGTGATTCTGCTCCATCATCTTAGCTGTGATGCCATGCTGAGTCTTGCAGCGACAGGATGGCCCTCAATTCCCATCATGCCTGTCTAGTGCTGGACTAATGTTTTGTAGTGAGTAGTTTGAGTTTTCTGTCATATGCTCCAGAATGCAAATATGACTTTTTATTATTGTTTGTAATGTGGCTGTTCAGAGCATGGTGGTTTATGTTGGCTATTGTCATTTTGTTGTGCCGGTTTATAGTTTCAACCATCAGTGAGGTGGCTGTTACATTTCTTCAGATCAGTGGTATTTTCCACCATTAAGTTAGAGTGCCAATGTCTGAAGGAACAAATTAAAAGAATAGTAATTGTATAGAATAATATGTCTCAGTGAAAGTCCTACAAAACACAAATATGCTAATGCACTAGTTTAGTTCATGACTAAGCCAAATTACTGCCCATCAAAGATTAAAGCAGCTGGGCCTTGTCATTAATGACTTCTTTGACATTTTACACTTTGTATAATCACTTAAAGAGCCAAATTGGACCCTTTGGTGGGTCGATTCAGGCTTGTGAGCCATATATTTGACACCTCTGCTCTAAACTCGTCTGCTGTATTACTCCTCTGTTCTCTGTTTATAGTGCAGCTGCATAGAGCTGCATCTGTACTTTGGTATGCAGAGTTATGGATACAAACATGTCTGAGGTCTCGAATACTCAGACTCAGATTTGATATGAATTCTTTCTCTCTGTTGTTGGCAATAATGAATAAATGTCCGACACCAGATGCTCCAGTTGAAAAAAGTGAAGCAGCTGTCAATGTGGAAATAAGTTTTTGTTTTTTGGATTGTGTGTGTATGTACACTACTGAGCAGAGATCTGCTCCAGTCCAGCAATGTGCTTCTGACCAGTAGGCTCACATCATCTGACTGGGATTAGTCCTGCTTACAGCTGCACACACCAGTTCAGGGAACTACCGGTAAACTGGACGACTGACTCACTACAATAACTCCTATTGTTACAGGAAGTTGTACTCCCAAAATGTGCATAACAGAATATTTACAAACATTATCCCAAAATGTAGATTTCATTCCTCTGCATTTCTGCAGCTGTCATGAACATGCAGCTCTCTTTGTCTACTTAGAAACAATGTGAAATAGCCTGGACACAGCTGATCTATTTTTGAATTTTATGTGAAATGCATTCTGGTAATTTTAAGGTTAACTTTTAATTCTAGTTTGTGGATGTCTTCTACATAACATTTTATTTCTCACCTAAGACTGACGTATGAATCAAATCACGTTTATTGTCATTTACCATACATGTCCGTGCAAGGCAGAATGAGAGAGAAGCCTTTTACACTGCTTCAAGGTGGGAATGTCACACTCTTATGCCTCCTCGCTGTTCTGTATTAAAGGTACGATCATGGAATGGGGGCACAGAGTTGTCTCGCTTTTAAGCTGCCACAGGGGGTAGTAAGAGCACCGAAACTGTGTCAGGACCATATGCAGGATAAGTGTGACATTTTGAAGATGTGTTATGTGTGCGAGGCACTGCAGGAGGTTTAAAAAGGAGCAGTAGCAGTTGACAGCTAATTCAAAGAAGGAGAACAGTGGCTGTTAATATCCCCAGACTTGGAAAACAATGAGATTAGAGAGCTTCTTGCCACCCAAGCAGAGGAATAGATCAGCCGATCAGCTAAGTAACCCAAAAGCCAGCTGGGCTATACTACTCTTGAGTTCCCCCCCCTTTTTTTTCCTGTGTGTTATATTTATTCTTCCTCAGTTAAGTTCATGACCTAAACTTCTTGATTTACTCTTTATTTTATAGCACTATAGGGGTCATTACTGTAAACTTATGTTATCTGCATGAAATATAACTTCCGTAAACACTACACATTTCCATCAGTAAGTGTAAGGATCTGTTTTGTTTTAAGTTGTGGCCCCAGGCCAAGTCAAACACCCAGGCAGCCCTGGAACAGGAAGTACACGTGTTTTTGAGCATCTGCAGGGCCCCTGTCTTAATACCAGGTGCTGTCAGAATGGTCCTCCTCATCACATCAAATAAATGAAACTGTAAAGATTTATGGTGGTAGCCTCCGACACTGTGCATGCTTACTGACATGCCCAGGCAGGTGTCTGAGCCAGACTGTGTTATGGCTGCGTGAGACTAAATAATCTGGGCTGTATACTTGTGTGTGCGTGTGGTGTGTGAACTCTGCTTCCCACGCCATTCCACCTGTTTTTCTAGCAACCCATCAAACGTGTTTATTGTAAGTTACCCTCTCACGCCTATATCTTTCCTCTAACCCTATAACATGCCATGTATTATTAAACAGGCAGTCCTGCTGTTAAACACAGAGGAAATTAGGAAAGTGCTACTGGTAACCTTTGAACCTTGTGGCAAGGGGAGGTCTAGATAAGAGAGGCTGGACGTGGCTCTGATCCCCAACACCATCTGACCTAGAGGTCAAACAGGCAAATTTCTGGTAAGAGCTTTACATAGAAGTCAAATAAAGGAAGTTAAGGCCAAGCCTGCAGAGACAGGAAGACACAGAGGCAAAGAAAACATAATTGAAAACACATTTAATAAAAAAGGTACAGTGCACCTTAAATTAAAAATACATATTTTATCTCTTACATATAGTGCTATTTATCAGTCTAGACTGTTTTGGTGTGAGTTGCTGAGAGTTGTAGGTATTGGCCGTAGAGTTGTCTGCCTTCTCTCCAATAGAATGGAACTAGATAGCACTCTGCTTTTGTTGCTCAAAGCACCGAAAATACATTTGAAAAAACAGCAATGTCTCTTTTCAGAAATCATGACCTGGTTGCTCAAGATAATCAACAGACCTTGTTTTGAGCAGTTTCCTGTGGGGACTATTTCCTTTCTACCAAACCACACCTGCATCACCTCGCAGAAGGAAATGTGCATCTACTCATGGATGAGAGGCTCTTGACAGCATGAGATGAAAACATTAATGGTTTCTTCCTCAGCTGAGCTGTAATGTTTGTTAGCTCAATGACACTTAGGTGCACACTTACTTTAGCGTGGTAATATGTTTGGTGTGTGCAGTTTGGTTAAAAAAAAAAAAGGGATTAAAAAATAGTTTCTACATGAAACTGTTCAAAATAAGGTCGGTAATTTGATAATGTCGATAATTTTGAGTAATGGGGTCATGCTATCTGGAGAGAGACATTGCTGTTGAGTTTTTATTCATTTATTTTTTAAATGTGCTTTGAAAATTACAAGCTGAATGCCATCTTGTTGCATTATATTCAAGAGAAGACAGACATCACTATGGCCTATATCTCCAACGCTCTGCAACTCAAAACAAAACAAAAAAATCAAGATAGATAAATAGCACTACAGGTTAAAGTAAAACTATGTTTTTTGAATTTGGGGTGAATTGTCTGATTAACTGAACAGTGTAGATATCAGTATGCTTTTAAAAACTGGCTGCTTATATTTTGGTAATTCATTTCCAATCTCCAATAATACATGAAATTAGACATTTGGGTTATCTTAGTGTGTACTTATTAAAAAAAGGTGGTGAAACCTAGTGTGTTCAGATGAATGCAAGTCAGGTACTGAGCGCACACTATTGCATAGTGCCTACATGAAATACTCAGTGACTATAATTTGTCTTTCTGCACAGCCGTGGTGTTATGAATAAGACTGAGGGGTGTATGTGTGTGTGTGTGTGTGTGTGTGTGTGTGTGTGTGTGTGTGTGTGGGGAGGTGATTAAAAAAATGAAAGATTGAAAGATGCAGAGATGAAAAGGTTCAGAGAGAAAGAGACAAACTCCATCTGCACAGCCGTCTCAGCATGTTCCAATTACAGCAGCTTTGAAGCAGCGTCCAGCAAGACGGTGCTTTTGGCCCATCCTGAGAGCAGGAGGAGACGAGAGAAAGAGGTTTGAAAGAGGGAAAACGGGGGGTGGTGTGCTGGGAGAGAGGCACATGGGGAAGGAGAAAGCAGGGCAGAGAGAGGGCGAAGCGATTCATATGAGAGAGCTGGAAGAGAGATAAAGGCAGAGAATGAGAGAGAGAAAAGGGCCAATGAGGGCATAAACCAGTTAGAAAGTGAGAACAGTAAAGCACGAGAGGGAAAAACAGAGAGAAGGCAGCACGCTACAGTGAGCCCTTGTTAGAGATGATCAATCAGCTACACTGAACTGAGTTAACAAGCAGGGGCCCTGTCTGCAAGTTCAGTTCCTGCCCTGATAATCCACTACAAACACACACATACGCACAACACACAGACAAAAGTTTTACATCCTGTGTGCCCTTCAATTACTCATATAGAAACTTGAAAAGCAGTGACTTATTCCAACCTGTTGCACACTTCATTTTCTGCTCCTCATCAGAAACTGAAAAAACTTTCCTGTCCATTTAGATTTTTCATGCTTCAAAATCAAAGCTCTTCTGCTCCTGAACTGTTTCTTTTCCAAAAGGTAGAAGAAATTCTCAGTTCCCCTACTCAGACCAATATCACAATGTAGTAATGCTCCATTGCAAGTTTAAGTCCTTTGTGCAAAATGTACAAATAGTACAGAAGGATTATCAGTATAAATATACTAAAAAGTATCAAAAGTGCTTAGCAGAACATACTTTTCAAATTGCTGCATTACTTTTTGGGACGCATTAATATGCGATTAGTGTTTTTATGTTGTAGTTGGTTAAAATGGAGCTAATTTTGAATACTTTGAATACTTTTGAATACTTGGTGGTCTGGTCTATATCGGTGCATCATACTAAAAAAGATGACCATAAATTAAGATTGCAAAATCTTAATCTCCAAACCAATTAATAATCATAGCTGTCAAATACTACATGCTGTATAATAAAAGTATGTTTTCCTATCCCTTGAAGGTCCAATGTGTAGGAGCAGTTATTGCCAAAAGTTGTATATAATATTCATGTTTCAATGTTTCATTAGTATAAAAAAAAAGATTTGTGAAAAGAAAGAAAAACAAAATAAGAATTATGTTTTCATAAATTTAGAAAACACAACAACTTGACTTTATATTTATGTACAGTGGGTCCTTTCCCACAGAGTCCACCATGTTATTGTAAGTCTACATTAGCCCAGAACAGACAAATGAAACACTGGCTCGAGAAAGGGCCATCCGCATTTTTGTGTTTTTGCATTGTCCATTTATTGTATTTTCAAATTTTTCGTATTTTACGTGTCAGAGACTATAGATCTCCTACACACTAGGCATGTGAGAAAAGTTTTAGGTCTGCAGCAACACTGCTAGGTATTGCTTCACTGGACCTTTAACCAAAATTGAGAAAAAAAAAGCATAAAGTGGATGAACTTGAATAAATTGCAAAATTTTTCAAAATCAGCCTTAATTAGACATATCTGTATAGTAAATATAAAGCAAAAGCCAGCAGCTGTTTAGTTTAGCACAAAACTGGATATTGGCTGAAAGAGCTTGTTTAATCCACAAAAAACAAAACAGAATGAACAATTTTGGATATCACTGCTCCTGGCCAAAAAACGGTCTGGCATAAGACCCTTTGTAAAATTGCAACATGTTTTTTTTTTTTTTAAAAAGACAAACAAACTTGATATTTAGTTAATAAGTGAGCTTTAGTGCAGCAGGTCGGCGGTAGAGCCAAGCTAGCTGTTGCCAGTATTTATGCCAAGTTTTGCTAGTCAGCTGTTGGCTGTAGCCTTAGCAGCAGACACGAGAGTGGTACTGATCTTCACTTTTTACTCCTGGCAAGAAATCCTAGTTTTTTTCTTATTGTTGAACTCTTTCTTTAAGTAAAGCACCTGGTTAAATGTACTTAGCTAATTTACAACACTGTTATTTTACTGCTCAATTGAGGCTCTCATACCAGGTCAACTTGACCACCTCTCACCTCAGCCACAAAACTGCTCACGCTGTGTGAAACCAGCTCTCTGCAACACAGCCAGTATTGTGCTGTAACTCTGTGAGCTCTCACCTACTTCCACTTTAAAGGATATTTTGAAAACAGAGAGGCAGAGAAGAAAGCCACATATGCATACATGCACACATACAAAAGTTAAGGGTGAGGTTAGCAGCCCCACCTTATGGTTGAGTCCTCTTTTCCTGATTCTCCTGGCATCACTTCCTGTGGACAGGACCAACAGGGACAGCAGCAGCAGCAGCACAGAGCCCGGCATGGTCTGTGTCCTGCACCCCAACTCCGAACTCTTTCTGCGTCTCCCTCCCTTCTCCTCCCTTCCTGTCTCAGAGGTATTCCTTCTTCCTCTCCTTATTCCAAAGTTTGTCCTTTACGCGTTCGTGGTGCCTTTCCAGCTGAAGCAATAACTCCCTGGTGCTCATGTGCAGCCAGAGATTACACAAGCCCTCTCCCTCCAAAGAGACCTGCCTTTATATCTGCCTGAGGAAAAGTGCAGGGCAGAATGACGGAGTAGAGGGAAAGAAGGGGAAGGTACAGAGGGGATGAATAGAGGCAGTGTAGGGAAGAAGCGGAAGAAGGAGAATAGTTAGGGGAGCAGGGGAAGGGAGAAACAGCAGCTGTCTGTGCATCAGTTGTTGAGAGCCGAAACTGTCTGCTGGCACAGCGTGCGCACATGTCTCTGGGAGAGAGGAGGGGAGATGGGAGGAGGGGGGGGCGGGGGGCTATTAGATAGGGCAGTGTGTGTGAGACCTCCCCCTTGCCCCTTGTTGCATCTCGCAGCACATCTGGTGATCTTTATGTGAGTTTGACAGAGTTGTGTCAAAGTGCGGTCGGGTCATATTTTATATTCTGTGGCTTTGCTTCACATGTTTTGCTTGCATGCGGTATTGTAGGAGGGGAAATAAATGGCTTTGCTAAGTGTGGGGTTTGGAAATACTTGCTGACTGCTAGCTTACAGTTCAAGCATGAAATGTAACTATTAACTGTCCAACATCCGTGTTTACATTCCTGATTTTTCATAGGGATAGGATATGCAGTATTTATATGAGTGTGAGAGAGCATACTTGAACATATTTGAATGTCTGTGTGTGCGTTTTCATGTGTGTGCGTTTTCATGTGTGTGTGCTCCTGTGTCTGTATGATATGTTCAGAGAGGATGAAGTGTGATTTCAGTGGCATTGACCCATAAAAAAATGAAAGCACGTGGTGTGTTTCAGGGAATGGGGGCCTCTCTGTCTTCCTTTTTCACAACTTCCCAAGTTGCGCCCTCTCAAACTAGGACATCTCACCCCCACCCCCACCCCCCACCTTACCACTAGACCTTTCTCCCCTTCCTGTCCCCTCCCCTCACTCCATTCTCAGTGTCTTACGCTGAAAGGGAGAAAGAATGCTAAGCCTGCACAAATCTCAGTCATTATTAGTTTTACAGAAGCAGGGCTCATGTCACTGGGAGGCCCCGGCTTCACTTACACAAAAGACAGAGTAAAGAGTTAGAGTGAGAGAAAAACGAGAGAACAGAAAAGGGGGGAGATTTAGAGATAGAGGAAGAGCCTGCATGAATGAATATGTGAGAAGGACAGAAAGATGAGCCTGTCTATGACTGGAGATCTGGTAGTAACATTATCACGGTGCAGAGATACATTTAAGTTAATGGTAAATGCACAGCATTAAGATGAAGACAAAGTGCTTTACAACTCAGGCACCATTCACCAATTCACCCATTCATACACTGGTGGCTACTGGTGCCACCTGCTAATTAAAGAATGTAGACGGCAGGGGCCGTGGATTTGAACCATCAACCTTCCCATCAGTAGAAGACCACTCTTCCTCCGGAGCCACAACTGCGACGTTAACGGTTCTGCTATTGGTGTTGGAGAAATGAAGAAATTATTTTTCTTGTGTCTTTAGGCTACATAAATGGAATTTTTTACAGTTTTAATCTCACCAACTCTGTTTTTTATTTGCAACAAGATTAAGACATTTGTCTATGATGCATTGGGAGCCTGGGAGCTTGCTGCATCTGTGAGGGCGAGGTCAACTTTGACACTCTGTCTCACACACACACCACAGCCCTGCTCTCGAGGAAATGCACCTAAGTCTGATTATACTTCTCAAGAGTTGATGCCAAAACTGCCTGTAGCCACAAGTGCAACAACTCTTTTACACTCAAGGGCAAAAATTTGAGTGATCTTACAAAACATTTAGCGGGAGTGCATCACATACAGGCTGAGAAATGCACCGTTTACTGCCGCCCAGCTCTAGGTTCATCACCTGTTACACTACCTACCTCAGGTATGTTAGAGTCTACAATAGTGGTTTGTTCAAAACAATGCTGTTGCTGAATGTTACTTTATATACTGGTCTTACATTCATAGAAATTGAAGCAATTTAAATTTTGTTCTTAATTTTCTTTTCTCCTTTTTTTGCCCTTAACCCTCCCCAAAAGAACCAATAAGAGTAGTAATACTGTTAAAATCTTAACGATACCAATCCCTACCCTCCACTAACCCCACGTATGTGCTCTGTGTTATATTATCTTGTCATCACAATTCTGTTAAACTGTACCACACCCTGAATTATCTGCAGTACTTCCACAGTTAACGGGGGGGAAGCTGCAGCTGCACAGTGTCCAGCAGTAGACAGCGTGCTATTATTCCCCAGACGTGTTCATAGATACATCATCCATATCCTGCCTCCTTTCTAAATCTGGAATGTATACATGAATATTAAATAAACTGCATTCATGAACAGGATAGGGGGTGAAACATTCACACATTCCAGCCATGTACTGTCACTCCATACACACAAAAGGAAATGCATAACTTAACTCCCACAGCCAAAGCAGACCATTTAGTCTGGAGCAGCATCCATTTGTACAGTTGTGAATGAAAGCAAAATGTGAATGCTGAAAAGTTTTACATGACAGAAGTTACAGGGAGAGGAAGGAACACCTCAGAGATAAAGTCTGCCGACAATCAGTGTGTTCAGAGACAGACTCAAAAGACAGAAATTCCTTTTATCTGAGAGGCCTTCTCTGGAGGCAAAGACACGCTGAAGCTGTAACTGCAGGGTGGAGTGTCTATGAGACTCAGGGGGCTTCACATCACATGGTCCTACTCTCCGATGGTGTAGATTAATTCCAGTCTGATTCATGGCGTAATAGTTGGGAGCTGTCCAGAGATGAATCTGGCTCAGCGGTCAGGGCAACTTCTCAGCCACACGTGAGGATTATACGAGCACAGTAACTATGATTTAATACAAGCCAAACGAAAATGTGTGTGGCATATGTTCGCTAATGAAGTCCCAGCTTGTGCATCTGGACAGAATATGTGCACTTTGTAGACTAACAGAGGTTTATGTAAATGTGTTGATGGTGTGTGGTTTTCGTGTCTGTGTAGTTGAAACATTTACAAGGTGTAATATGTATAAACTATGGATTTATTGCATTTTTTTCTGTGTGTATATACCTGTGATTGATAATGGCATGGCTAAATGGTAAACTGCAAAACTGAATCGCCCTTTGGGATAAATACAGTTGTCTAAATCTGAATCTGAAGCTGAAATAGGCATAAGTCGTATACGTGTTTGGCTTTTCTATGCAAGTCTATGCAACAAAGCAAGCTATTGAGGTCAGCAGGGCATTTATCACTTTATTTTCACTGTAGTGTTTATTAGTACAATGTTGTCTTGGGCTTCTTTTTTGTTAGAGTGCTGAAGCCTGAAGCAGAAGCCTGTCAAAGCCAGTCATTCCAAATCAGTACTGTCATCTGGGGTCAGAGGTCAACCTGAGGGGTCAGGGGTCAGCTGTGATTGGTTGGTTTGAACTAGGCTGCTTGATGTGGAGAGGGGTGAAAGTTGCATATATGCAGTATGACACATTTAAAGGGCACCTATTGCGCTTTTCCTTATTTTCTGTCGTATTAATAATATTAGGCTTTATTGTCGGATGTTTATATGAAGTGTGGCCAAAGTTTCAAATAATGAGGTAAACGTGTGTAAAGTTGGTTCCTATTAGTGAAAACCATAAGCTTTAGTTTAGCTTTAGCTTTAGTTCCGAATACACTGTTTAAGTTTTTTTTCTACTTAAGACAAAAGCTGACATCACCTCATTTCTTTGATTGGTCATGTTGCAATGGTCAGGAGCACAAGCCTATTGCAAACATGTAATCTTGGTTGCTAATTTCTCTTTGACTCGAAACAATGTATTACTGTTTGAACATGTGCAGTTGTGTTTAGAAGCTTCAGTTGGTGATTTTTAACAGAGGCAATTGCCTCTATACACAGTAATTTCTTGGCTGCAGGTTACGCTACTATATTTACCCACGTGATAATACCAGGAAAAATAAACTTGGTTGCCGATGTTATGCTGCTATTTTGAGGTAATTTCGTGGCTGCAATGAGGATGCAGAGACGCCAAGATGCAGAGGACCTGGGAACACTGACCAATCAGAGATGAATAAACTTTGTCAGGAGGGGAGCTTAATGAGACAAGCGCTAGACAGTTGTTTCAGACAGAGGGTGAATACAAGTGTACCTGTACAGACAGTATCAGTAAAGTCTTTTTTTTAAGTTAAAGGATGCAAATATGTCCTAGTATGAACCCACAATACAAGTATGAACATGAAAATGAGTATAGTCCCGTTTAAAATACTTGCTAAACGCACAATACAATCCTTAATTATGCAAAATTGACATGATCAAACTACATATATTCTAATGTGATTTCATCCTGCACTGTTGTGCCAAGTCTCTCCAGCACTTTGAATCACCCAATTCATTCAAAGCTAATTTTCTCCCTCTGATGTGCTGTATATCAGCACCAATAAAAGTCTACTTTGCTCTGTTTTACAATGTCACATTTAAAAAGTTCAGCGAGCTTCAACGGCATCTCGGCATTTGGTTTTAATGTGCGTCTGATAGAATATAAACTCAAGCAGCTGAAAAGGGTAGATAAATCTCTGACTTAATGACTGCTTTAGTCAATGCTCGGATTTGTGTTTGTCTTATTTGTACTGTTTGAGTTGGAGCGATGTGATGAAACTGAAAACCCACACACACTGAGAACAGCCTGCACACATGCAAATACAGTATGGCTGCATGCAAGAACAAGATTGTGTTGTGGATTTATTTGACTATAAAGAGTCAACGAGAGTAGTGCTGGCGCCATTCAATCCACTTAAGACTATCAACAAGATTCATCAAAACAGAGATGGAAAAGTTTCTACACTGGTGATGTAACCTGATAATAGCTCGCACTGCAGCTGTGCTTTTAAAACATGTTTGCTATGTTTGAAATATAAGATATTGTTGCTTTTTCATAATTTTTATGCCTTTTTTCAATACAAAGACCTTGATGAGTTTAAGTGGGACAGCTGTTTAAAGATGTGGGCTGGCACTGGCTGATGGAAAAAAAAAAGATGAGGAAGATCAAAGGTGGAAAGGAAGAAAACAAACCTGGAGGACAGAAGACAAGCTGCGGGGTTGATAAAAGGAGAAAGAGAGAATGATTGACAACAGACAAAGAGGGGTTCATGTAGACCAAACATCTGATTGATTTTTTTTACCATCTTTCTGCTGCTCTCGTCTGCCCCATCTGTTTTGCGATTTATCAGTTTAGATTGTTTTACTGTGAGTTGCCAAGTGTTGGAGATATCGGCCGTAGAGATATCTGCCCTCTCATATATAATGTAGCTAGATGCTTCTCAACTTGTGGTGCTTAAAATGCCAAAATATTACATCATTCAGTTTTAACATTTGAAAAACTCAACAATAATGCCTTTTCCAGAAATCATGACCCAGTTGCTCAAGATAATCCACAGATCTTGTTGTGAGCAGTTTAATGTCAGAACTATTTTCTTTCTACTGAACTACACCTTCCAGACAGATCACTGCACAGAAGTGTGCATCTACTCATTGATGAGAGGATTGTGCTCATGACATGCAAATGTTCATGGCGTCCTCCTTGACTGAGCTGTGATGGTAGCATAGTGGTGCTTGAGAAGCGAGCTGTAGATGCACGCTTCCTTCTGTGCGGTGGTACAGGTGGCGGGTGTAGTTTGGTAGAATTAAATAAATGAAACTGCTCACACCAAGGTCTGTGGATTATCGGGTCATGATTTCTGGGAAGAGACATTGTTGTTGAGTTTTTCAAATGTACTGTGCCATCTGGTTACATTATATTTGAGAGAAGGTAGAAAACTCTACGGCTGATGTCACAACAATCTAGATTGATACGTATAAGGGATGCGCGATAATATCGGCACGTCATCAGAATGGGCCAACTTGTTTTGTGGTATTTTGCACAATGAACAAATGAATACTACATAAACTGAAAAGCACTAAATTTCATGTTTCCATCTGCTGGTGGTCCATCTTGATAAGGGGTATGCATAATATGATGTTTATTCTACTACAGAGACTTGGTCACTAAAATAAGGTGGGGATAAAAATGTATGTTTGTTATTGGCCAATTGAGTTGTTATATATTGGCATAAAGGATATTGGCAAAAAATCCAGTATCTTGCATTCGTAATAAATAGCACTAGAGGGAAAACTTGTACTTTTGCTTTTTAGGGTGAACTGCCCCTTTAAGCTAATATCATAAAAATCTGTGTTTTTATAAAGAACCACTCATTCTTGCAAATGGTGTGTTGAACTTGGATTGGGATCCATTAAAAATAAATACACACTGAAGCTGTGAAAGATTGATCTCTGCATAGCACTTGTTGGCAAGGCTTTGATGGTTGAAGCTGTAGACTTTTGGCCCTCTACAAACAAGTGAAATTGATTATGGACTGCAATCTGGAAAGCCACCTAGGAAAAAATATTTTCCAAGATCAGGATCACCTCAGGATATCTCAGATTAACAACAGCCCATATACACATGAGACTGTCTATGTGTGAAACAGTAACCCGTATCGATGTGTGTTTCTGCCTTCGGTGGAGGTGGTGTGTGGGTCTCATTGCTTGTAATGCTCATTAGGATAAACCCCCTGTAGCTACACTAATCATTTCTCATTACCACCATGTCTGTCTCGTTTCTTCTAATCAGGCAGGAGGTTAAAGCCATGCCCGATCTCAACTGCTTCCCCTTCGTGACTATTTCATTCCTGTATCATTATCCTTTATCCTCTAATGGCCCTAACCAGCAAAACGTCTGACTGTACTCAGCTAGCTCAGTATACAGTAATTACTTCTTTTCTGTCATTATCCTTCTCTTTCTTCACTGTCAGCTCTTTTTATTTTCCCCTGCATTTTTTTCTGTTGCAGCTTGCCTACTGTTTCTGTCCCCTCCTGTGCTCCTCCTTCAGTTTTAAGTTTCCCTCTTCATGTTTTCTTCTCCCAACTTTCTCCAAGCTGGTTTCTACTCTTTCACATGCAGTTGTCTCCCCTTCTTCCCCTCTTTCTTGCCCCCCATGTCTTTTTCTCCCTTTTTCTCCCTCTCTTCCTTCTCTTTTCACCCCTGCTCTTTTTCATCCAGCCATTGAATGCTTTGAACTCAGGTAGCCGTGCAACATTCCTCAACATGACCCCTGGGAGCAGGGTCAGCAAAAAAAGAAAAGAAAAGAAAAAGAAAAGCTATTTCAGCTGTTTCTACAGCGACCCTGAGCCCAGGAGTTCCACTGCAGGGTCAAAGTGACCAAGAGGAGCTTCAGTAAGTCCAGTCAGACTTCAAAGCTCTTTCTGTGTGTTGGCTTTATTGGCGGTGATGTTGAAAAGGTCAAATGAAGACAGTCCCATATACCTGCTACTGCCTCTCTCTCTGTCTCTCTCTCTCTTTTTTTCCCACTTAGTTGCTAGACGTTAACGCACATGGACTTTAACATGTCAAAATCAAGGCAGCAGAGGCCAAGTATGAGACCCAAGTAAGAGTCAAGCTCAAAAAATGCAGAATCCTACTCTATAGCATCTTTCATTTCAACCTCCCAGCCTCATAAATGGCTTCAGTTCTTCCAAATTCTGAACTGTCAGTTTGTAACTCAGTCTTTCTGTTAAATGCATACTATGCAGGATTTTACAACAACAATGGAAGGTCCTTACAGTAGTATCTTGCAGTGTGCGTATAAGCAGTTTGGGGAGGAGGGCCAAGTTTGAATGTTGTGCAAACAAACAGTAAAAGTCTCTTCCTGCAGTATAGTCTATGATCTATATACCTTTCAAGCTGAGCTGTGGTTACCCAGATGACATCAAAATGATATTACCAAGATTATTTTTTAAATTTTGCAAAGCTCCCCCTAGAACCACAGAAGATTTTACAGCTCACTATCCCCCCTCGAGATGAGTAAACTGAAGTTTATGTAAAAAATCGGTGGCGTGCCCCTTTAAGATCATTTCACATATTCTGCAGGGTCAGGAAGGAAGATGAATGGTCACATCATTGTTGGCGTTTTAGGACATTTATCGGCTTCATCAATAAAAATGTCTTAATATGTAAAAGTGCAGGGATCAAACTTACTCACGTAACAAATTACAGTAGATTAGAAAAAAATGTAATTTGAAAACCTCTGATAATTTTGAACCGGCAGTCTTCCTTTCCCTGATAAAAGGTGGCCTCTACTCTCTCTTGGCAGTCAACCATGGCATACAGTGTGTGTGTGTCTTTGTATTTGAGTGTGTGTGTTTGGTTTTCATGTAGAGTTTCTATGAAACATGGATTATGTCTTTGTTCCTGTCTGGCAGATCAAAGGCTTGTGGTATTTTGTGACCAGCTCTCTTGTTGTGGCAAGTTTTTTTTCTGCAGTCTCTTTCCTCTGCTGTGTGTGTGTGTCTGTGTGTGTGTATGTGTGTGTACCTTGTGTCTGTTAGTGGTGGGGGGGATTCCAGTGTGGGCCACTGTTTGTAAACCGTGGTTTGGAGTTTGTTATTGCAGATTTATGCCGAGTGACATGTTTATTTATACTTGTTATATTTTGCATTATACCAGGCTGAAGATGTTTATCTGGTGCCTCTTGTTGGATCGGGGTTATAAAAGCTAGTTTTCTTGATGGTTGCACATACCAAACATTCTGCAGCAGAGAGAAAATGAAGAAAAGCTTTCCTCACTGTGTTTCAGGCTGCATTGGGATTGAACTTGGAAAGAAATTCAGTGAACCATTTAGAACTTGTTTTGTTGTGTCAGTAACAAATTAAACACTTCAGACTGTTTTCTGATGTGCATGTAAGCAGATCTAAAAACAAACAAACAAAAAAACGCACACAACTTTCAACAGCAAAGAATACTACATTCAGTTTTAGCGCTGAATTGAAAACAGTTTACCATAATTTGAGTATTTGGTCTACATATGAAAATTCCCCAGTCTCCCCTTTGGGAAAATATCAGCAGACTTGCTGCTTTAATGGTTGCAAAAATGCAATATCGGTACCTTATCACTGGAGGGAGCTACAGTCACATTTTCACACTGCAGCCCACCATTCATCCATGCATGACACTGTTTCAATGAGGGACAAGCATTAGATAACAAATTATGACTTTAAAAGCAACATTTGCAACATATGATAGAAATTGATTAAAATTCATCATCGCATATTTATTGTCACATCCCTGACACATTATGTGCCTGAGAGACATAAATACACAGTCTCTGCCGTGTGTTATGTTACTAATGCATTCCAGAAAGTGAGTTCAGTGTTCATCATAAACACTTTGGGGACTGTATAAAAATTACTGGGTCAGGGAGAAGGACTGAACCTTGTGTTTCACATAAAAAAATAAGCCCCTCATTTGCATTATTACTATTCGAAGTGCTCAAAGTACTTAACAGTACAAAAAATAAGTCAGAAATGTGCTCTGTGTCAGAGGGACCGTGTTCATTCATGAATAGGAAACTACCTTCACTTTTATTAGCTCTTATACTTTATTTCAGTTTCAGCCTTTAGCAGTATCTTAAATTTAACATTTTCGCGTGGGCCTGTTGCTTTAATTCAAATGAAGAGATTACATTCTGCAAAATGGAAAGTACACATTTTTCTATTTGTACATCATGCAGAGTGAAATAATAGCAGTCTGTTGCACTTAATAGCTTAAATCACTCTTATTAGCTATTTTTGCTACAATAAAAACCTAAAATCCATAAATTTCATCAAACTACAATTACAATTTTCTCACTCCGTTGGGGAGCTCTTCCCAGCTGATTATACCATTAAGTTACTACAGTTTAGTGGATTTTAGGGAGCACATTTAATGTTATGGACACTTAGGGGCCATCAAGAAATTACAGGGTTAGGGAGGAGGGCTGAAATTTGTGTTTCACCTTCCTTTGCATTATTACTATTGTTCTCTCACTTGAAAAAAAGGGCAAAACTTTCCCAACAATAACTTAAAATAATATAACGATAAAACTCCTTTAGCAATAATAATAAATAATTGTGACATCACCTATTGGTTTCGGGACTGTTGTTTTGAAGCCTCGAGTTTGACGTTTTAACCATCGCCATCTTGGTTTTTTGGAACCAGAAGTGACCGTATTTGGACGAGAGGGTGGAGCTGTGGGGGAACGAAGGTGTTAAAATTAGCTACAGAGACCAAAACCGTTTTTTGAACCAGGCTGTAAACATGTTCTTTCTGCTGTTGAGTTGGGCATTATTACATGGCGGTCTATGGGATTTAGTAAGCTTTGGAGCTGGCTTCACATGGCCATTCACTGCATTGCAGTTTCTGGCACATCTGCATTGGCTTAATTTTGAAGCCTCAGAGGTTGCCATGTGCTAATATGAGTATGTTCAACCACTGTGTACACTAGAAATGAAATGAGCAATTCCCACATTTAGCAAATATTATGGCCATTCTTTATGTTTGACACAATGAGAATAAGGGAAGCAGGTTTTACATGCAAAGTGAAATACGAGAAGAAAGCTTTAGTTGGATTGACCTGCAGAACTCATCATATCAGTAACATTATAAAAACAACCAAAAAAAATTTGCCTGCTTGACCAAACCTTTACTTAATTCCTTTATGACTGTAAAGACACTTGACTGTGATCTTGAGATCCAGATTTGAAACTCATCATCTATCAGCAACAGAGACATTTTTTTCCTCAATCATATCATGCCCAGCTGTTTGGCTTCATCTCTGACAAATGGTTCCATCCTGTCAATATGTATATTGTGGTTTTTGGTAGTTGACCCCTGACCCCTGACCCCTGCGGTTCATTTGATAAAGAAGAAGCAGGAGCAGAGCAGAGGCAATGAGAGCCACTCCTGCCATAAGGAAACCTATCCTGTAATCATTCATCTTTTCTATGAAGAATCCTACAGGGAAAAGTGTGTATGACTGATTTGCAGCTTTGACACAGTCGTATTTTTTAATCATAATATTTTACTCTAATGTCAACATTCATTCCTGACTGGAATGCACCCATGCTGGCCAAAACACAGCAGCAAGCCAATTATGGTATCAGTTTGGCTTCACTTAATGGCAGATAGTTGTGAACGAGGCAAAAGACTGAGGCAGAGATAAGGAGGAGAGGATTGTGACTAGATTCATTTTATCTTAAGGCGGTACTGTGAGCGCCTTAGTCCTGAAAAGGGAACATAATTAGACCACTTTGATGAATCCTAAACATCCATCAACTCTCTGGTCTTCAAAGTGCTCTAAGTACTGATGGTTACAGTAAATAAGTGAGAAATAGCCTCTGTGTCAATGGGACCATGTTAAGTTATAAATAGGACACTACCTTCACCTCAGTTAGCTCTTTTACCTTATTTGAGGTCAGTTTCAGCTTTAAGCATTATCTTATATGTAACATTTACCTGTGGGACTGTTGCTTTAATTCATATTGAGAGGTTTTTAGGAACTTGTTAACCAGCGATTATGGAGATACTGAAGTGAAAATGAAGAATCTAAATTCAAAGGACTGAGCAAGGTAATAAGAAGTATTTATTTTATGGTCTAGCACTTTCTTATACATCAGGCAGGTAAAATGGGCAAACTTATTTTATAATTGAAAATATATTCTGGGCAAAATGGAAAGTACAAGTTTTTTGATAAATCCTGCAGTGAAATAAACGCAGCTTGTTGCACTTTAACAACTCAAATCACTCTCATTTGCTGTTTTTGCTACACTTAAACCCCTCCAGAAAATCCTTAAATTCCATCGAATGAATCAAAAGTACAATTACACCCCCTGCCACACACACACACACGCACACACACACACACACACACACACACACACTCACTCTGTTGGAGAGCTTTCCCCAGCTGATTTACTGCTGGCTGTGCTCGGAGGCAGGACACTTTTTGGCAGGGGTGGCAGTGTCTGGGTGCCAAAGTCAAGCTGGGTGTTTTTCAGGCTGTATTTACAGCTATTGTTTAGAGTTGTGTGTGAAAATGGGGTAACCTCAGTAATCGGGTTCAAATGCTCACTTGTTTTTAGGACAGCGCTGTGGGTGGTGGTGCTGAGGTATGTGTTGGTGTGCAGAGAGAGAGAGGACTGGAAAACAAGCCAGGGGCATTTCAGTTTAATAGCCTCTTAAGTATCTTTTATTTCTCACAATGCAATAAATTAATGAAGATAACTGCAAACAGATTGCAAAAGTAGCTGACTCATTTGAGAAGCTTTCCAGCCACAAATCTATATGTAAATATATTTCAATTTATTTTTGAAAGGGGTGGATGGGAATGAGTTGCTATCCTTAATCAATTTTCCTTTCTAAATGTAGACTAATTACGAAGTAGGAAATGCTCATTAATGCAGACAAGAAAGATTTTTATACTGAGAGAAACATGTGACATGCAAAACACCATATAAGAGATGTTCATAATAATTTCATGTTTTATGTATCTTCCCATAATTTAAAACTGCTACAGTTAATTTTTATTGGATTACATGACTATGTGGCAGCGGTCATTCTTAGTATATGATAATGAACCCACAGAGAATTCTCACTTGATACTTCAGTTCCTTTCAGCTCTCCTGAGTATTAAGTGTCTTCAGCTAATTGTTTTGCTTCACTAACACGCTCTCATCCTAAGTCATCACATATCGCCACTTTGCAGTGGACTTCTGTGCCTGTTATGCTCTTGCTATCCTCATGCATCTGCTACTAATGTTCTGGGATGCTGCTACCGTAATGTCAACACAAGCACTTGGTGGGATTACACTACACATGGTTATGTTCAGGCAACCAACGCCAGGGCGTTAACAAATGCACATGCTGGCACAGATGGTAAGGATTAGGCAACAAAGTCAGGGATGGTTAGGATAAGGCAAAAGAGGCACATGGTAAGGTGTAGAAAAAACTATCACAGTCAGACAGTAAGCGAACACTGAACTCCCACATGAAAGTCTGGGGTTAAATGTTAATCCACAAACCAGTGGCTGACATCATGGTGACTACGTCCATTGTTTTTTATTAAGTCTATGCCCATAACCTAAAGGCAGTCACCCTAGTTGAGCATTTACCAGCTGAAGAGACAGATATTTCCCTCATTGGTTGGTAGACACCAAAACAGAGCTAATAGTTACAGTGTGCTTTGAACAAGTCTGAGGAAAAATAAATCCTCTTTTAGATGTTTTGGTGATCTCCTCCTTTGTTATTTCATTTCTCAATTACAGTTGTTCTCATGGTCTGTAGGACATAGTGTATGAATTTGGACAACTGTCACCAGTAACAGAATGGAGCCAGTGGGGAAGAAACTCCATTTAGAGGAGAAAAAAAAAAGATCTTTGAGAAGCAATCAGCTGTGAAATTAACACAACCATAAAGTATCATGATATTATAATTTTTGCACAGTTGCTCTCTGAATAAAAACCTCTGCTCCTGTGGGATGGACTGAACAACAAAATTCCTGATTAATTGAAGGGTGATGCTGCATGTCATGAAGGTGTAAAGATCTCATTTTGGTTGAATAGGCTCACTGGGCTGTGTTACAATGCAGAATGGTGTATAAGCACATCCTTTGTGTGAGATTTAATGTGTCGGAAGAATAGGCCCAGGGAAATGACAGGCGCTGTAACCTTGAGTTAATGATTTGAGTTTTTCCCAAAGCTAACAGAAATGTTAACATACAATGAAGTACAATTCTATTCTATTCTGGTAAGCTTCTTGTTTATTTCTAGCTTGCAGCCAGTAAGCATGGTGAAACGGATCACAGGGAATCTTACAGCAACAGCACAAAGCTGAAATCAATTTCTCTTTGATATGCACAGATAGCACATGCACATACAGTTACCTATCAAAGCATCTTCCTCACTCTCCAGCAATGGGTGGTCCAAGCCGGCCTCCCCTACTGTGTATGACCATATAGAACCCAAGCGCTCCTATGAGCCTGTCGACATCCACAAATTCAGTCAGCATAGTGATGAGGAGGGAATGAGGAGGCCAAGGGGCAGAGGAGTAACACAGTACCCAGCAAAATCACTGTAGCTGTCAGCTGCTGCACCTGGGAGGAACAGAGACACAGGAGACAGACATATGCATCAGCAGTAACACCTACAGTCGCCTCTGTACACTTTTCATGTAGGTGGGACATTGCTTCTTTACAGGAATATTCTCATGTGCTTTCTTGCCAAGAATCAGATGAAAAGATGGATTCTTTTAAAAAAATCACATGTATGCTGCATGGTTTACCAAAGCTTGGCCATACCTTTGCTATCAGATCATTTTCATAATGTTTTAAACGTACTGTGCCCACCAGTCAGGTGGTCAGCCACAAGTTTGCCAGGCAGCTAAAGAACACTCCTCTAAACAGGTCCAGCACTGCAGAGATGGACATGAGTGCAGCTGGCTGTTACTCCTGAATCCCATACTGTAAGCATTTGGAACAGAGGGGGGCAAAGAAACACAGTGCAGCAAACACCTCAAACATCTAGTAGACCATGAATTGAGCATTGGCAATTAGTAATCCACGTAGTGAGAGTAGTTCATCCTTTTAAGTTTTTTTTGTTTAGGTATCTTTTCAGGGTCTTGAAGACATGCCTTAATTACTTCCTGTTCAGACCCCTCATATATTCTCAGTTCCTCAAGGCAACTTGGTTTGCATCCTCTCGAGTCGTCTTTTGGTAGCAATTTCAGGGGGAAGACTTCCTCCTCTGCTGGCTTTTAGGGGCCCCTGCAACATCCCACAAACCCATAGGGGTAACACTTTACAATAAGGATACATAATTTAGCATCAGTAAATGCTGTTATAACCATTAACTAACAGTTAACTACTGTGCCAGGTAATCATTAACTAATGATGTTCATGTTAATTAAGGTGTTAATTCATACATTGTTTAATAGTATATAAACAGTCTAACAGCAACAACAATAACAAGTGCACATTAATTAACATAAATTAAGGTGGTAAGTCATACATTACCGAATAGTTGATTTAAAGTAACACCATAACAAGGACACGTTAATTAACATTAGTTAATGTACGATCAACCATTAACTGACAGTTAACTGACATGTCAAGTAATCATTTACTAGTGGTATTCATGTTAATGAATGTGCTATTTCATACAGTAGTTAATAGTTTATTCACATGAACAATAATAAGGACAAATTTAATGGTATCAAATAATGGCGAACCATTACCTAGCTATTAATAAAGTTAACTAATGTGTAAAGTAGTCATTTACTAATGGTGTAGGTCATGACTGTGTCATGTCAATTAAGGCGGCATTTCATATGTTATATATTAGTATATCAACAGCAACAATCACAAAATAACATTAAACATTCATCCATTAAGTAACACTTCATTAATGCATAAGGATGCTAAAAAGCATCACCTGACTATAATAAACCATTTATTCATGCTGCTTGTGACCGTTATTATGAAAAATTGATTCCTTAAGTAACACTTCATAGAGTAGAAATAGAATAGAAAGCTTTATTGTCATTTTACATGATACAATGAAATTTTGAGTGCTACTCCTGATCAGTCCATTTAAAATACAAGATGTGCAATGCACATTCAGCACACATATCACACAAACAGTACCCTATTGTCCCCACATAATGTACACATTCCCTAATAGCAAAACAGTGCAAATATAATGGTAAACAGAACAAATAGCAGTGCCAAGACGAACAGCGATGTAGTTTGCACTGATGGCTCATAAACAAATACTGATGCTGAATAAGCACTGCTTAACTGTAATTAACAATTTATTAATTGTGCTTGTGACCCTTATTGTAAAGTTGTAAACATTCATCCCTTAAGCATTTGTCAATGGGTGCCTTTTCTCAAAGTACAAGCCCAGCATGGTCATTGTGGGGGTCCATGTCATTGCATAGCCAAAACCTGCAGCAAGAATACCAGTGAATATCATGTTATGGGCGTATGTTCTTGAGCCTGTGGTGTATGTGTGTGTTTGCATCAAACCACTGACCCCAGTGGAACCCCACTGATAAATAGTGTTCAATCAGGTTACAAGCAAAAGGCCCAAATACTACTCTTCCTACACTGCATGTCAATCCACGCATTATCACCACAGAGCAATGGCTGTAACAACCATTTAGCAGATGCTAAATGGGACAGAAAGAGGGACACAAAGGACATTCATATATAATCCTACTCAAATATAACTGATCTACTTGTTACAGTAACATACCAGTGTGTTTGCATCTCACAGCTGGTATAAGAAGTCTTATTTTCAAGATGTATCGATGAAGATATTGCCCTGAAACATAAGTATACCTGATAAATATAAGTAAAGTTAAACCACAGAAGATTTAAGATGTTTAAAAGTCTTTAAGTTTGCAGCAGATAATTTACTTCACTCACATGCTCATTTTAAAAATCAAAAAGCAATCTCATTGTATTTTCCTATTAGCCGCGTACAATTTGTGCAGCACAAGAAAGTATCTGGAAGCTGGTGTTGAACCGTCTTTTAAGATGTAGGAGAGCCACCTGGTGGTCAGAACCTCAAGAAGTCTGTGTAGAGCCATCTAAAAAAAGAAGATTTGGCATCAAGGTCAAAAAGAGTAGGGAGATATAAAACAGTATGATGTCCTGTACATAGTACATTCCTTTGTTATAAGCACAGAGTACTTGTACTACTGCTACTTGTACTGTAGAATTTTTTATTTATTATTCTTCATTCCAAGACACATCTGTTACAGAATGGCACAGAAGTCCTGATAAACTGTGTGAAAATAGAACAAAGGAAACCTGCTGAGTCAGCAGCTGAGGTGGGTAAGACACTGCTGGAGTTTGATGTCATTATTGATAATGGTTTATGTTATCATTATGACACCTCAGCACAAACAAAATAAATCTATAGTGATGATTAAACTAGAACACTGTGTGGCAAGCAGGCTAAATCAAAAACACCCACAATGATGTGTGACCAATGCAAGCAGGGTCTAGAAAATGCTAAAATGCTCGTGGTGGATTGTCCAGCATTGACTTTTACATTCACCAAGAAACTTTTAAAATCAGTTATAAAAGCTCTGAAAATGCAGTTCGTAGTGTGCAAAACTTTGTAAACTTTAGCTGCTGTTGAGATCATCTTATGTGTTGGCTGCCTTGGTGATATTTTTTTCTGCTTTTAAAGTAGCAGTGTAGTTAATGTATTTGGACTAATGGTGCTTGTTACACTGCTGTGGTATCAATAGCTCTTCTTGTGTATTGTTGGCCATTTTTGTTTGGCCATTGTGAGTTTAGTCATCTATTCTGTATATTCTTGTAGTGCTTAAAATCAAACTGCACACTGTCTCACTACTGAAGTATTTACTTGATTACGGCAACAATGTTTCTGTCTGTCTGACTGTCATCAGGTGTAATTGAATAAATATTTCAGCAGACAGTGTGTGGGAGTTCTTCTCTTGTTTTCGACATTGCACCTCCTACGACGCACCTGTCACACATTCAGGTGTGCAGAGATTTTTCAGAAAAATTTTTGTAAGGCAAAACTGCGAAAACTAGTATGTTTATAATTGATAATCAGTTGTGTGCATATAATGTCAGGTTAGAGTTACTCTAGCTAATCAAAAATAAAACTAAGCATTTTGATCTTCGACAAGATACAGTAGCTTATATGGACACAAATAAGGATAATCAGTACATTTATTACTCAGCCTCCGCTTTTATCACAATTATGTCTTAAGTCTTGCTTTATCTCCCCCACATGTGACAAATGCTTATGTATGTCTACAATTACATGCATTTCCACGGCTTAGTCACGATTGGAACTCATCCCACTTAAGCAATAAACTACTACATGAATAAAGATACTTATCATTTCCCTGCATAGTGCAAGAGCTACTTGATTTTGTTTGACGATGGTGATGTAACTTCATTCATAAGAAACACATTCAGTGTAAAGCATTGCCTCTAATGATGTATTTCTTTTCAGACTGCACGTGCAACCGTAGTGCCTACGTTTAGAGGGTTGGATTCATGTTATTCTTTACCTTGTAATTTTTTTTATGAGCATTTCCAGTTACACAATCACAAAAGTGATTTAAAGAAAAAGAAGGAAATATAAAAACGTTTGCCATCGTAATCTGTTTGTCACCTCCTTAAACCACAGTCAGTGCAAGCAGATCAGAGTTATCATGCATGACACGATTTTCACTGATGAAAAATACATAATAACAAATACATAACACTAATAATAATAATAATAATAATGCAGCTTTCTAGACTGCATAAGAACCTGATTAAAGGATTTTAAAGGAATCTAATTATGGAGATTACCCACCGAAATCTGGATCATGCCCCCAAAAGCTCACAATACAAGCCAAGTTGAACGGTGACAGAATTCACATTACAATTTACACTTCACAGACATGATGTAAAATCACATTTCCTCCGTACCCTGTTGTTGTGAAAGCGAAGCCATCATGCTGCAGGCCAGCTCTCGAGGCTTTGTGTGTTTTCATAACCTAACAGCAATGCGTGCAGCAGTTATGATCGTGTCAATCACACAGCAGAGGCAGAGAAAGCATGTTCCAGGTTAAATAATCATCTGTGTGTCCGGAATTGTCTCAAACAAAAGCAAAACCAGCTACGTGCTCAGAGTATATAGTTGAAAAAGGAAAGAAAAGTTCCTGTTTTGAGATATTGAGCTTCAAGATTTGGCAAAAAAATGCATTTTGAGTATATTCACATTGTGGTGCATTGGTGTGCTTGGATTCATGACTGTTTACTACTGACTTTCTCATTAACAAACAGTGAAAGACGAACATTATCTGAAATGTGACAAGACTTTTTGCAGTCAGATGGCTTCATTGTCTCACAAACAGCTCTGACAAATGCCTCATAAATTACCTTTAAATGCCTCTCTTTGGTACAGCCTGCCAATAAACTTTTGCAAACTATTAATTTAGTCTATGAGCTGCCTCTTAACAGGGTTTACAGTTCACTAAGGAGGCACAGTACCAAGGCTTGGGGTGTGTCAGATCGTTACTGGGGACAAGCATCTTAACAAAGCCAAGTGCACTGTTGTTTGGGCCAACTTTCTGCAGGCTTCTTAGTCAGTAGACAGTGTCAAAGACATTTTTGGTCTCGCTTTAATAGGGCAACAAATTATTATTTATGGTCTATTGATCATATTAGGTCCTCTGGAACTGCCAGCACAACACTAAACCAAAACTGACAACATTGACCTGCTTTTGCATATTTAAAGGTTCTGTATGTAAATTTTTAAATTCTCTCTCTTTTGTTTTATGGCCAATGGGTGAAAGGATCACTTTGAAAGAATCACTGAATCATCAGAATTGAACAGGGAGCGTTCCTGATCTCCTCAATTGCCCATAACAGTCTGTGAAATGACTTTTATGTAAAGGACACAGGACAAATTTTGCAAGAAAAAGGATATGATATTTAGGCATGCTTACAAGTGCCTTACCTAGATGTATAATAATAACTAGATACCAAATGAAAAGATGGCGGCAATTTAGTTCATTGGAAATGCTCGTATGGCTTTACTTCCTGGGTATCCCACTGAATGCACAGTAGTGTTTCTCCCGCTGGTCCTGCCTGGAAGTTCTTGTTTGCCATGTAGACTTAAGCCTGTGATGATGTAACAAATTTTCATCTGCTTTTCAGCTTGTGGTAAGTTTTACAAATATTAAACCACCATGAAGCAAAAATACATAATAGAGAGAGTCATAACTGACTTGACTGGTTTGCAGTTCGAGGTGTCCTGTTAACAGTTCTACAGACATCTCTTTCACAAAGGAGGTCTATGGGAAAAATGCTTTCTAGGATTTTTTTTCGCTAAAAAACCATCAGTGGCCATAGAGAAAATTTAGAAGCAAGATTGAGCAGCTTTCCTGGCGGCTGGTGTACAACCAACACGTTGTCATCCAAAGTCGTCACATATTGCCGCTGTGCAGTGGACTTCCAGGTCTACATACTACACTCTAGAAATCCCTTTGCATCTGCTTTTTATGTTCCAGGTGGGATGACACAGCATGTGGTTATGTTTAGACAACACAAGCACATGGAAATCAACGCTTGGACATCCGCAAACACACATGCTGCTAGGGATGGCTAGAATAAGGGAAAGGAGGCACTTGGTAAGGTGTAGGAAAAAACCCATCATATTAAAATGGGAAGCAAACACCGGACTCCTGCATGAAAGACCAGGGTTTGTCCCATATTGCTCACCCTGTAGGCGCACTTGCGCTTCCTTTATTACGCCCTTTGTGGCAGTATTTCAACCTGACACCATCCAGCGGTGTATCATGTGAATGCGAAAGGTGTCTTTTGGTGGGCTTGTGTGACAGGAGCTAAGAAATGCAGTCTGCTAACGTCAACAAAGAACCAGCATTTACAACAGAATCATGCATCATGTTTCTGTGATATACATTTTGCACTGGCTGCTCAGAGACAGACCTTTACGTAGCACTTTTGCCAGCTGAATTCGAGCTGCTTCAACCGCAGTCCATTTCCGCAGCTTCAGAGTCAGGTAATAGGTGTGACTGGGAACACCTGGCCAGTCTCTCAGCCCATTTAAGACCTTGCTGGTGCATCAGTTCTCTCTCTTTCCTCATCTGGCACCATGTTCTTGTTTGGTTGGCTGTGGCCCTGCTAATAGTTTCAGTTTACACTCTACAACACCTTACATTCATCACTCACACTAAAAGTCAAGTCACTTGTGTGTCTCTCCACTGACACACTGATCACACTGAACTATGCTTTTGAAAATGTCTTGTGTTAATTAATGAACTTGTACACCTTTAACTTTGAAAGTGCGTGTCTCTGTGTTTTGTCATGGCTCATAATGCGGGTGATGGCAAATGCCACGTTGCTGTTTTGGCCAAGCTGAGGTGTTTGTTTGCATCTATGGAGTGTGAGTGTGAGCAACAGGATGCTGACTGCAGTTCACTTAACAGCCTCAGAGACTGTCAATAATGACAAGGATTTTCTGAAAGTTGCATACAAAACCCTTAATGCTCTATTTTTGACATTTTGTTGTATTTCCATACTAATTTATCACTACCACAGTACACTGTCATACAATACAAACAACCAATATCAAGACATTATATTCCATTTTGTGCAATTTTCTATTTCTACTTGTGTTGGACGACTCAGACTATTAGCTTGAAAGTTAAGTTTGGCTCTGTATTCTGCTGAAGGTCACTGTGACACAGCTCTGCTTGGATATTAGAGCTAAGACTGACTGACAGACAGAAAGACAGAGGGAAGGGGGGTGGAATAAAAGAATCAGTCCTCTTCCTCTGCGTCTGTCCAACACCCAGACAATATTTTAGAAAAGGCTAGATCTCCAGGACGGTTTTGTGGTACATTATATCATGAGGAGATTTTTGCCAGCCTTTTCCGGAGGATCTTCTGTAATTTTACTTTCATGGAAAAAAAGCTCTCTTTTAGTGTACAGATCATTGAATTATACATCCCCAACGGGTGTTCTAAAACAATTAAACATTTATAGGTACGGGTGATAAATTATGAATCTATGGTGGGGATGACTAGGGAGAGTAGAGCAGTGGTATAGATGGAGAGGAACACCCTCTGAATAATAAATATGTGCTGGAAAGGCCTGACACAGTGGGCACAGAAGGTAGTGTTATTAACTGTGTTTCCAAAAGAGGATGTCTGATGCCTCTGATGTCTTTTTGTTTGCCTTCTTCACTTGTTTCACTGTATCTGCCTTCATGTGTGAATTGTTGCTGGAGCAGGGACTTGTTTGTCTGTTCAGGTTCCCCTGTGTCACCAAACAAGTCCTTATGAAATCATGTTACACATTCTGTCTGTCTTTTATACACAGTCTCAGCTCTTTGTACATGCAAGGGCTGTCCATAGTAACCCTACAGCATGTGAAGAAAAAGCAACACAGTGCTGGTCTTACCCGAGATCATTAATTTTTTATCAGGTTCATGTTGCACAACCACAGGGGCAGCATTGCCTCCATTTTCAAGTTTTTCTAATTCTAAAAAAGACAAATACCAGCTATTTCCGCAAATTTCTGAGGAAACACTGCTGACTAAACCTTTGTTGTTGTTTATTCCATGTTTTGAAATTTTGAAAACTTCAGCAGTTCAGCAAGTAAGTGATGCAACAACTCTGAAATACAGTTTACTTCATGTCTTTGAAGGGAAACTATTTGAGTCTGTTGACAGCCATCTTCCTCTGTTTACTTGTGTGTGTGGAGGGAACAGGTCTTCTTGTTGGTTCTTCTCTGTAAACCAAGCCCCCAGGAAGTGCACCAGGCTGTGAAGCAAATTTTACACAGCGGACAAAAGTGGAATTACACCATCAATGGATGCTAATTCCCGAAATTACTCATTTTATCATCGAGATCTGATCCATTCAGTCCAGTAACATTTGAAAAGTCTAAAAGAGCCGAAAGATTATATTATTTGATCACCATTTAAACTAGTGAAACGTGAAATGCTAAATCAGCCAGTCCTCTGGTGGGAGTAACTCACTCAGGCACAGTGTGGATGCTCTATGGGCCTCACAATGCTGAAGATCTGAATACTTTGAACCTGTGGAAATAGAGTGTTTTTTGCTTCATGTGCTAATGAGCAACTCTCTTTGGAATTAACAGGACTCCACCTCCCTGTTGTATCCAGGTTTTCTTAACACATCCATGGTGTAAACGGCTTCTTTTTCACCAATGCTAGCTGTACCGTCTAGGGATGGTAATGCCGGAGGGTTTATCCAACACTGGAAGATCTCATAACTTTTGGATGGATTGCATACACATGGCTGTGTATTCTTAGTTATCAAGTGCTGATTTTATTACACCTCCTAATTGGAGGCTCAAAGTGTGGCTTAGAGCCCTGATTTTCCAATTAAAGAAAAAAAATCTAAATAGTTGGCTTTCCTTCACAACAAATCACCACCAAACTGAACAAACACTGGCTTCTTGTTGTGCAGACATGAGCTACTGTGGGTAAGATTTGTGTTTACAACAAGATGTATTTGTGGACCAGCACAAATACAAATTTAAGATGTTATGTTTTGTGATTAGTTAGAAAAGCCCAATCAGGGACAGGGGTTGCAAATTAGCCTTACCTAGAAGCCTTATATGCAACACATTGGTAAATGGTTTTTGAACTTGCTACTATGTTCACTGCATTGTCCTTGTCAAATAAACTAATAAATAAAAAAAAAACCCAGAACAGCAGTGTTAGAAAAGATCTCAAAACATCTCTTACAGATGCACCCTGAACATCTCCCGGAAGCCATTCACACATGTACCACTGACAGTAATTGCTGTAAAAGCTAACAAGCCAGTTGGGGTGTTTGTGTGTGTGATGCAATCAGACACTGTTGTTGATTGTTTTAGGTGAGCCAAGGTCACTGTAGAGGAACAAAGCAGTGGTAATCGAATAGGGAGGGAGTCTTCTGGCATCGACTGGATGGCTCACTTATTAGTGGTGGAGCCAAAAGTCTGTAAAATCACTGCTGCTCATGTCTGTGTATTTGTCTACGATAAAAGATTAGTCTTGTCTCAAACTAAGCTGGAGGCATGCCACACAAACACACACACACGCGCGCATACACGCACGCACGCACGCATGCACGCATGCACGCACAAATGCACAAATGCACACATGGCTCATCAGGGATTTGGTTCGTAGTGATTTCAGTCACTTTTGGTGCGTTCGTTTTTTTTTTAAATCTGGTAACAAATGGACATATGATGACTCTGTCCTTATAGCTCCCAAGAAACGACAAGAAAAATGTTTTTGTGGCTGTAATACATATTCATATATGCAACATGACAGATTGATTGGTCTCTGATGATTTAATTAGATGAACTGCGAGGTCGTAAACTCCCCACAGCTGGCTCTGGGCTGAGGAAAGTTTAAAGATGTTTTTGGGAGCTAATTTTTACGCTAGTCAGGTTCTGTAAAACTGGCCCCTGGCACCTTCTCCACTCTGTCTTCGTAAAACGGCTTAGTCAATAGTCATTTAGGATTCAATCCTGCTTAAAAACCAAAGCATGTACGCACCCTCACTCACACCAACCTACACACTACTGCTCCAGTGCTGCAGCACACACTCCACATCTGCACATTTCTGTAGCTTGCAGATATCCTTTTCATCCATCTCCACACTTTTCTCACCAAGAATGTTTGGTGGTTGGTTTTGTTTTTTAGCTGACTGTGAATTATTCTGCTGAATGAATGGAGCAGAGTTGTGTAGAAGCGGGGTTTCTCCGCAGGATGGCTGACAGCCTTGTCAGAAATTCTGCAGACACAAGCAAACAGCCAAGACTTGCTGCAAGCCCCGGGGGAAATACATTTGACCTTTTTGATGTGGATAACCATTAATCCATGGATCAGGCCCTATTGTGCCCAACTGGTGAGGGAACAGGTGTGTTGCTAACCCCTCCTCCTCTTCTCCCCCAGCTACGTTTGTAAAAATGATACAGACAAAATGCATTACTGTGTGACATCCATTTTCCCAGTAATAAGCATGTTTCTCCTCCTTAACCTACTTATCCAAAGGCATTAAATGTACTGTTTGAGTAAGGGGGGTTTAGTGGGAATGCTTATATTGCATTGCATCATATTTCCATAATTTTTTCTGCCTTCCATTTTTTTTTACCTCTTTTCATATGTCTTTCTTAGCCCCTAAATACTTCATTGCCAATCGATGCATTTAAAAGTGTCTTTTTACAGTGGTTTTATGATCTGTTTTCAACTATAAAAAGATAAATTGATGCACAGTCTCTTAGGGCATGACCCGTCTTTTGCAGCTCGGCATCCTGTCTCCGGCCCTCCACCTCTGCTTCAGCCTTTGCTTGCCTCTCTGTGGCACACTCCCAGAAAGCACAGGTGTGTGTGGGCTTACCCAGATGGCAGTGTTGCTGATGCAGAGGGGATGCAGCCAACTCGCCAATTGCATGCAGACCATCCACCGGTCATGTGAAACCTTTTCTTGCACTAGCTAAAAAAAAAAACTTTAATCAGTAGTGTTTCCACGAATGTGTGGGCTGGTTAAAAATCTTTACCAGCGAGGATCAAATGGGAGGTATGTCAGTCTGAGAATATTCATATCAGAAACGTCATGATCACCATCATTCTAGTTGTATACTACATATGCATTCAAGCATTGAACATGAAACCTTTAAATGTGAGCTGGAGCCAGGGGATAATTAGCTTAGTTTAGCATAAAGACTGGAAGCAGGGAGGAAACAGCTGCTCCCAGACACTGCCCTCTAAAACCACACATTTTTAAAATTCTCTTTCTGTGTCTTCTGGTTAAACAGAAAAGATACAACATATTTATTAGTGCACACGAAATATGAAGCTAGAGCCAGATGGTCATATATCTAAGCATAAAGATTGGAAGCAGGGAGAAACAGCTTGCCTGGCTCCGTCCAAAAGATGCAAATTCTACTTAATAGCACTTCCTAATATCACTCATTGACATTATATCCAATTTATTTAATCCCAAGGCCAAACATTTCAAATGATTGTAAATTTTTAGGTGAACAGATCTACAGTTTGTAATATTTTGCATATATGAGTCCCCATGTGTGAGGAAAAAGGATTTAACATGACATGTATGGACATTTTTGTTGTTTGGATGTGTCAAACGTGCAGCATGCACAGCTGAAACTGAATATGGAAGTGGTTCATTTCACCTATTGATGTGGTCTCCAGGTGAAAGGTGTGTTGAGTCAGGAGCTTGCTTCTAGGAAATGTGTGTACAGGTAGATACAAAAGGTAGGAAGAGCTTGGGCTTAATGAGTGGGATCAGCTACAGTTGGAGCATTTCTTTTGAAAATAAAGATGCACAAGGGTATAGCTCCTTTGAGGTTTTTTTTTAGCATCCCCCATTTTTAGTGTTAAACAAAGATGATGTTGGAAAATTATCTGGTGTAATGTTTATTTTAAAAAATCAACAGCAAGATATGCTACATCTGACAGGTATCACCTCAGTGTTGATCATTTCAGGATACTGGTTTTTCTTTAGGGCTTGATAACACTGCATTTGTTGTTCTATATCAGAACTTTTTCAGTGTATGGGAGTGTATAGCATCAGTTTGCCAAGAGTATAATATTGAGGAAGATGTGATAAATGATGCATGAAAGGGAACTGAGAGAAAGGAAAAAAGAGGACATAAGGGGAAAGTAATTAAGAGGGTCATGAAACATCAGATTCATTTGTAAGATACCGAAACCAAATCTGTGTTTATTGACTATTAAAAAAAAGAAGCTATATGTGAGTATGAACTTGAGATCCACAACTTTTTCAAATTCTCACACAACTATATGAAGTTCTCACACTAAGGAAAAAAAAACAATAAGGCTGCAAACACTGCACATATTAATGCCAAGTTACGATGAGAACCAATATGTTTCAAGTTGCAGGTCAGTTCATCTCCTACTTACACTTTCTGCTCAGCTGTTTTTTGCCATCTAGTCTAGCAAGTCAAGTTACACATTTTAAAACACTTGTCATCAGCCCAGTTGCCAGATCTAAATGTTGAAAATGTGTGTTTCTGCAAATCACAAAAAACAAAAATGGGTACTTTTTAATGAGACTGCAGGACACTTCCACATGTCTTTGTAGTGACCAAACTGGGTATTTAAAGCCAAACCCAGATCTTTTCCCAAACCTAACCACATGATTTTTGTGCTTTAACTTAACCACATGTTAACCACAGCACTGTCTCTGGCTTTCTGTATCCATCTGTTAAAGTCTTGTATATTTAAATCTAAACAGTCATAATATCTGTAAAAAATATTTCCCCCTGAAAATATGAAGGTCCAACACTATGTCCTTAGAGCAAGTAAGCATCTCTCTGTCAACACTGAATCCGTTAATTATGCAGTTCTGTTACATCATGTTAACCGCTGAACCTAACAGCTGTGCACTCATGTAAACGAACCATCAGCTGTCCACTCGAGATCATATTTAACACGTAACAACTTTAAAGATGGGTGAGTACATGCTGCCTTCCTACGTTGTAATTAATCAACAGAAAACATGTTTTTTTTGTGGTATTTACTGGAAATGACATACAATAGAGCCATCAGCTACTAGAATGTTACCATTGATGGGTCAGTTTCATGTTACTGATTAACATGCTGGTGGGCCTGGTGGGGTGGAGGTGGGTTGTAAAAAAGCATGACCCACACATCACTGTGTGCCACATATGAAAAATACAAATGTAACACATCTGTGGTTTGGAAAAATTTACAATGCTAATATGTATTCTGGCGACTGGGCTGGCACATAAGCTCACATACAGAAAGGCCACTTTTGTCTCAAAATATAGTTCCTCTGGGGTGAACTAATGCAAAGACTACACAGGACAATAAACCAATTAACCACTGAAAGGAGCTGATTGGCTCCTGTTGTTGTACACAGACTGTCCAGTCAAGTCGAGCAGGGTTCCAGGACTAAAAGGACTATGTGAGCTACAAGCCTGCTAAACAGTATATTTAAGTTCAAGCTCTTTATTCTTCTCATGTGCGCAGCCTACAAAGAAGCAATCATTGGAAATAAAAATCCTGTGCCTCAGGCACCCTCCAACAATGTTCATCAAATATCTATGAAACAAGGAGAAAGTTATGCAATCTGTGTTTTGGGTCAAGAAACAAATCACATGTTGTAAAACAGGATGGATTTCTCATTCAGCCTTCAATGACCTGCCACAGTTTGACTTCGATTTGAGGAAAACTGTGGCTTTGTTTTGTCTCCTGAAAGTACAGTATTAATGGAAACTGTCAAATGTGAAAATGGTGATTATAATACATGGCCAGCACACACGCCAGGGTATATTCTACTAAAGACAGAGATTATTTATCTATCCAATAACGATAATCGATAATCAAGAGAATCTCAAGTAGGCAAGATTTTTTTTGGCCTTTATTTAACCAGAAAGCGATATTAAAGATGAAGAATCTCTTTTTCAAGAGTGTCCTGGTCAAGACAAGCAGCAACTTAAGTTACAAACAACATAGAACAAAAAAATCAATATCGAAATATGCAATTCCAAAACAAACACAAAACACAAAATGAAGTTGGTACAAGTAAGAAAAATATAAAAACCATAACCATAACCATAAAAAAAAACAAAAAAACAACTAAAAGACAAGTTAAGATCCACCTCATGGCATGTAAAAGGCATACAAAAGTCCTGCAATAGTGCTTTGAAACATAAGTGCAGCTTTAAATCCTTCAGCAGAAGATTCCACATATATGGAGCTGCATACATAAAGGCTTTTTTGCCAAACTGCGTACAAACCCCTAGGTTAAGACAATAAGAATATGACCTGGCCAAACACAAAAGCATACGTGGCACAACATTGATCAGCATGTTGCCTCAGAAACTGCAGCAACTCCAGTCCAGGCAGGGTTTTCACACCATTAAATTCCTCCAATATAATTTGCATCTCCCTTGTTTCCAGCAGTGTTGTTTCTCCCACTGAGGTAGTCTTTGGTAGTCATCATTCATAACAGAAGCTAACCTTGTTGCATACGGCTCTGGAATAGTGATTCAGCGTGAACAGCCTTCTGTAGGAAGGACTTTTGTTTTCATTACAAGCATCATAGCTGTTGAGCAGTCCTCCTGCTGAGCTTAAGTTGGTTTCTGTGTGTATCTCAGAGTGTTTACTGTCTATGCAACTCCTGTGCTAAAGGCTTTCTTTTTCAAAAGAGGAGTGCATCAGAGGGAAGTTGACACCACATAAAAGGCTAATTCAGAGTCCAAGCACATATAGTCCAGCTCATTATGAAGCTGAAAATGCACTCGACCTCAGCTAAGAAGGCAGATAAAGAGACTCTCTTCCCCTCCATCTGCCCCCTTTCTGTCTTTGATATCTTACCACTTGCTGTCTGTCTGTCTCTACTCATTTCTGTCACCCCAAAAGGTATTCTGTTTTTTAGTAGTTTTACATTCATATCAAACCCCCACAATCTCTTGATGTTTTCCCTGCGCTCTGCTAAACTAACTTCCACATTTCATACCAGAAAGAAATCCAGCAAAACAACTTTTCTTTCCCTTTTCATCGACATACACATTTTATGTTATTCAATAAATTGCCTCTAGTGTCCCGACAGTGTTGGCAGCACATATTCTCTTCTTATTTCACTCCTTCAAATTAGAAGGAGAAGACACTGTGGGGCTTCTCGGTGACTCTCTCAGATGATTAAATTCTGCATTTGCAGTCTGAGCCATGGTCCCTCCATCTAGATGGTGGGATACGACCACTATAGGGGTCTCTATAGCCTGATGTTCTGTGTCTGTGTGGTTTAATTGGATCCATGACTCATCTAAAATCTTGTGGTGTGCATCCACACTGACGCAAACAGCAGGGATCAAACGCAGACTGATGACAAAGAAGACAGTGCCAGACTTTGCAAATTTGGTGCCCCAGGCAACCTTCCTCCCGGTAATTTTTCATCTTCTATTTCCTCATTTATGATGGAAGTTTTAATAGTGACAAAAATGAAATTTGTGATACATTTTCTTTCATTAACCAGAAAAGAAGGACGAAGCATAATGTATGTGACATAAAGAGAGAATGTTCTTTGCTTTCACAAAAGCAACTTTCAGCCGAATGTACTGTAAGTTGCAACATACAGCAAGAGCCGCTGATGAAAATGTCATCTGTGAACATGAGGTCTAATTCATTTATTCAATACAAGACCAGTGTTCATAGTTTCAGTAAAAGTCAAATTGTTTGATTTGTAAATACACATGCAATCTCAGTGTCACCCCATGATATTTGAGCTAGAATCACTTTGACTTTGATTTAATGGGATTGGTTCTGTAAACCTCCTGGATATAAATGTGTGTTTGCACTTAAAGCAGGGGTAGACAGAAAAGGCAAACCCTAACCCCCCTTGCCTATTTCTTCTAAACAACACCAAAATTACTCTACTTACCCCAGCTTTAAGTAATCCCCCATATGTTTTACAAGCTTACATGTATATCACCAAATTGTTGCAGCATACAGTAAGAGCTACTGATAAAAATGGCATCTATTTGTCAGGGTCTAATTCATTTATTCAATACAACACCAGTTGCTTTCTAATATTTATATAACCAGCAAAAAAGGCAAGAAAATGTTGAAAGCAATCACCAGACAGTATGCTGAATTATAAATCACAATGCAACTATAGAATACACAAGCAAAACTGAACACAGCCTGCTGCATTTTTTTTTATCCTTGCATCGTTGGAAAGTCTTTTTTTCTCAGAAAGCACTAATACAGTTATGTAAACTGGTAAAAAGCATTCTATAGGATCTACACGTACCTACCATAAGGGCTGCACTCTTCACCTGTCCCTTCACACACATACTGTACATACATACACACACACACGCTCTCTCTCGCTTCCTCCTTTATTAAGCCCTTGTCAATTAACGGATGAAGAACATTGAAAGTCGAGTCGTGGCTACACTATGAAAATTACTGCACTTCTTGCAAAACACCCCTAAGCTCAGACGACCCCGCAGCACTTAACTGTAGCTGCTGCACCGTCATCAGTATATAAATATAGGATGAAAGTAAAGCTGGCTATGAATTTCAAATAGTCTTTCTCCATTTTTTCCTACCGGCTGCTTTTCATGTCTTTCTGGGATTTGGAGTGGTATAGTGTAGTGGTGTAGTGGTGGGAATCGAAAGTGTAAAACCAGACAAAAATCTGCCCTGACTCTACAGCATCAGTTCACTAACAATTTTAAGGAAGTTTGTTATTGGGGACATATGCATATATGTTTATTCTTCATGTGAGTGATATGATATGACTGATTACACTGTCGTATTTGTAATGTAAAAGCTACTGGTTAGCTCAACTTAGAATTAAGAGTCTGGATGCAGCGGCATCCAAAATCATCAAATACTGTTGCTGCATCAATATTTTTGGCGTGAGATCCTGACGCCAAAAGCCACCTGATGCATCTGCATGGCACGTTAATATGCAAATAGGCTATGTCACTTGAGAACACAGCCGGACAGAACATGCTGCATGTGCATGATACATGGCAGGACAGCGTCAGTTAAAATCACTGCTGGGGACAACATAATATGAGGAGCACGAGGGCACCTGTTTGTTGACATCCAGACTTCAGTTGCCATGTACTTTTGTTGCCTAAACATAACCACAAGCAGTGTAATCCTATCATGTGCTTGTGTTGACATTACAGTAGCGGCATCCCAGAACATAAATAACTGATGCAGAAGGATACCTAGAACATATTATGTAGATTTGGAAGTCCACTGCAAAGTGGCAATATGTGACAATTTGGGAGGAGAACGTGTTGGTCCATCAGCACCCCTAAACCTCCCTTAACACGCTGTATTTTGAGGGGTGCTGCACAAATAAAAGCAATATAAATCTTCTCATCAACTGTCAGCAAGGTAGACACCAGTTTGACATTTCTCAACATCTCCCACTACTTTTACAACCCTCTCTGCATTTATATTGGACCAATGAAAAAAAAAAAATCTTATTTACTAATACTTGATGAAAAATGGCTCCCAGAAGTGGGTGATTTTCTTGTAAAAGGCCAAATTTTGCAGGACATTTTCAAGAATTTTTTGCATTGTCTACTCTAATATTGCTGATTATTTCTAATGAACACAAACACTGTATAAAATCTCTGACTTACATTCTACTCAGTACTTCTGTGGCCCCAGGAATCCTCGAAGATGAAAATTTCATTAATATTTAACTCATTTTTAAAATGTAAGACCACAGAACTGAGTCACTTAGTCACTCTTAAAAATGTTGCCCCCAGCTGGATGGTTTACTATGGAATCAGAGAGGCGTGCAGTGCAAGAGAGAACGATCATTTGTGAATACCATCATGTCTTTTCTTTTTCTGTTTTTATAATAAGTGTTTGCCAGGATTTTTTTTTCTTAACGTCACACAGCTAAGAGGGAGGCAGATGACACACATGACAGTCGATCCATCTGGCGAGTCTGCTGAGTCTCCATTAGCACCTTACTCCATCAAATTGCTCTCTTCTACAACAGCCCTCCACACCAACATCCATACTTACCAGCAGCAGGAGACACACATTTGCAGGTTTATCTGCACAGCTTTCTTAATCACAGTTAGAATCTCAAAGGGCTTCTCAACTCCCACATTATGGGAACAATGAATGCACGCAGTCACCCCTTTAACCTTTAGACTCTCAATGAGCAAGAAATACTCCCACTAAAACCTCATTCTGCAGTTTGAGTAGGTGTGTGTAAGAGAGCATCTCTCTGTGTGTATGTTGAAGATGGAGAGAAATGCCTTTAAAAACTTTTAAAGGTTAGTTTACACGCTTTAACTTCTTAAATAAATTAGATATTGCCTTATTGACTTTCTGACTAATGGTTTCGTCATACTACAGCTGAGTAGTCATGTCAGTTACTTTAAGGGCTTGATTTGAGGGAGAAGCCGTGTTTACAGTTATCATGCTATAGGGCCACTACGAGGTCCCTTCCCTATGTTGCCTCTGCATTTTTTACTCAAAACACCCCAGAGTGTAATTTTAGACAGCATGCTGGCATTGCGGAAACAAAAGAGGCGTGACAGGTGTGATGTTTAAGCTAACACATTGGCGTCAGCTAATGTGATGTATTAGCAGCATTTTCTAAACAATAATATATATAACATAGAAATAGCAATCATTCTAAGTCCTCTTGTATTGCAGCTGAACTATCCTCCTCTTGGAGGTAAGGAGCCCCCCAGGCCTTATCATTTTCCCAATTTGCAGACATTTTCAGCTGTTCTTCTTCCTGGCAGTGGGTGACAGACATAAAACATTCTCCCCATGAACAGGCAGTGCAAAAGGGGTGTAAGACAAAGAGAAGCAGGAAAGATATGAAATCAGAAAAACAAAACTTTAAGAAGTAGGAAAGACAGCAAAACAAAGATAAAGAATAAGAAAACTGTACTGATTCCATAAAGAAGCTTTATTATGGTTATAGGGTGAAACTGAGCCGTGACGATGTGTGTTCAGTGGGGAAGTGCTGATGTCTTCGGCAGCAACATTGTGTATGATGAGCTTGCAAACAAGATCCAGAGGGAAGGCTGAACGAAGGACAAGACAAGAGATCCATTCCAATGAGATCCCAAGAAACAGCCTGTGCTTTACCTGCCTGTGGGTGTGTGTGTGTGTGTGTGTGTGTGTGTGTGTGTGTGTGTGTGTGTGTGTGTGTGTGTGTGTGTGTGTGTGTGTGTGTGTGTGTGTGTGTGTGTGTGTGTGTGCGTATTTGTGTGTAAAATACTGTACAGAAGAAAATCAGTGCGAGTACCAGGGCAAAATAAATTATGTAAAAGCTTATTATATATGACCACAAATATTCCCTAAAATAGACGTAAATTATCCTAATTTCACTGAAAAGTGCAAAACATTGTGTACTGTTAACATCAGTTGCTGCTCCTCGTGTTGGTCTTTAAGTGTTTTTGTAATCTGGGAAGCAATTTTTGCCACTTAAATCCAGTGATGTGGCTTAATAGCTTCATTGCTGATATCAGCCCCATTTGTTTGGAAAGAGCAACAAGAGACTGAACAAGTGCCGTAAAAACACTCAATTTATTTCCAGTGGCTGCAGTGTGAGGAAAGCCAATTAATGTGTCATTATCAAGCATTAATATAATGAGGGTTTTTGTGGAAAGGAATAAACTGTAACTGTCATCCACCCTTTGACTTACGTTATAATGAATAAATTGTCTTTTGAAAAAAGAGAAATGTTGCATGGAGGGAAATTTTGTGACTAAAATGGCATATGCAACCTTTGCAACAGGTAAAAATACGGGAATTATTTTCCATTTTTGGTGCACAAGTTTGATCATGGCAGTCTATAAATTCACATGTGATGTTGGATGAGGTGACAGAAATATTAGATATGTGCTAGGAATTTGATTCTTATCTGATTGACAGAAACAGAAATAGAGTATATTTCAGTGGCTGAAAGCTAAATCCCTTAAAAGAACATTTTTGTTGCTTTATTGCCGCAGAATATGTGTTGTTTACTTAGAATTTGTGGTGTACAATATATAGGAAAAGTTGTACTGAGTTACTCTGTATTTTGTACATTGAGAAATGGTTGCTTTGCAATGATGAGCAATGAAATGAGATTCTTGTGACCTTTTTTTGTCAATTCTAAATGTTCGTGCGTTCCCGTGTCATAATGAGCTAGTAATTTTTGCACAACTTAAGTATTTTGCAAGGCTGTAATGATGTTGCCAAGGCCTCGAGGGAATTTGTTCAAATTTGACACAGACATTTACTTGGACTCAATGATGAGCTGATTAGATTTTGGTCGTCAAAGGTCAAGGTCCTTGTGACCTTGTCTGTCTCATTCTTTTGAATGCATTATCTCAATAGAAACTTTAGGGATTTTTTTTTTCAAATTTGGCATATATGTTCAAGTAGACTAGGATAAACTGATTAAGTTCAAGGTCAGGGTGACCTTGCGATTGTCTCATTCTTGTGGTTGTGATAACTCAAGAACACCTTAAGGGAATTTCCTCAAATTTGGTACAAATGTTCATGTGGACTCAAGGATGACGTGATTCGATTTTTGTGGTTAAAGGATAAGGTCAGGGTGAGCTTGCATTCACCTCATTCTTGTAAAAGTGATATCTCAAGATGAACTCGAGGGAATTTTACATTTTTAAATCTTAAAATTTTACACAAACCCTTACTTGGATTCAACAATGAGCTGATTAGAATTTGGTGCTCAACGGTCAAGGTTACTGTGACCTTGCGTTTGTCTAATTTTTGAGAATGCATGTTTTATGCCATAACTCAAGAACCTTGGGTGCCCATCTTGAAACTGCCAGGCGAAAGATGTTTGTGAAGCATCCATGTTTTCACAGACATGGATGTAAACTGTAAGTGCAACTTGACTGTTGCATGGAGGTATACGACTGTGTGGCAGTATATCCAATTTCTTAAGTGAATGCATTGTGCTTCAGAAGCTTCAGAGGAACATTTTTGAACATTCAACAGACAGACAAGCTGCTTTCATCTGCTTTCAGACAGAAAAAACTAAGCTAAGATAGTTGCCTTTAAAATATTTCTATGAAAAAGCAGATGTCCTTGATGGAGTTCTAAAAATGGCATGTTGTGTTTGTGCCTGTTCAGTGAATGACAAGAAAAGGGTGCTTTGTACATAGAGTTCACTTCCTTTTACATCAGTATGATGACTTGTGACTGACCTTTTTTTAATGTGGGGATTAATCAGTAAACTTTTCTGAGGCCCATTCAACCATCTGAACAGCTAAAAACACATTTATTACCCAATGTGCATCTTTATTACACCTATGAGGACAAATTATGCCTGTAACTGTTTTTAGAGTTATGATCCATGTGAGTTATGATCAGTGCTGTGAAATATCATTCATTTACTTACGATATTGATGTCTCTTAAACTATTGGGTATACAGATGGATAATAGCCTTAGTCTGTTTAATCTATCTATATCTCATCATGCAAAGTTGGATTTTCTCATTTAGACTGATATACTGTGGACCATATGCTACTGTGGGTGCTACAGTTACAAATTCCACTGAACCTATAAATCTCACTAGAGCTATAGCTTGTGAAATGGGATGCCATATGGGAAAGAGACAGCACAATACGCCAAAAGCGATTGCACTGGAATCCCTGTGATTCTGGGGAAAAAATCAAATTCAACTGGATAAAGTTTAGTTTCAGGGAGCAACCCGTTTGCCTGTGGGGCTTTTAATCCCAACTTTAATCTAGATTACATCCACATCTGGCATGTCCCTGCGTGCTACCACATCCTTCTTGAACCCCAAGCGGCTGACCACGCGGATGACCCCAGCTATTTTGGAGGCCACCCCAGGATAGAGAGGATGAGCAGATCGGTTAATCCTAAACCTGAAGATGTAACGTTAAGCAGAACTTCCATTATTAGAATTAGACAGACCTGGCACCATACCAGTGTGGTGTAACTGTGCATATGAAAACAAGGAGGTGATGTAAGAAGGGGATTGTCACTGAATCGCTGTGCACAGAATACTTATCTGTGTGTTTGGCTCGGACAGCTGTTTCTGTTTCTTCGTCTTTCAGAAATGTTCAGTGGCAGGACTCTGATTGAGCATCCCAGGCTAGCCAAGGAGATTAGACCGTCATACCCAGAACAATCCAAAAAAACTGCAGCCCAGAAAATGGATTTCGCTCAGATTACTAGGAGAGCTTTTATTGGGAGCATTGCAAAGTACACGTCATGGTTGTTAGCGCTCTTTCTCTCTCACTCACACACCCTCTCTCTCTGACACGAACACTCCTTCTTTCTCTCCATCCCTTCATGTCCTCGTCATCAGATTTAGAAAATTTGGATCATAACTTCTGCAATATTTTCCACAAAGTTCACCTGGAGTTCCCTGTAGAGAATGGAGAAACCATCATCGCTTTGAGTCCAAACATACAGACATACATGAGAGAGATACAGATGGATATATATCATATATGGGCCAAACTATCAGTTTGTTTACATTTCTTCTCAGAACATGGCTTCAAGCTTCTTAAAAATAAACCAAGAGGAGCACTTCCTTAAACTCATGACAGAAAAGTGTTCAGTATGAGACATATTTTCAGGTCATACTGTAGGCAACATATTGAAAAGTAGTATAACTAAAGAATTGCAGTTGAGCTTTTAAGTATTTTCACAGTGGAAGGAAAAGCAACTTTGGATTGAATATTGCATGTTTATGGGAGCAACTGGTTATAAATATTGCTGCAGAGTCTTTCTGGTCAGATTAACTGGACCGTCAAATTTAAAGGGTTTAAAGTCTTTCAGTTTTTTGCAGTTTATGTGCTCACTTGTTCTTCTTATTAGCATACCAAATAGCAAAAAATGTCTGTTAATCTCTGTTAATCCAATGCAACACAGATATCTTCACAGCCTAATGGGAGGTGAGGTCTTTGGAGTCATTTATATGTAACACAAAGATTAGTGGACTCATATCTTTTTGAAGTTTAGGATTGAATCAGTCAGTGTTCAGAAAGCTGCTGCTGGCAGGCTGTGGTTGTTATTTCCAGCAGCTTCACCACCTTTCCCTAACAGAGCAAGAGACTCCAGTGAGTGCACACTATCCTTGTCTAGACGTATTCCCAGCCCAGACGGCGAGTTCTCCCCCCTTCCTTCACCTCCCGCCTCCTGCAGCTCCCCAGTGGCGGCAGCAGCAGCTGCAGCAGCTGCGCACTCCTCTTTGAACAACCGGTCATGCTCCATCTTGAGCTCTTGGTAGGAGCGGGAGAACATGTGGAAGATGGAGGTAGCAGGGAAGGCCATGATGAGTATCCCACTGAGGATGCTGCTCAGTGCTACAACCTGTCCTGGGATGGACCTGGGCACCATGTCGCCATAGCCCACGGTCGTCATGGAGATGATTGCCCACCAGTAGGAGGCGGGGATGCTGCTGAAGTCATGGGTGCCTGTGAGCTCACTCTCTGCCAGGTGGACCAGTGGGGAGAAGAGGGTGACGGCCACACAGAGAAAAAGCAAGAGGAGGCCAAACTCACGGGTGCTGCGCCTCACCGTCAGCCCCAGCGTCTGCAGGCCTAGAGAGTGACGAGCCAGCCGCATCACGTAGAGAATCCTGAGTGCCCGCAGAATCCTCAACACCAGGCCCAGCTTGTCCAAGTAGCCCTTACCTCCTGGCCTTTCATGCTCCAGGGAAGGGTCCTCCTCCGTCACCACCAAGGAGACGTAGTAGGGAAGAATGGCCATGGCGTCAATGATGTTGAGTGGCCCACGGAGGAAGTCCAGCTTGCTGCGGGCCTGAATGAACCGCAGGATGAACTCCAGGGAGAACCAGGCCACACACACGGTCTCTATGATGAACATGTTGTAGCACTTGGAGGAGCACTCACCCTGAGGTAAAGAAGGAAGGCGAGGGGGGATGGGGGAGAAAGAGAGAGCGAGAGAGATTGAGGATGAGAGGAGCAGGATTTTGACAATGAGCAAGACAGATGGGGTGAGATGGAGAGAAGACAAAATTCCTGAGGTCAGATAATCACCCATAATCTTTCATAAATCATGAGCTACAGTAACTCAGTATGCTAAAGCTACCGCAGCAGCACTGATAGATAATATAGTGACACAATCAATCAATTATCTTATTAGGGCTGGTTTCAAAGATTAATGTGACACTCAGTGGGGGCGGTGACAGAAAGCAATCAGATTTGCATGCCCTCTGACTACAGTATCAATGCAATTATAAAAAAAAAAAAGCTTGTGTGAGATATAGAGGAAATTTTCAGATTTCAGATGCCTGCTGTTAACAGCTACCCATCACTTGCCCTTTTACAACAAATTAGCCTTTGTTCCACCTCTTTACATTTACCAGTGCAGAAAATATTTGTAATCAGCAAATGTATTCCTGAGTCATTTTTCTTACTAACGAAAAAAGAGGGAGATTAAATTTCATTTGTTTCCAATCAAGCTACGACCATTATTGGATACTGGCACTGACGCCAATGCAAAGTGCTTTAATGTACATTTTCATTAGTAATGAGTCCAAAAAAAAACACGTGTGTTGAATTCAGTGGGGAAATTTGCTTCACCGCCAATACAGGAATTCCCGGAACGAGTTGGCTAATTTAATCCCTCTAATGTTTGTATTGTGTCCACATTAAATTTGTATTCCATTAAAGGAATATTACAGTTTAGAAAAAACAAAGTGTTTGCCAACTGCAGTGGTGCCCCCAGAATTTTTTGTAGGGGTAGCAAGAGGGGGCCACTGTAAATCTTGGGGTGGCACACTTAAACTAAAAGCCTTAACTGAATTACAGCAATCGTGCAATGCTGTTATAGTATATAGACTAGTTGAAAACTATGTCAGTATGAGAATTAAGTGATCTCATGCTGATATACTTTGGTATCTTATTTTGCTTTTATCGCTGGCCAACATTCCTTACTGGCTGTATCAGGCAGAGTTTTACAGCTAGAGTGACGATGCTGGTATCATATGAAACTAGAAAACCTGTGGTACCAACCACGTCATAACTTCTCAGAGGGGTTTCCTTGACCTTCAACCTCATGATATCTAAATGAAATGAGTTCTTTGTTTACCTTCTGGGTTCTTTGTGTCAATTGTATCAGACTGTCTGTACCATATTTCATTAATGTACATTTGTTGAAACAGCCGATGCCATTATTTTTCTTGATGGGACAATCTCTTCGGGCAAAAGCCTGCTGTCCATCTTTGGATTCTGTCTGTTGTAGAAGACGTATATTTTTGTACAGTGTGCATGTTTCTCAGACAGATCACAAATGGTATAAGATGTTTTGTTTTGCCTTGTACAGGTGAAACTGCATCAGAATTCTGTCCTTGCTTTCACACTGACTGTGAGACCATGTAACTGGACGTGTATCATTAAGGTGGACATAATGTATTTGTGTGCTCACTCAGCCATTTCTTTCATTAGCCTCCCCCCAATTTCTCATTGTTCTCTCTCTGCATTTTCTCTCTGCCACTGTCTCATCTATTTTCTCTCCCTCTCATCCTTCTATTCTCTCTCTCTGCCACCCTTTCTTTTCTCCTCCTGCCTCTGTCTCCACCTTCTCATTGCTCATTCTGTTTCCTCCTCCATCACCCTCTCTGGACTCCCTCCCTCTCATCCTTCATTCTCTCACACCACTCTCTTTTTGCTTTAAATCCTTCATTCATTTGACGTTTCGCTAAGTGAAACACAACTCCCTCCAGTGCTCCTATATGCATGATGCATCCTTCACACACGTGTCCCATTCCTCCCACTCTCATTTATCACCCGTGTCCTCTCTGCTTTTCTCACGGATTCTCCTCCCAGTGCAACTCTCAGCCTTTCACTTCATTCTTACAGAGGGATGTGTGTCTGTATTTTGTAGTGTTGTACAGTAAATGTGCTATTTTTGAGCTGGAAATGACATTTTTTCTTTAGAACATTAAGAATAATTCCCTTTATGGATTCACTCTGAAGCCACTTGCTATTTTACATTGTGCTAATTAACAGTAAAACAGATTATAGTGATAATAGCAAAAGTCTTAGGCTGGATATAATGTGCATCCATCTTTTATAAGAACAGGGCCACAGAAGCCTATATCATTTTAGTCCATTACCAAATGACTTCCTCCCTTGTTCTCGCAGTTCAAATTAGACAATGACAATCTGAGGGGTCAACTTTTTTTTTCCCAGGGCGTGAAGGGAACCAAGTACAGTAAAGGCCATGTGTCTGTGCTGTACTGTTCAGTGAACGGAAGTCTTGTAATCCTTTCAGTAACGTGATGTCTGCAGTCTGTAGATGATGATAAATCAAACCCATTTCACCAGCTCACAGAGCACATGTACCACACAATTACTTTAGAAGTCAGGGGTCACCAACAAAGTATCCCAGAGCAAAACTGGCAGCAAGTCAGACCCACACACACAACAGCGGCAGACCATAATTTCCACTCAAACTCAGACCAAGTCTATTCACATAATATATGCAGTGAAGACATTTAAGGTGTTTCATCAAATGCACATGTTTATTTATTGTGGTGAAACATGAATGTCCAATGTGACAGGCCAAACTTTTTGTTTGTAGTTTGTTTGTAGCATCCATACAAGTAGGGTACTTTAAAACATGATAACCATTGCAGATGAGCAGTTGTACTCGTGTTCTTGGACAGTGTTTGTTTTGACACAATTGCCCTATTATACTTGCACAGCAGGCTTGTGAGCATTATATTGTAAGATCCCAATATATGCAATAATTAAATCTGAATACACATCAAATTATACATGCATAGACTTGGCATATATTATACAAATAATATAAACAGGTTCTTTGAGTTTGTTCATTATAGTATAAACAGTATAAATATGTATATGTAATTTGTAGATATTCAAGCTCCTCATGAAATGGGTGGGAAATATCGTGTAGTTATTCTTACGGGTATACTGATGATAGACTGGATGTCGGGACCTGAGTACCAATGGCCGTTCTGAAACTTATGGTCTGTAAGTGTGTACGGACCTGCAAGCTTCAAGACTGCTGAACCTTAACAACAAACTAAAGGGTACAGAAATGTGCAGGCTACAAATTGCAGAAATCAGTGGGAGGAGGAGGAGGATGTAGATGATGTAGTTGTCATGAAACTGGTTTATAATATAGATGATGATAATGAATAAACAGGATATTCAAAAATGTATTTTAGAATGACATGATGCTGGTGATGGCAGTGATGATCACTGGTTAATTAAGTGAATTAAAGAGGTAGAATTCTTCACTTTTTCTGAGTATGTTCTCTTCAAATAAAGTAACATGACATTTTTAGTCTTTAGTTTAACGGTTGGTGTCATTGCAGGTTGATAACTGTCACTGACACCTGGCTACGGTTATTATGTTGAAATATCACCTAGAGAATAGATTTCGCCATATGACCAAACTAGAATCAGCTACTTTGGAAAGTATCAATTAATGAAAATTATGGCCTGGGCCCATGGACTAAGTGCGGTTTCAAGGTGGACAACCAAGACCAATGTCACCAATTCAGTATCTGACAAAATGCTTCCCCTTCTGTTTCTGATTTACAAAGTTGAGTAATGGCCAAAGAAAGTGTTTTTCCTGAACATTGTGATGTCACAATGAAGCTGCCCTTGATCTTTGGATGTAGAATTTCATCGCTCCATTATTTTTTCCTATTAGACATTTGTGGGAAATTTGACATACTTAATGGATGAATTCTTGACTTATGGCTAAAAAACATGTTTGGTGAGATCACAGTGACCTTTGACCACTAAGTTCTAATCATTTCATCCTTGAGGCCAAGTGGACACCTGTACCAAATTTGAGGAAATTTCCTCAAGGTGATTTTGAGATATCATGTTTACGAGAATGGTACATATGGACAACCGGAAAATATAATGCCTCTGGCAAATGCCAACTTTTTTTAGATGAATAATCCTAGCCTGTGTGTATGGCTAAAGAAAGTTAATTCTGTCGTATTATTATTCAATGGCGTTGTTGCGAACCTGTTAGTGAACAGTTGCATATTTATAACTTCTGCAGATATAAAGCAACAGTAGCATTCCTTTGGTGTTTCTGGTCCCCTGATATGTGAACATAGACTCACCTTCACTCTCTTTTCAACTCTTTTAGTTTTGGCATCCACTCCTGAGGGAAATATGTGGCTTTTAAGCTGCCAAGTGCTCCACTATGTTCATTGTCTAGTTGCTGATTCTATCTGTCTGCCTTTTGGTGCAGGTCAGGTAAAATGCAAGGCTTTTTTTTTTTTTTTTACTAAAAAGCTGCAGGCTGCCCCTTGGAAAGAACAGAACAATAAACTAAAAATGGCTGACAGTAAAGGTGAGGGGACTGCAGAGTTAAGAGATAATGCTCTATGGGCACCTTTCACATGACAAATAGTAATATAATAGAAAATTACCTGAAAAATAGTACACAAAAAAGATCCTAAATGAAATGATCATAAAAAAGTGCTTAAAAAATAATAATTCTGTAACAACACATTTTTTCCGAGCTTTTTAAAACTAGTTTTCCAAACCTACTTAGTCCCCACAATATGCAGTTTTCTTGCCAAGTTGCTTATTGCCTTTTTCATCATGTTTTAAAAATAAATCAAACCTATTTGCTGGGGGTTCAAATTTTTAAATACATATGAAAGGCGTTTGAACAGAAAACAAGAAAAATTATGTCAGTCCAGGTTTTAAAGGGTTAATGTAAGATTAAATATCCATTTTTACCGAATTCATCATTCACTTCTTGTTTGTCACGGCATATTAAACTTGAATCATTACATGTGGCTCCAGAGCAGCAGTTATCAGTGCAGCAGCCCACATAGTGAAAAGAGGGACCACGATAGCTTCGTGGCTTCACAGTCCATGATTTCTCCAGGGATCTGAAGGACTGACAGGGGCACTATTTGTTTCTCAAGCAGAAGACATATCAGATAGATTAAAGGGTTAGTCCCTGAGAATTACCACTTCAATAAATCGCTAACTAAATATTAACCTTTAGGCCTCTCTTCCTCTTTAATCCTGCCTGCATTCCTCGTGTTTTCTCTGTCCGATCATCTGCCCTGCTGAGATTTCTGGTTGGCTGTCTGTGCTGTATCAATCTTTCAGACACTTTCTCCCCACAGCTGACATGTTTCGTGTCTCGTATGCGCTCTCCACTGCTCATTTATTCCCTTTCTCGCTCCTCTTCTCTCTCTCTCTCCTCCGCTGATATTAGGCCCATCAGGGCTTTGCGACACCGTTCTCACCCTCTGCTTGATAGGCCATTTGTTACAGCTTTCCACTTCTCTCCCTTTCAAACACACACACACACACACACACACACACACACACACACACACACACACACACACACACACACACACACTTGTATGCACAATACCTCCCACAATACCCACCATCTCCCTGACCTTATCTCCTCTGGACGACTCTCTGGAACTAAAGTCAGTGACAGCTCATTTCAGAACAGACACTGTTAACCCCAGCAGCTGTCTCACACGGTGTTTCACATTACCGTCCGTATTAACACATCTCAAAGTCAAATTAAGACAAAGGCGGCAGTGAGGGTGGAATCATCATACAGGGCATTTTAGGGACAGGGACATCTGAAGTTACCACATGCCAAAAACCACTGCAGCAGAATCCCACAGAGATGAAGGTGGTCAGTGAAGCGCAAGCCTTTCTGTAAAGAAACCTCAAGCTGAAACAGGCTAATCAAAATATTATAAAAAGGTAACCAAGGGAGACTGTAAAGGACAACTCTCACACACAAAAATGAAAAGAGAAGATCTCTAGTAGCTTTGTCATCTTATTAGCCAGTAGCCTTGAATACATGAATACGGCAGGACGATTTTTTTTTTAAATGCTACTTTAGCATATTCTGCTATATTTAAACTACTTTTCATTGTATCCCTTCTTTTGTCCAAATCCCCTTCAACTATAAAGGGAGTTTGCGTCATCAAAATCTTGACAGAATTACAGGAGACCTGGTGAACTGCTTTACAAAAAGCCTTGGCAGTGCAGATAGGAATTTTCACTCATACACTGCGGGCTTGGCTCTGAAGTGGTGATATCTTGGATGGTGGATTATTATTATTCTTTTTTTTTACTGTTTGCTGAAACAACGCAAAAAGATTTGTTTTTGACACTGACATTGAGCCAAACTAAAAATTTGCTATCATTCAGAGAGAGGGGGAAATAGTTGATTTTATGCAATTGGAACTCAAAATGAGCTAAAATCACAAACCTCTAAAACTCTTGGGATGAGTAGAAAACAAAAGGAGATGTGATGTGATTATTGATACTGTTTTAGAGGAAAAGGCCTCAAATCTTGCACCAAAGAAGCTAGATATAAAATGTCATAACATTGTCATTTTATCCTATTAGACATTTGTGTGAAATTTTGTCCTAATACGCATATTAATTGCTGAGTTATGGCCAAAAACATGTTTAGTAAGGTCACAGTGACCTTGATCTTTGGCCTTCGACCACAAAATTCTAATCAGTTCATCCTGAGTCCAAGTGGATGTTTGTGCCAAATTTCAGAAAACTCCCTCAAGGCCTTCTTGAGATATTGTATTCACAAATGACATAGACACATACCTTTGATAAGGACGCAAAGGCATAAAATGACAGTTTGTCCTATTGCAGCACATCCTGAATGATCCTTAAATTGACAGGCTAATTTTTGGCTCTGACTCTGCAGTGTAATTGGATGGTTTCTGCAGTCATCTGTCTGATTACACATCTGGCTTTTATCGCATGATTATCATCATTTTCAGGGTGTTACATTTATGTCAGTGTTTGTGTTAACGGCTGGGCAGATGGTCAGAGCGATGAAATTAGTGCAAAGTAGTATACTTGTCTTTCACAGACTCACACATGCACACAGACAGAGACTTTCACTGATGTGGCGCTTAAATATGATAAGTCCTGACAGAAAACACACACTCACACACAAACGTGCTCTTTGAAGGTGGAAATATACAAGACTTAAAACAGTAATTCTTAGTTTGGGTGGTCTTAAAATCACTATAATTCAAGCATACTTTGGCTACTACAGGCTGAATCTTGCTGTTTTGCCAGCACTAAGCGGACTCTACATTTTTGTGCTACATTCTTGTTGACAGCCTCCCGTCTACCCTCTGTGAGTGACCCATCACTGTGCAGTGAGTCAGCTGCCTGATGCCTCCACAGCAGGGTCACTGTGTGTACCACGGTTTTGAAGTGTAAATGTGTCTCTTTAATGTTAGACAAGTGAAAGCTTCTATAGCTGTGAATTATGAATGTGAGTTTTTTTATACTTGTGGATCAGATAAGGCTCCACATATCACTGTCTCCAGTTGGTAATTAGGACGATTCTCACTATATACAGCTGTCATACAATTCCATGGCAGCCCAAGAAAGACCTGAAGAAAATGTTAATAAGTTTCTGTGAACCACAAAGTTACATTTGCACGTCATAGGTGTCATATCACTGTTTACGAAGTGATGTAATATATGTGCTGACCTAGTCATTAGAAGATGGAGGAGGTGGCAAGAAACCTGCCCAAGTTGCAGACCAACTCAAAAAAAACAGTTGTCTTTTAGTGAGTTATTGTTGTGTTTCCATCAGCCATTTAGGCTTCTATTTTCTATTTTGTCTTCATTGGCTTTTTAGGCTTCCATTTTATTTACTTATTGTAGTTATATATTGTGTGGTCTGTTTAGTGTGATGGAGTGTTTAGTGTTTTGTAGTGACCTGTCAGTTGTAAATTTTGCTTTTTTTTTTAGACTTTTTGTTTTGAGCAACCTGTTGATGCATTTTCATTGGCTTTTTAGGATTCTACTTTGAGTGTTTTGTAGTGAACAGCCGTGTGTGTGTTTCCATCAGCTTTGATGTTATGTAACTACCCATCTGTGAGTTTACATCAGTTTTGAGGTTTCCAATTTGGATTTTTTTGTAGTAACATGGCGAGTGTTTCCAGGATTCAATTTTGGGTGTTTCGTAGCAAACAGTTCATGGGTTTCTATCAACTTTTCAGGCTTCTATTTTGGGTGTTTTATAGTGACCTGTCAGTGTGTTTTCATCAGCTTTTCAGGCCTCAGTTCTGGATATTTTGTGGCAATCTGTCTGTATTTCAATCGACTTTTTAGGCTTCAGTTTTGTGTGTTTTGTTGCATCCTGTCAGCAGCGATAGTGCTACGATAAGCTGTTGCTTTTATACCAATATGTTGCTTTTCTTGCCCAGAATGCGCCACCAGGGTATTTTAAGCCAAACTATGTCATTTTCCTAACCATAATTAAATGTTTTTTGTGCTTAATCCTGACCAGACATTAACCCCAGCATTGCTAAAATATAAAGTTTCAATATGAGCAATTGTAACATGTCTGTAGCAGAAATGTACAATTGCCAACATATTAGCCTGTGGATGATAATGGAGACATGTGTAGTGTGCTTTTCTACCCACAGCTTTACTATAGACTGCTGTGTGTTTAAAATTCGGTTATCATCTCTGGGAATGCTCCCTGGTGTTTTATTTTCACTTTTAATTTCATTCTTTGCCTCTGTCACAGTGTGTCTGATAGTCCACAGCTATCTCCTCATCTCTTTCCCAAACAGGTATAACTAAAAAAAGCCCCCATGATAATCCTACCAAATCCAGGGGTTTGGGCAGACAGGGGAACAAGAGAAAAGATTCTGCCCATCAATCTGCTTTACCTTACAGCAGACCTTGAACGTACTTTGCACCACTGCACGCTCTTTCTCGATGCTGCTGCATGACCTTGCACCCACTTTTAAAGCTTCTTGAAAGAAAAGGAGAAGGAGGAGGGAAGGGATGTACAGCACTGACAGAGACAGAAAGAGATTGGAGACACATGCGGTTGAAAGCCACGTCATTTGCTGTCCATGAAATACTGCACATCAAGCACTGTTTTCACCAGTCATGGGTTATTAAAGGGCTTGTATCATGTGACACCTCCATCCATCATCAGGCCCATCTCCTGTAACCTGATAGCTGCATGCATGCACAAATGCACACAGGGTGCATGTTAAGAGTTGCATTTGCACCCAGTCATTTGCAAAGAGTCCTTGATATATATTATGATATAAGAGTCACCCAGTCTCCCAAAATACAATTTCCACTGATTCCAGTGACACTGTAAGTGGAGAGTGGAACAGCTTCATCTCCATATGAGGCTGCTGTACAAGCTGTGTAGTGTCCTCTCACTGACAAAGACCAACAGGTCATTCACGCACAAACATCCTAATGGAGAAAAATGACAGAGCAATGGTGGGGAGGACAGATAGATGGAAAAGAGGACAACAGATGGAGGAAGAGTAGGTGGCAAAGCGGTGTAGATGGATACAGGAGGAAGGGATTACAAGATCAGTTGAGGAAAAGATGAGGTGACATCTGAAGCATAGAGTTCCCTTCACACCCCATAAGTCTCTATTCTTGGCCTGTCAGGACGCCCGCACGCACACACGCGCACATAAACAGTTTGTTACAGTATGTCTTCCATGATTGTTTCATTAAATTTTGGATGAGGATGAAGGCTGTGCATGTTTAAAAAAAACCTCAAAAACTGGACTGATCAATAGATGTAATCACATAAAATCCACACATTACACAAACTACACACACACTTACTACACTCTTCAAATGAAGCATCGAATTTTCTTTACAGAATGCTGTAAAAGCGATTCACTGTTATGTTAGTTTCTCATCCAATGTTCTCAAGTGTCTAGTGTCTCATCAAATTCAAGACGTTATAGGTGCGTCAGCAAAGTGCTCACCAAAGACTCAGGTACACACACACAAACAGACACAGCAAAGGGGCCACTTTTATGATCACAATGATGTGCACTCAAAGTACTTTCTTTTTTCATCTATTAAACACGTTGAAAGTGTCCCATCAATTTGTTGCATCAATAAGCATATCAGAAAATTAGATTAAAAAGAAGCGCACACACACACACACACACACACACACACACACACACACACACACACACACACACACACCCACACCCAAAACACACACACATATCTGCTGCTGGCTTTGCAGGCTGCACGTAGGAATGCAGAGGCACGGTGCAAAGGGTGTGTTTGACTTCAGTTACGACAAGGTGGAGCTGCAGAGTGAAGGGGTGTTTGAGTTTCCTGTAACTGCAGGGCAGAATAAGATTCTGATGCACTGCAGTGATCAGAGAGGGCAACTGTGCAGGGGTGGACACCTGCTGCTCAGTGTATAACCTTGAGGGGATAGAGCTGCTGATGTGGCTTTTTGTGTGTGTGTGTTTGCATGTTGTGTGTTGTGTTTGCCACAGCTGTTTTTCCTGCCCGTCCTCATCTGCCCTGAGTTCTTCTCTTTCCACAATGTTTCTGGTTTCTCTGCCTGTGTCATTCCTCACCTGTCTGATAGGTGCCCTCAGTGTGCACTCCTGTCCTGGACACCTGTGGTTCATTATTGATGAGCTCTGATCTGTTGCTGTCTCTGAAATTGCTCCTTACCACCAACTAGTGTCTGAGTAATATAGAGAGATCTTTTCTTCTTTGGTTGCCTTGTTGCATTTCTTTTTGCTCTTCAGCTACATCAACACTTATTACAGCAAAGGTTTGTGATGACATTAATTCACCTCAGTTCATGAGTGTGTTGGTTTGCAGGGGTGAACTAAGACTGGGCAACTTTCACACAAGAACCGGTGTAATGGACCAGTTGATTGAGTCTTGATTCAGTCAGAGTCCAAATGAGTAGGCTTATTGGCTGTGCTGCATGATCCACTTTTACTTTTAATTCCTTAAATGCCCCAATCCAGTTATCATCTATATATTGAAATTTCTGACTTGTCTCTAGAAAAAAGAAGATTATTTTTTAGGGTTTTTAGTTTTCAATAGAGTGACAGGAAAGGGTGAGAGAGAGGAAATGGGCAGCAAAGGGCCACTGGTCAGAATTGAACATATAAACTGTGTGAACTAGAGGTCACGCTCGACTTGTTTTGTTGACAAACACACCATTACAGTAGTCTTGGTCTGGTGAGTCTTATTTTGGCCTCACCAATAAAACACAGATTCACCCCACTGGTCTTCAGTCCTTAAAAGGACATACTTCACATACACCATGTCAATTAACATCTTATTCTCCTTTTTGGCAGTACTGCACAACTGTGAAGCATGTCTAATATTTATGGCACTTTGTGTCCTTGATAATTGTCTATTTTTCTTTTTTTTTTAAGATTGTCAAAAAGCCAAAAGTAACTTTCTCAAAAAGGACAAATCATGAATATCTCGATAATTCCATTTTGTTTAAAAGTCAGAACTTTAATTTGTCAAGCACAGAAAACAGCAAAGTGTAAACTATGAAATCACTACTTCACTGGAACATTAACTGTTTACTATAAACTCCCAACAATCTGCCGCACTAAAACATTCAGATCTGAGAGGCTCTCCTTCATTGTGCTGTACTCCTCTATGCTGTGCTGTTCAATCCCATCCTGGCACGGACAGGATAAACACCTCATACTTTGCTGTTCTATCCCATAATCCCTCTTGGCAGCCGTGCAGCACATCAGACAGAGGGAATACAGCTCATAACCAGATAGGCCGCAATAGGCATGGAATCTGCTCCAAACTGATACGGTCAAATGGCCCACAGACATAAACACAGGAAATGCATATGCATGCTAATTAATAGTGCATGTGCATTCACACACATGTTAATTTGGTAATTAGCGTATAGTTCAATCATATAAGTATGCAGAGATCCTCTTGTGGTTTGAGGGTGTTTAAGAATGAGGAGGATGGTATCTCTGCCATAAAGTAGAATCCTGAGCAGAATTTTAAAGTTGTGGGACTTTCTTATTGCCCTTTATCACATTCACTGGTTATCTCATTTCTGATAAAATCATCTGCAGCTTTTGTAAGGTCAGCTCCGTCTGACTATGTATGCGCATGTGACATTATGAATACCCCAGTGGTTTACCAGTCATCTCTTCTTTTCTGCATTTGCTTCATCTTTGCTTCTTCTCTATTCTCTCCCCTTTACTCTCTTTCCAGCCAACGGCATGCCATAAGTCTTATTTACTTTCTTTGACTTACAGTCACTCTGACTGACTGCCAGCCTCGGTCTGGCCCTGCTGAGCCAACAAACTTTATAGACTTGGACACCTATTTATGCTCCATTTGTATTCATTTAATGGAGGTTGAAATTATGAGGAGGGGAAGATAAAAACTGTGGCACATGAAGAATGCATTCTTAATTTTGTGTCCCTGTTGTTGCACATTTAGACACGAGGCTCATGATTGATGATGGTGCTTTGTCTCCTTGGCTCAGCAGGTGTTAAAGCTGACTCTGTGTATAGAAAGACAAAGGGAGTACACACACACACACACACACACACACACACACACACACACACACACACATATTCAGACTGAGTCATTTAAAGCCTTACTGTTCTTTGCATCTCCTGTTACAGTATGTGTTTCACATCTCAGGTGTGGACTTGTATTAGCTTGAATAAAATTATATGCTGGGAAGACAATGGTAATGTTGGAATTTTTTCTGCACACCAGACTGTTGGCTATGTTGCTTTGAGCTGCAGGGAAAATTCATTCATGCTTTCAAGTCCAGACAGTCAAAAATGTTGGATACCGAATCACAACTCCCCCTCAGAGACAATTCATTTGGAAACTGGCTTTGTTGATTCACATAATGCAATTCTGCACAGTTGAGAAGCAGAGCAGGAGGCGTCATCGAATCAGCAGAAATTCTTCTGAGATTTTATCGCAGCCAACACTTTGATCTTTTCAAAAATATTCTCAGTGGAGCTGGACATTAGAAAATACAAAATGACAGATAAGAGAACAAACTCTTCCCGTTAAAGATATACCGAGCTATCATGGCAAAAGATAGTCCCTCCCGGTCATTCAAATTTCCTGATTTTTCAGTTGTTTGTTCTTAACCAGAATATGTCAGTGTTGCAGTCAGGGCCACTTGAACTGAGACCAAGGCCTGACCAAGACCAAAGTGTATCAAGAAAGAGACAAGACCAAGATTTTGAGGGGTTGAGACTAATTCAAGACTAAGACTAGATGAGAGGTTAAGACTAATTCAGGACTAAGACTAGACTAGTGTGAGTCCCACACTACATAGCACACACGCGATAAAATGTAGAAACCATACGACACTCCTCAAACTGATCTGAAAGATCCACATTCCCAAAAAAACACCCACAGCAGAGAAATACAGATACATGCATATTTTTGCATACTGTATATAAATATGTGTGTGTGGGAATTTTCCTTTGTTTTCTTTTATGAAGAAATACAAACTAACACTAAGGAGCTGAAATAAACATAACCATCTTTATGTAGCACTCCTTTTTTGCACAGACAATTTAGTGATATCCCTGCAGTTGAGGTCTGGACCATTCTTGAAATAGAATCCTTAGTACTCCTTGTCTTAGACAGAGACCAGACCAAGTTAAAATCCTATCGAGACTGAGATGAGACAGCTCATAAGACCAAAACCAGTCTTGAAAACTACCACACTGCTGTGTGCCTTACACAGCCTTTACTGCAAATCAAAAAAAATCCTGGTAATCTTTGGCTGCCCTATTTATTAAAAGCTGTTTAACACTAAACATGGATCATAGTCCCTAAAAATTTGCATGGAAATTCATAAAAGCAGATTTTGTGGGTTTTTAAGAATGCTTGCACATCTCTGTGGAGCATTCGTGAGGGGGAAAAACATTTAGAGCATTGATTTAATCAGATTTATATGTTGACCAGTAAAAGCCTTTGTACAAACTGATGTCATACCTCCAGGTCATAGCTAGCTTTCTGCCAGAATAGAAAACATCTCCCCATGATGGCTACCTCAACAACCAAACAACTTGACTTGAAATGATTTGAGATTGCTGAGTTTCTTGCTCTCTTTATTGCATGTTGGTTGGGAATAGCCACTGGATAGAAACACAAAACACAACAACAGAACAGGCCACTGCAACACTGATAATTTACACTTAACCTGGTGGGCACAGTTCTCTTGCAGAAAATTTGCATGTGTTTTTTTTCTGAATTCCCACACTGCATTTTTGCATTGCACGGGTGAGAAATGTAAGCAGGTATCTACTGAAAGTGCCCTAGAATGGGGCCTAACAAGGACAGATCTCAATAGAGCTACTCTGCAAAGTTCAGGAACTGGGCTAAAACTTAGCTCACTCATCGTATTATTAATGATTAACCTTTAGTGCTGCATGTAAATTACACTCAGAAAAAAAACATTCCCAACAGTGACTGTTTCCATGTTATTATTCCAGGCTGTAACATTCGTATTCCATCACCGCAGCTCTGTTAGACATGACAAGAATGGGAGGTCATTTAACAGACTCCGTGTGATTACTCACTATTTATTACACAGACTGGCTTTATATTAATGTCAGTGGCGTATGTAATGTGAAATGGTGTATGTATTTTGTAGGCAAATTAGCTCATAAAATCCTCTTTAGCTCCTGCAGCAAATGCCCTGTCACAAATCACTTTTAACTGTCCTTATGTTCTTGTAGACAGCTGTAGATGACATGCATGTTGTAGTTCATGCTTTGTTTGATTCTGAAATAACAAACCTAGTTTTCTAGCAATCATAAAAATCTGATTTTTTGCCCCCCTCCCTAAAAAAAAAAAAAAAAAATATTGTTTTTGCAGCTTGTCAAGTATCAAACACTTGAACTTTTGTCCTCATGAAGACAAAAACCGTTGCTGAGCTTGTATTCATTCCTTCAGATCAGTAATCATCAACAGCATTCAACATGCTTTGTAACACAATTTTCTTTTCCATGACGCTCCTTCTCTTCAGTTCTGTTCTTCCCAAGAGACCTTGAATGTAAAAGTATTTTCCCCATGTGAACTTAAAATAAGCTTCTTTATGTGTTTAAATGGACCTTTTAATTCTATGATGGTATATTATGTCTTACATAATTATTCAACAATCATTACATTTATTGATTGCACCCTTAAAAGATAAAAATGTGACTATGTACTAAAGTAAGCCGTCAATAAGTGTACATGTCCTGGGAGTGTGTGTGCTCTGCTTTTGTGTGTCCTCTCTTCCTTATGAGTCAAGGTGATATTGCAGTGTCTCAGAAAGTCTTTAGACTTCAGAGCGCTCCTCTGGGAGGAAAGATGAGGGACAGGAAGGAGAGAAAGGAGGCTTCACGGCTGTTTTAGTGTTTACATCCTCCTCTCTTACTCTGTTCTCTTGTTATCTTTCACTCCTTCTCCCTGGCCCAGACTTCCTCCCTCCACTTTAATACATAAAGAATTACCTTATCTTCACTTCAGACGTCACAGAACACATTATCTCCTTCTCACTCTGTCTCTCTGTCTCCTCTGTCTACTAAAAGAATACAAAATCACACACCTGCATGCCCTCTCTACAATCACTTGCTCAGACAGGTTCGATGGTTCAATAAGATTATTGACAAGTCTCTGCTGGAGAACAAGGGAAACAGTCAATCAGAAAACGTGTCAAAACCCACAGTCAGAAGCTTAAGTCGTGCTGTCTGGCTCTCGCTCTCTCTCTCTCTCTCTCTCTCTCTCTCTCTCCAGATACGTGTGATTGATGCCCTGGGACGTAATTATTGAACAGCAAATCCCACTCCAATTTATGGCATTAAGGACATAAAACGGCCACTTCAATTACTCCCCAGGCCAGAATATGACTGAATTAGGAAAAGGAGAGCAAATCTGATGAGGCTGTCTGAAAATACTCCATCATCCAGCGAGAATATTAAAGGCATGAATCTGAGCAACACTCACTGAGAGCAAAAACACTTTGATGTATATACGGTAAATGCATAAAAATTTAATGCAGAGAAAAGTTGCAGCTTTGCTGAAAAGTTCTACTCAAAAATATGTGCAAAGTAAGTCAGTGTCTTTGGTGTATGTTTGACATTTGAACAGCAGCAAGATGTAAACTCAGGCAGGTTATCAATGTGTGCTGAGACCGGCTGCTCTCTAGAGAGATTTAAAAATGGCATGCACCCTGTTTTATTCCAATCTAAGCACTGTTGCTATCCTGCCAGAGATTACAGGGGTCAGCGCTGGGTTAGGACAGTAGTCACAATGGAAATATATTTCAGGAATTACTCAATATGACCAGGGTGGTGTGCTGATCTTGATTGAAAAGGTTAAGTAAAATTTCAGTGACTGAGGGATTTGATCAAAGAGCCACGACTGGAAAGAGAATATTTTAGTCTAAGTTGACATTGAAATAGTGTTAAGGTCATATTTTCCATAAGACATGAGTTCTTTTTGCTGATAATCAGACTGAATTGCCATTTTACTTTATTTTATTGATTCACTGTTACATTATGTTCACGTTAGCTGATTTCTTTTCAGAAAGAGAGGGTGCCATTTTTTTTTTTTTTGCCCTGACTAAATAGCACAGAACAATGCACCTCATGCAAAGGTGCGTATGATGTCCTTAGAAAATACACTCAACGGTTTATGTAATATCCTATGAATTAGTGCTCCATGAATGACGTTACGTCCTTAATGTAAAGTTATGTAACTGAAAAGTTACGGATGTTGGGTTTAGACAAGTAAAGTTACTTTGGTTAGGTTTAGGAAAAGAAACATGGTCCCGACGTACCTTGAGATAACTCAAAGCCCACTCAGAGTTCACAGGGTTCAGAGCACTGGTCTTCTGGGGAAAGTCCCGGAAACGTTCTGCATTTTGTAACCTATCCACCACGCCAACCTGCCTCCTTCTGAACCGCTCAGGACCACTTCTGCTTTACTCCCATCATCCCATTGGTGACATGATTGCAGCCTTCCAAAATACGCAGCTTATGCAAAAATAACTTGCTTATCATTATTTAAGATATATATGAACTTTGGTGCATTACTTTTAGTAGTAAACTGACGAACAGTGCATGAAAACAGCCTGCACCGAGTGACCTATCCATATTGCAGATGTCATTTTGGTTTCTAAGAGTAGTTACACTTTTTTTCTACACTGATCAAAACATACTTTTGCATGTGTGGGCCTGTAATCTAATTCCCATACCATCTGCCATGTACTCCTTGCATGCATGCTCACTGACAGTTGCTTGCAGTCATTGTCTCAGGCTGTCAGTTAACATATCAGCTGTTCTATCAGCTGATCACTTTTAACCAATAACACAGCAACACATTGTTAGCCTATCATCTTACTACTGTCTTTTTAAAAATGATTCTGTCTGCCTTAAGTATGTTCATGCTGGTGCACACCCTTCATCTCCCCATCACCGTCTAGTCTTCGCAGATTCATCAGCTTTGTCAGCCTCAGTCTCCGGCCACCACCATAACCAGTATTTAGACTCTGTGAGGGAATTCATCTTGCTTCTGCTCAGGGCAGATGCCTCTTGATTACAAAACCCCTAATAGAGTCTGAGCATAAAAGACTTTCTGTCGAATCCTCATCATATCATATAACGTACCATCTATTAATCTGTACACCTGTAATCAGTATTAAACAATTATCATAACTTCTTTCACTTTTCTCTCCTGATTGAAACTTCTGTAGGTGTGCTGACAAAAACCTGCATCTCTGTGAGTCTCATCTATGCTTGCTGTTGTTTTCTGTCGCAAACATAGTCATATAGCTAACTAGATATGCAGCTCTGATCGGTCAACTGTTTGAGCAAAGAAACTCTTTTTGCCCCTTACACTTCTTCCATTCCAATCTGTCACAATAAAACCTCTAGATATATACATCACTGCTTACCAGAAGGTGCCTTTTCACAGCCTGGGGCTGTGCTGATGAGCTGTTCAATATATTTAATAATTTTGCTTCAGAATTTGCTCTGGCTTCTGCTCTTACTTTGCATTCAGCATAATACAGTATTATCTCACATTTAATGAAACAAATGTTTATGTGAAACAAAAAAGGCAATTTATCATTTTGGCTGGTAAGAAAATATGCTTGCCCAGTGGATTTTTTTTAATGTACCTGCTACCTTGGCCAAGGTTCAAATATTTAATTTCAGACACTGCCTCCAGATAGTCAAGTGCTACTTCTTTATTCCAGTTTCTTACTTTGAAGCAATCATTCTGTCCAAAACATTCACATATGTCCATAGTAATCTGCGTAAGAATACATTTTAAAGACTGCAGCCCTAAAAACTTTGGCAGTTTAACATTTTTATCAGCCAAGTCAACTTTTAACTCCCTGATTTTATATCAATATTTCATGCTAAATGCATGAAACACCTCTGGGGAGCTTGTGCTTCCCGTCAAAATGCTTTGACTGTACACAGCCGGATGGAATAATAGTGGCTCCAGAGTTATATGGAGACTTTTTACATAAAGAGTAGAGCACTTATGCACTGGGGAGATACACACCCACAGCAGGGGATGGAGAAATGACAGAGTGGTTATTACCGAGGGGCTTCAAACTGAGCCGTATGATAGACGCCCCTCCCAAAGCATTTAGTTCATATTGATACATGGTTTGCAAGAGGGGATCAACTCAGGACAGGCAGAAACACATTGCATAGATATAGACAGAGGGGTGCAGGGGGAGGGAGATACGAAGCATTTTTTATCAATGCCTTTATATTCATTACAATCTCACCCTCATCTATTCTCCCATTTAATTTTCTCTCCACAGCTTATTCTCAGTCTTTCTCTTTCTCTCTCATAAATGTCCTGTATTTGTTCTCTTCCTTCGTCCTCCACTTATTCTATCTCTCCTTTCACACTCCTAACCCAAACCGAGGCAGGCAGAAGAGCAGAATGAATGATGAGTGGACGAGGGAATTTTGGCTCTCTCTAGCACAAAGCAGCCCAGACACACAGACAAACAGCAGGGCCATGTGAATTAAAGATGACAGGAGTCCTGCAGCTCCTGCCAGGCCAGGCTAGCTGGACAGTGCGGATGTAGTTCAGTAGCCAAACACATGAGAATAGTTTGAAACTCAGGAACGTGCAGAGAGAAAAACATGAAAGCAGCAGATGGATTTGTTTATTTTGGAGGAAGCTGCCATCCTTTTTCCGAGTATTACCTAAAATGTCCTTATAACCCACAATGTCCCCACAAGGCGTGCAAACATCAGACACATGGATACAAACACACACAAACCAAAGGCTGTAGTTCTTAAATCTGGTCTTAAGACCACTTATTTGTAGTTTTGCATTTGTCTTGGGCCTTATTGGACTTGTTGTTCTTGTGTTATTATCACTGCAGCATGTCGCCTGTTCTTTCTGTCAGCTTAATTTGCCACATATCTTAAAATTTGGAAAATTCTTGTCAATTTATCTGCTGGCTGAGACAAGCCAGCCCCTCCTCCCTCTACCAGGGACAGTATGATACACTGATGCTGACTTATGTCTCCGTTTCATTCTTCCTGAAATTCACTCAGCATTGTGATATCAGGATTTAATTGATTTTATTATGACATTTTAGCATTTTAGAGTTTATAGTGTGACTTTGCTGTTGCTAACATTACTACTGCTGGTCAAGTTGTTCTGTGCTGTTGATTCGGGGTCAACTGTACACAAATAAGATGTCCTGATATTCAAGCCATGGAGATGTTAGTCACAACCATACAAACACATGAACTCATACACACAGCAGTATAAAGTTTCACAAAACTTTAAATGCTCTGCAGGAGGAGTAAACACATTATCACAATGGTGAGTGCGTGTGTGTGTGTGTGTGTGTGTGTGTGTGTGTGTGTGTGTGTGTGTGTGTAAAAATTGGGTGTACGATGGGTTTGGGAAAGTGAGCTGCCTCCTGAGGTGTACCAGCCCCTGAGGACAGCTCTTTCACTGCTACTGTGTTTACCTGGGGAGATTTACAAGCAGAAAAACCCAATGTCCTGTCGACATCTCAAATGCAATTCTGATACCATACATCAGGAAATACAATCTCTTTGCATTCAGCAATGCTTGTATTGCATCTCTGCTTCTGCTGTCTGCATATCTGCTTGCTTTCTGCATCCTGTTATATATCTGGTTGCTTTGTTGTGAACCTTGTCACTGCTGTCAGTGTACAGAAAATGAATCTACTATAGCATCTGACACCACTGTGCTTTTTTTCCTATGAGCTAATTCTCACAGAGATTTAAAAAGCAGCTAGTAACGGTTAGCAGCTAATTTAAAGAAGAAGAAAAATGGCTGTAAATGTCTGGAAATAGGCAAAACAATGAGATCCGGTAACTCTTTAACTTAAGAGCAGAGGACAAGATCAGCCACCACATAGATCATAAATGACTGTTATTGCCATTTTATGCCATTATTATTGTTTAGAAAGCACTGCCGACAAGTATCTTAAATGTCACACAACAGGCCACCTTTGTTATATTAAACGTCACGCTCATCATGCCTCATTTGCTTCCGCAATGCCTGAATGCGATCTACAATCACACATTCATAAGGCATGATGCCGCTGTCATTTGGTTCTGAGTACAATTACAAAGGCGGGGCAAAAAAAGGACTTAGTAGCGACTATAGCACAATCTCTTTGTAAAAAGGCCCAATGAATCAGACTCAGGGATACTTTCCAATCCTGTCCATCTGTGTTCCTATGACTGTCACTGACTACTGGACTCCTGGCAGGGAGCCTTCTCAACTCATCAGGCATTCTGCAACAGGCGCTCTGCTCTACCTCCTTAAATTCTCCAGTATCACACCCTCCTGCACTTGATCCTTTGGCTGCCTTTGAGTGCTCATATCAAAATCAATATAGGGGCGCTGCTGTTGAAGACTTCTCAACAGCTTATGAACAACAAGTCTCTGCACACACACACACACCTACGCATATACTGAACTATTTCTAATTACGGGCACCTTGAGAAAAAAAATAAATGAATAAATATGTGTGTGTGTGTGTGTGTGTGTAGATATATATATGTAGATATATATATATATATGTGTACATATATGTCGGAAAAGGTAAAATCATTATCTGCAGGTAAAAACGTGTAGGTTCAGAAAACTGATCATGAATGAACAATGGATGTGTTTGCAGTATTATTTAACTTAAAAGGAAACGTAAGACTTGAGAGTAATTGTGTGCAAAATTCAGACCGTATCGGTTACAGTGGACGAGTTCATTACTATTGTATGTGCATGTGACCATGTGTGTGTGCAGGCACGTGACTGAAAGTGCATGTATGTGTGTGTTTGTGCATGTGCAACTTTGTGCTACTGTGTCTACTTATCGACACATTTGCATGCGTGTGTCTTTTGTGTGAGATACAGTAAGCCCATTTGATTATTCCCCAGTGTTTACTGACAGATACTGGACAGGCCTCAGTGAGCAGCCCTGGCTTCATTATCCTGCACTGTTAAGGGTAGACACATATCACAGGACATGGACATGCACGATAACACACACATAGCAGCACCCCACGGAGATATGTAAGAGTGTGACGCCAGGGAGTATTATACATTAAAGCTTGACTTTTTTGCAGCATCACAATTTGTGCCTGAATCTGAAATGAATAAAACAAGATTCACACATTTGGTTTTTCTCACTCTTCAACACTGACTGACTGAAGTCACACAAGGTTCTCACTCAATGTAAGTTTCCAGGAGATAGAGTTAGTATTGGATATATGAGCATCCAGTTTGTCACGTTAAGTTATGAGCAGCTCTGTTACCTCATAGGGAACAACTGTGAAAAGAGACAGTATATCTCACTGACAGCCACTGGAGGCATCTTACTCCAAAACTTTGCAGTCGACCTCCTACATATTACGTTCTAGGTATCCTTCTGCATCTGCTCTTTACATTGCGGGATGCCGCTACTGTGATGTCAGCACAAGCACATGGTCAGATTATGCTGCATGTGGTTATGTTTAGGAAACAGCAGCATATAGCAACCAACACTGGGACATCAACAAACACACATGCTGGCACAGATGGTTAGGATAAGGGGAAGGAGGCACATGGTAAGATGTAGAAAAAAAAACATTGCAGTCAGACAGGAAGCGAACACCAGACTCCTGTATGAAAGTCTGGGGTTTGTTGGACTAATCCAACGCGCCTCCCTTCTGCCCTTTAGGCACTGTTGCGCTCCATACATTACCTTGTTAATGGCAGTGTTTCAACCTGCCACTGTCCTGCCACATTTAATGTGGAGGTGGTTCCGTCAGGACTACATTCTTAAGTGACACCAACCATGTGCGTATCATGCGGACATGACAGGTGGCTTTGGCTTTGGTATCTTATGCTAAAAGCACTATCATAGCGGGGGTGTTTGATGAGTTTGGAATGAGAACGGGCTGGACAGCTCCATCCATAACATGGAAACACTGGTTTTACTCACCCTGTCCTCTTCCTCTCTAAGGTCTGGCATGGTGCTGATACACAAGCTGATGACAGTCACCGCCACCATGATCACTGACAAGCAGGCAAAGATCTTCCCAGGTAAACCCGATTGTGGATTCTCCACCATATCTCTCAGCCAGTTCATTACTTTCCGGTACCTCGTCTCCTCCACCGGCACACGCTGCAAAGCGTTTCTCTGCCTGCGCTCCTCCTCACGCCGCTCAAGCTCATGCACCTCCTCCACACGTGTGTACATCTTCCTCTTACAACAGCGCTCCATATACGTCATCTCCACACCCCAGTAGGTCAGCTCATCGTGCAGGGAGAGGACGCACATCTCCCGGAGCAGGCGCAGCTTCCCTGCAGCCAGGAAGTTGAGGATGACCCTGAAGGCAGATGGTGAGCGGTCGAAAGAAGAATTCCTTGCGAGCTTCGTCATAGTCGTCGCAGACGCTGGCGATTTCCTCAAGTGAGCGGCAGCCACAGAGGCGGCCAAGTCTTGTGAGGGGGAACTGCTCCAGGGTGCTCCAGGGGAAAGTGTAGCGGTTTCCCCCAACGTTGATCACTGCCAACAAGGCGTGGTCGACGGACACCAGGTCCTCTGGCCGACGGATGTACTGAGCCCTCTTGTAGTACACACCCTGAAGAGTGAACAATAAACAGCTTCAGTGAATGAAATATGTGTGCACAACAATTCTACAACTCAATCACTTATTTAATATAATTCTTTTAGTCATTTATTTTGTTTTTTATACCTTGATGGTCTCAGTCTCGGGGATCTCTGTGAAGATGCGGTCGAGACTGCTGTCGTCACTGACAGACAGATTGCTGAAGTCATGGTTGGCGTTGCTAATGATGGGCATGGCCGCATCTGGAAAGCACACTGCTCTGGACCAGGAAGCTCAGACCAGGTTACGATGGCAGGCAAAAATCTACAGATTTTCAGCCTCAGGACACAGCAGTCCTTTCTGTATCGCAGTCTGCAACAACTTACATTAAAACTTGCACATTGGAAAAGCTTTTCTGCCACAGCCCAGGTCTGTTGTAGATGAGCTGAGCATAAAAATGGCTGCAGCTTTCAGTCTTTTTGGCCTCAGAACCCCTCATAACAAGGAGTTCTTTCTCAGTTGAGTTATGGCTCTGGCTTCCAACTAACAGAGGCAAAACCCATTAAGGAGAGGAATAAGGAGTGTCAGAAAACCTGTTTTCACATTTGACTGTGAGTGAGCTTTGACATTTCCATCAGAGGTCCACAATTGGGGTATCAGAATTCGTCATCAGATCAGTGGGTAATCCCGGTCTAAAGCCAGAGTCTGGAAAAGGAAATCCCCAATAGAGAGAGTGGGTTCGGATTGATCAGTGACTGATAGTTGCAGAGGATGAGCCGGATGAGTCAAGCAGCCAAATGTGTAGCACTGAGGTGTCCTGGGAGTGGAAGGGGATCATCTGTGTCGTCACAGCAGGATTAGGGAGGGCCTAGAGATGAGGTGGCATCATGCAGGCACTGAGAGAGAAAGAGAAACGTCAGAATTTAACTAGGATGGACCAAGATTAAGGCAATGTAACGGAAAAAAAAATGGGCAAAGGTTAGAAAAGAAGAGACACCACATGAGACTGCAGTACTGTAGCTCCACCCTCTTCTTTCATCCTTTCAGTGAATTCTATAAATGGCCAGTAAGTGTGGTCAGCGCAGGACTCAACATCCAATATGGACTGCCTGGCTGCTTTACTTAATAGGGGTGTTATTCAAATTAAAGGAATAAGCAGAAAAGAACGTTCAGGTCTGTGGTGTTATTCACACTCAGAGTGAGTTATTGGCTGTTGGAGACAGCCAGCAATCCTAGCAGCAGACACTGAAACACAGGGTCCAAAATGTTTTTCTTGGCAATACAATCACCCTGAAACTTATTGGCACAGTGAGGTGTTTACAGATGCCCAGAATGGTCTGCTGTGTATCACAGCCTTAAATATTTGTGGTTCATTTCAAACTGGGCCCTATTATCACATTATTTGTCATTTATTCAATGCAACTAACTTACAGTTTGTCTGTTTTTTGTTTTACTATTTGTTTGTTGTTTAATTACATGCTTTAAAAACAGCTGCCAGCAGACAGATAAGGAGCAAAAATGTCAATAAGGCTTTATCACTGCTGACATTTTGACTTTTTTGACGGTCATGGCAGGAATTAGCACAGACTGCACTCCAATTAGCAATCATTAATGCAATCAGTCACACTTTTGCATTTGCTGCAATACATCTCAGTGTTTCTCACAAAAAAATCTAATCTATAGGTGGTGGCAGCTGGCGGCAAGGGAAGAGGGTGGGGGTGTCAAGACACTCCATTCTTTCTGTTTTGTGTGCATGTGTGCCCCTTTTTTGATCATTCTGTGTCCCCTCTCTAAATTTGATTGTTTTTGTCGGTCTATGAACACAGTGCATGTGGAACTCTTCATGACTTATTTTTCACTCTACATCAGTGGTGGACTTTTGAGTCATAGGGTGGATAATTGAACCATTGATCCAATCAGAGCTGACTGGATTAGCTTGGTGGTTTATAGGAGCAACTGCTGCAGAAGAGAATGAAAGCAAACCTTTAAACCTAGTGCAATGTATGGTTAAGTTTCACTGTCACTACGCCGGGTGTTTTGCTGCTCTGTCTGTGCCCAGAGTACGCCCTGTGCTCTGAGAGCGTGATGTGATGCATAACCAAACTGTATTTGCAGTATATTTCAACAGCATTCCTACTGAATGGTCCAGCTCCAAAAACATAAAATCAATTGATGGTGGCAGATATTTTAATCGTGGCAGGCTGCCACAGATAAATGAATGTGTAGGAAACTCTGCATCCGCATTATTAATAAGACATATATACTTCCACACTTACTTCACTATGTCTTATTGATAATTGTATAATTCAGATATTTTGGTGGTGTGTCTTTACATATGATATTTTATACAATTACAAGTGATATGTATTCCACCAGCCACACAACCTTTCAAAATAAAAGCCTCTCTGTAATGGCAGTTGGGAAGGATTTTGATAGCTTTGGTGGCAAATGATGAAAGAATAAGTCCCAGGTTGAAACAGCTGGAATTATCCTCACTCTTCCACTATGAATAAAGCTGACTTAAATTACATTTAAATGGCTGCCCTGCACTTTTCTCCTGCTGTTTTTTTTTTTTTTGTTGTTGTTTTTACGTTTAAGGTATAATAGATTTTCTACATGTGCTACTGCAAATTAAGTGTAGAAAAGCATTTCCAGATTTATCTACCTATTTTCACATACAACATGCGAACATACAACACTCATCAGTCACTGTGACTAGCCCTGACTCACAGCCTTGAGGGTGAGCGCAGTAACCTGTAAGACTAATAAAGTCTAACAGGCCTGTTGGTTTGTTGGCAGCTCTCCATATTTTGCTCACTACAGCCTGTATAGAATAAGAATATTACTATCAGTGCTGAGATTATTGTGCTCAGTGTCTATCTTTAGCACATACAGTCTTATTGAATGTGTGATTGGATAGCACTGGACACTTTGAATCATTGGACTGCACCAACATGCCTCACTAATTCAGATCCAGGAGGATAGGCTCCTGTGCTGGAGGAACCAATAAATCACTTCTGTCACCATAGTGCTGTTTAATTTCCACTTCACATGGGGGGGAAGAACATGATAAACTATTTATTAATCAATTTCTTTTCCCCTTTCTTGGTAGAAAGTTAATTGAAGTAGGGGTTTTTAGGCTTCGTGCTGGTGTTATTAGCTTTGCCTTATTCGACTCTCCACTGGACACAAATGATACGCGGGAGAGGTAGGATACCAGAAGAAGTGGAAAGAAAATTGGTAAATGTAAAAAATACTATAAAACTAAATCAAACTCTAAAAGTAATATGAAAATTTGGGTATATATAAAAGTCAAATCAACTACTTTATTTTTACTTATGTACTATATGAATATTTCATATTTTATATATAAATATATATTTCTTGCAAGCTTTTTTTCCTGTGATGGCTGGTTATACTGTATTCAGCATTCAGTCAGATTGCTTATATTATATTCATGGGCAAATCAACAGTGACTGCATTTGCTAGGAGCTGGTGGAGGGAGCAGCATTTCATATGGATTTGGGTTGCTTCAATGGACATCTCTCTCTCTCTCTCTCTCTCTCTCTCTCTCTCACTCTCACTCACACACACACACACACACACACACACACACACACACACAATCTTGCAGAACACACACTTACACGTATAAACGAAATACTGGAACTATTATAAGCCCTTATCAAGCTTAGACCTTTAATTAAGTTTGGTTAAATTGGACGATTAATTCGATTCTCATTGCTAAATTGAGTTTTTATGATTTCATAGAGCGAAAACAAATAATGGGACGGCCTAAAGTCAAAGTCAAATGTTTTCCAGAGGGCAATAGTGCTTCTCTTTCTTATATTAAAAATTAATTTAAAATGGCAGCAATTTTGCTTTCGCATTTTGGCAAACAGCTTCTCAAGCAAATACACTCCCTGTGACTGTTTGTGTTATTCTCTCGCAGGGTTGATGAGATAAAAAGACACCAGCACCTCTCATTTTAAGTATTGTGACAACAAGACAACTTCAGACAAATATCCAGGTGCAAACACAACCCCTGCAGGCACCAGCATAACTTGTGAAGTGCAGCTTACCATTCTGAGAGCCAGAGCTCCGCACTCATCTCCAGACAGCCAAATCAGCTTCGTGAGAAATCCCTTTGCCGCCTTGCAGTCCCTCCGATCACTCAACACCAAATCAGGATGTCAACGATCGTTCCCAACTGCCACATGTAATAAAGAGAGAGGCATACCTCTCCCGCGTCCGCAGCATCCCAGCCGGTCTAAGGCGCGCGGATAGTCTGAACATACAGAGAGTGAAGCGGCATAAAGGTTTGGTGCGCTGAAAGTGTCCCGTTACAGCTCGGTTAGTGGTGCTGCAGGAGGAGGAGGAGCGGGGGGTGGGAGAGATCGGATCGGACGTCGTGGTGCGCAACAGAGGAGACTCCGGGTAGCCAAGTTCAAGTTTGCATAAAGGTGACGCCAGGCGCAATATTGACTAGGGTGCATGAGAGCTCCCGATTAGACAAAGATGACATTTTACCAGAGCTGTAGGAGGAGTGTGGCTCTCAGTGGTCGCTCGACATTTATCCATTCCATTTCATGAAATTCAAGGACATTGAGGAGATGCTCTCAACCGTGTTTTTAGCAGTCCCGATCCTTAACGCGCAACAGGGGGGCGCGGTCACCTCCCACATTACCTTCACTAAAGGTTGAGTCTGTATCTGCTGGTGAGAGCACCTACTCAGAGTCAAAAATTATGCATACAATGTAAGTCTTATGATATTAAACTGCACACTGACATCAATGCAGAGAGAGAGAAAAACAGAGAAATTATGGCATTTGAGAAAACACAATAAAGAGGAACCATATCACAAACTGTATATTAAATGCAAAAATCTTTATATAAGATAATATTACAGTTATTCCACTTAATGTTAAAAAAAGATGCATGTCAATCTGGAAAAAGAAATGCAAATTGGTCAATATATGTGATGCACAGAGACTACAAATATTAAATGTCTGAATTGCTAATGTAAAAATTTAGCAGCAAGCGGCAATTTAAGGGTTCAAGCTCCTTCTCGGCCAAAGAAAGCAGCTCAATTGCCCGTAATCAAAGCTGCCTTCAGCAGCATGCTGGATTTCAGCTTCACAAGGTTGATTAAAAAAAGTCACTACAGCTTGTTTATTCATTTAATTCATTCATTGACTGTTACTGCTTATCCTCTTGAGGGTCGGGGGGAGTTGGAGCCTATCCCAGCTGTCATTGGGCGAGAGGCAGGTACAGCCTAGATAGAACCCTGGACAGATTGCCAAACTATTGCAGGGCTGACATATAGACAGACTATCATTTATGCTCACCTTGACACCTACGGCCAATTTAGAGTAACAAGTTAACCTGACTGCATGTCTTTGAAATTTGGGGGGGAGGCCGGAGAGTCCGGAGAAAATCCACGCTTACACAGGGACAACATGTAAAGTCCCACACAAAAGGGACCCAAACCAAGGTCTGAACCTCACCCCAACCTGAGTTTGAACCTGGTACACATTTGTGTGCCAAATTTTAAGTCATCTGACTGATGGTGTGAAGGGCATTACCTTTTGAAAATTCACATTCATGTGCATTGATAACAGCTCCACCATATGGTTGATTTCAGTCATATTTCTTGGGAAAAATTTGCACATCAGGTCCAGTTATTGGGCCAAGTTTTATGTTTCTAGCTTATTCCAACTCACAGCAAGTTATGTCGCGGCAGAAGATGACAAATAAAAAAAAGAAACCACCACAAACTCAATAGGGTTCTGCCCCCTCAGGGCTTGAGCCCTAATTACAACTGGCTTGTAAGTTTTAGCAAAAAATTACCATTTGTAAATCAATTATTCGTGCCATATAACCTTGAATTTGTGAAAAAAACAACTTTGTTTCTCTTGCATGATTGATTGAGGACCGTGTTTTGGTAGTTGTTTTGCTGTTGTTGAACATGGTCCCTAATTATTCTTAAAATCAATATGTTTGTTGTTTTTCTGTGGAGGCATGTGAGAAAAACAAAGTTTTCCTTACACATTCAAGGTACCGTGGCATGACTAACTGATATACTACTGGCCATTTTTTCGGTGAAGTATTCCTTTAATGAAACAGATTAGGAAATGAGAATGTTGTTGTTTGGATGATGCCCAAAGACTGACTTGCTGTTGTTGTGGTTTCCTTTGTTGTTAAAATTTAGGTACTGAAATTATTCTTTTTTTTGTAGTTATCTTTGCTTATTCCTGTCCTTGCACTGCTGCAACACTTGCATCTTATCTTATCTTATTATCTTATCTGACTTTGGTGATAGATTTCTATCACCAAGGAAATAAAGGGCAGTGACATACAGTATCTAAGTGACACTGAACAGCTGGTCAAACTTTTGGCTGTGTCATAAGTAAATAACCCACAGTGCTCAGTAATGACTTTGACTGACTTTTCCAAATCACCACCTGCTGTATCGCGACAGCTTCTGCAGTGCTGAACCGAATTTGCTCAATGTGAAAGTTCATAGGAAAAAAAAAATATCAATATGCTTTCAGATTTGTCTGTGTTGCTGGCCTCACACACACCCACTTTGTCCTTGAGAGGCAGCTCATTAGGTTGCATGCGCCTGAGGGAACTGCTAAAACAAGCAAACACTTTGTCCAGGCCCTTATGGCTGCTAACAGAGCAGACAACACATTAGTGAGGGTAGAGATGGAAACTGAAAAGGTGGGGGTCTGTGTTTGTGTTTGTGTGTGTGTGTGTGTGTGTGTGTGTGTGTGTGTGTGTGTGTGTGTGTGTGTGTTCGTCCTACTGAATCCCTCCATCACTATTCATTAACCTACAGTGCAGCATATGCCCCAGGCTGCTTAGTGTATGCAACATGAGACTGATCACACATGCTGGGCTATTAGTTTTTTCTGTCAGCTTTTTTTTTTCTGACAAAAGAGACGACATTTCAGTCACAGCTGAATGGATTAGATGCCCTGCAATCTACCCCACTGAGGCAGTAATGCAATATTCCTTTTAATTCTGTCCATCATTTTCTTGGGTTTTATCACACACATACAGACAGACAGAAAGAAACACTCGCACACCCACAGAGAGGTTTGTTTTCAGTGTAGATTTTGCACAGGTGGTAGACGGGGAACACCCGGGTTCTCCAACATTGAACCAGCTAACTGGTTTATGTGTTGCACCACCCCCACCACACTCCCTGACTCATTGTTTTTTTTTTTTTATTAATCTCTCTCTCTCTCTCTCTCTCTCTCTCTCTCACACACACACACACACACACACACACACACACACACACACACACACACACACACACACACACACACACAAACCCATATACCTGCAGCTGCTATCTCTCACACATCACCGTGCAATAGACCAGTAGCAGGCGCACACATGCAGCGAAAAAATACAAAGATAACCGCAGCCCTGTCGGTACTAATAGTGAGCCTCAGTCTGGCGGATTAAGAGTTTAATCCCTCACAGGCAAGAGGGGCTGAGATGAGATCGCTGCAGCCGGTGTGCAGCCGGGTCTGATGAACAGTTGTGTGAGGTGCGTGCAGAAGAAGAGCAATGAGTCACCTGGGTAATGGAACGCACACTTTCACACTAATGGCCACCTGAAGGTCCCACACCAATCGTCCTGCCCAACTTCTCCCCTTTTTCACCCCAAAAGTCTCTTTTCTGCCTCTGATTTCTCTCTGTGTAATACTTTTACTGCCCTCCCCTGCTGAAATGTGTTTGATCTCTGCACTTGCAAGTTTTGATCAGGTTAATTGTTCTCTCAGAGGACAGCATGAATGGACAGATTAACACCAAGGATGGAATAAAGAGCAAGGAGGCTGAGAAAAAAGAGAGCAGAAAAGGGACAGAATCAGCGTATTGGAGTATAGCGGGTGATGGGAAGGCATCTGATGGAGAAAAGAGAGAGGAAAAAAGTTGACAGCAAGAAAGCATTTTGTAGAGGAAAGAAAATGAGATGGAGAAATGGGAACACAGGAGTGGAATTAAAAGGAGAGGACAGGTTGATGAAACACCAGGCTGATACTGTAAGACAGTGTCTACATCGGGTCTGCTTCAATTAGTGTCTCTGACAGTAAGGTTCATGTGATCCTAAGATAATATTGTTGTTTTCTTTTCATATGAATTAAACATCCAAACGCTGTCCGATCTGTTGTGTTTTGCCTGAAACTGTTGCTGCAGACCTGAAATCTGAAGACATAAACAAATCCTTTGATTTACAAAAAACTCGTGAACAGTGCCAGGTAAAAACAACAAAAGAAAATGCATGCAGGTGCGCACATACACACACACACACACACACACACACACACACACACACACACACACACAAACATAAATATTTAAGGCTGAACAGACAACAATTCAGTGACACATAGACACCTTTTAACACAGTTTAGGCTAAATGACCTTGACAAAAAGCTCAGTTCAAATGTTACCAGCCCATTACACTGACATTATCAGTTGACTCTGGGAGCTTAAAAAGCCTAACTGTACTTCCTATATGACATCTATTGGCTTTAGTAATTATGACAGAAACAAAGGGGGAAGTCAGGTCCACTTTTGGATTGTCACTACTTGATTCATACCGTAAACCCAAATTGTTCACGTCCTATCCCCTGACCAATAGGCTAACTTGACCCGAACTATTTAAGGTCAGTGCCTTACATCAACCATCTCTATGCATGCGTTAAACACATTGGGTTCATGGTAGAGATTGGATAGTGACCAGAATAAAGAGCAATAATGTCCATGTTCAGAGGAGGTTGGGGTGGTTGGGTGGGTCACACAAACACAGGACTTTCACACAGAAGACTGTTTGTGTCCCGTGTGAAATCAAATGTCCACATTAAGTTATTTATGGAAGTGAACGTTACGTATTTGCTTTTATAACAGACTTTAGTGATGTCACGCCTTGTGTTTTAATATGCTTGTTTTAACCCAAACCATGATCTTCAAACATAACGAAACTGACTAAACTGCAACCATTTTAAAGCATTGGATATGCACCTTCTGGCCTGGTAGGTGAAGTTTACTCCATCTGAGTGGTCATCATGGTAGTGATAACAAGTGATAATGGCCATTTAATGGGCTAATAACATTTGAAGTGGATGGCTCTCCTGTTGTAGATAAACAAAGAGGTTAACAATGTTTCAGTGATGTTTATATGTGCTCTAATATCAAGCAGATATAATGTTTACCATCGGGGTTTATTGTCTTAGCATGTTAACATTTACTAATCACTCCTAAACACAAATTAACAAAATTAAATTTATAAATGTGTGCGCCAAATTACACGGAAATCGTGCAGTAGCTGTCAAGATATTTTAATAAAAACATAAATGTATCAAACTTTTGGTGGTACTAGAGAAAAGTCTGGTGATCACCAAAATCAATAATATATATTGTCTCCATGGATGTCTGACTTTTTTGCCAGTTCACCCAGTAGATGTTGGGATATGTCACTGCAAAGGTGAAAACTCTGGGGACCATGAATGTCTGTGCAAACTGTCATGGCAATCCATCCAATGGTATTTGAGATGCTCCAGACTGGACCAAAGTGGTGGATGGACCAACATGGCTAGCATGGCTAATAATCAAAAGCATCTGAGATGTTGTCATTCTTCAGTTTCATTTGCTTGAGGAGTATGTTTAGGCTATTGTGGCATATTTAGTCAAGTTTTAGTAACTTACAGAAGCCCTTTACGTTTCTCTCAGCTGACAGCTCGCCTCCCACACTCAGCATGTTACTGCAATGGATTAGCGTTTTTTTTTTCTCTCTCTTTTCTCTCTGCAGTTCTTTTGCTGTTCCTTATCCTGTTGCTCCATGTCAGGTAGACTGCTGAGTATACTGTAATTATTCATTAGCAAGATGGATACATATTTATCTGCATTTCCCCAATTGGACTTTATAGACCCCTCTATAGTCCAGGGTGCCTGCAGAACGACAAATCAAGGGGCAAAGATATAAACTGTAGCCCTTATAGTGATCAATGTGGAATAAAAGCAGTCTCGGCAGACAACGTAACGCATCGGAGATTTGAGAAACATACAGTGCCAACATTTATTTTAATGTTTTCTATAGTTTTGTCCTGTTAGATTTAGCCTGTTTCACTTAAAATGATCAAATCACTTTCTTTATGGAAGGAATTAACAGTCCATTTGTGACGATTTGGGATGAGAAGGTTGGAATTAGATTCAACTTAAGACAATATCTGTAAGTGTACTGCACAGTGGTGCTGGTCTATTTAAATCCACCCTTAGAAATAAATGGAAATATAATAAGCAGCTCATCACAAGCCTCTGCTTCTCTCTCTTTCCCCCTCAAAGCCCAGGTATCTTTAAGAAGACTGTTCCAAAACTATCAAGCAGCCCCTGGAAAAACACTCAATTGGTGTCCTAGCTTTTGGCTGAAAGCTTTGCTGCTGCATTTTATATGAGCTCTAAAGATGTGAGGAGCTCTTTACTGAGGCAGGAATGAAAGCAGCTGCCATCACCCAAAAGAGGAAATAAAAAAGACGTAGAGAAGTTTTTGTATCCACCAAGTGAGATAAATGATCTCATTCTGGAGAAAATTGTCAGCCAAAGAAGGCAAAGCCATGAAAATACTCTGGACCTGTTCATCAAATCTCAGATCAATATTACATACAGTGTTACTGCTAAAATCCAGACTTCTCATAAAGAAATCACATGAAAGAGATTGGGAAGTCAGTTTCCTTTATTCATGAAGATGGTGTTAATGTGATTTACATACAGCAGCATTCCAAACTGTCAAACTCTAATGCCCCACACCCAAAAAATGTGAAACAAATGAAGTTTCTGTCAGTGCTTTAATGGGGGGGGGAGAGTGTTTTTCCTCTCACTGCCCTTATTTGATCCTGGAAGTTGCCTTTCTCTGAGGAGACAAATGAAACAGTAGTAGTTGGAAACACAATCCTTGCTGATGCTCATTGCATTCTCAAGTTCTCACTCAGGTATGCTGCTCTCCGCCTCTATCTTATTACTGGTAACAAAATACACAGAGTTGAGCCATGGTATCAAAATAGAGCCCTTGATAGACTGATAACATCGCTGGTGAGAAGAAGAAGAAGAATCTAATCTAGCTAGGTGATCAGCAGTGGCCACCGATTCATCAGCATTACGTTAATTGGATGGATATTGATTCTCTTGAGTGAGCGGGCTGCATTTAGTTGGATTCAGAGTTCTTCAGGACGGCAGGTTGTGCTTCTCACTTAACATTCCCATGATGTGATTTTCTCTGGAAGGTTGTGTGTGTAATGTGTTTTTAGGGGTGTGCAACTCACCATCTTAGATGTTTGAATATGTGTAATCCACTATCTGACACAAAATCAATACTGATAAATTTGTAAGGATATATGTATTCAGCAAAGATTCTGTACAATCCAATTAACTTCAGCTGTGATCAGAATTTCATATTTTCATAGGAGAAACGTGACTGAAATAACTGAGTTATTTCTCTGATTTTCATTTCAATTATCAGTCAGAAACACCCCACAAAAGGATTTCATCTGCCAAACAAACAGTAACAAACATGGGCAGTAAAACATTGAATAATATTTTAGCTGGTCCCTAAGGAGGGTGAATTTCTCACTAAAAGGCAACTGACAAGATATTGTTACCTCGTTCCCTGCTGATGTCATCATTCTGAATTCGTTATTTTCAATAACTTGGTTTGGACACAATTCCAGTTCAATAAGACATCACGTGGCTTCAGTAACAGGGAGGAGTTGGGGAAGCAGCAAAGGCTGTTGATGCTAGCAATATTGGCCTTGTATTGACTCCTCTGCTGTCAGCACATATAAGTAGGCAGTTTTGTGCTGTATCGTCCGTATTTTTTTGGTATAGATACACGTTTCAACACAATGGTGTACATGGTAGTCCTGTTGATTTTTTCAAGGACTACCTAGAAGCAGGTTAGGCTAACCTCCATTTTTGACCCCATCGCTTCATATCTGTGACTCATATAATGTCATTTTAAATGTCAACACACAAGCCTTGGGTGAGAGTTTCTTTATATATATATATATATGTGTGTGTGTGTGTGTGCGTGTAATAACCAGTTATCCAGTGTGCTATTTTAGTGAGCTCAGAAAATGCTCTGCCTTAAAACAAAACATTTGCTTCAGTAAAACCAGCTTTTGAATTAAACAATTTCACAGACCGCACCACTACATTACTTCCGAACGGCAGTGGCCTTTTAGCAGGACAAATTCCAAATTCCAATCTGATCGAGCATGCGTGGATGTGCTGGATCCCACCGCCAAGTCTGATCCATGGTGGGGCCTCCTTTGATCAGGCCTAGATCTGACCTGTCATGGCATGGACAGAGGACCTCTGGGAGGGTGTCCTGTGGTATCTGACACGAGGGCATTGGCAGCAGATCCTTTGAGTCCTGTGGGTTGTGAGATGGTGAACAAGCATATCCTACAGGTGCTTAATCAGATTGGGATCTGGGGAATCTGGAGGCCTTTTGGATGCCCTGAGCTCATAGTCATGGTTTTTGGTCCATTCCAGCTTTTGCAGTGTGGCATGGCCCATTGTCCTGCTGTGGATGCCGCTGCCATTGTGGAATGTAATGTACAATAGAGTGTACAATATGTTCACTGGAGCAGTGTCCAGCATAGTCTGTTCGCACTGGGAAAACAATTTACCTTTGTAGACTGTGGAATCATACAGTTCATATACCTTAAAAACTGAATCTGCTGCTAGATAACAATGTTTTGACTTGACCCTAAGATTTTCTCAGGAAGTGCAGTTTGCCCAAATCATGGAGTGATGTACAGAGGGCTGAGAGGTTAAATGTGCTACAAACAGATTTGTATATGGGGAAACATACTGTAGCCAGCAGGCAGGAGAGGGTTAGGCCACACATACACACATGCACAGCAAGAATGTGAGAGACTTGGAAAGATCAGAGCTTTACAGTTGTATTGATAATTTTCTAATTTCATGCAGAATTTGGGTCGGATCTGTGGTTGTGAATTTATGTAGCGACACGTCTGACCCTGTTTTGAACACGAATTGGTTCATCTTCACACCCCTAGTGTATTTGACTGATTTGTTTGAAGTTTTATCATTTCTTTTTTATGGACCAACAGTTTGAAATGTCCATGGAAAAACACGTCTTCTTCTGCACGTTATGATAATGTGCCAGCATGTTGGCCAGTGGCTTCGGTGCGTGCCGCTGAGTCTTGCCAGTGGTATGTTTGCACTCTCTCCTGTTTAATCTGGACAGCCTGGTGTGTGAGAGTCAGCTGCCCTCATTGTTAAACAGAGCATCCCCTCTGAACATGTCAGCATGCTATAACGCATGTGGACTGGTCATTTTTTACTTTAACTGCCCATGGGTTTCTGGGTAGTGAGGGAATGTAGCAAAGCTGTCACTGCCAGAGGTGCGCAGGCAATCAGTCTCTATGACAGAGGGAGAAACAGAAAAGAAGAAAGAGTGAGGGTGCTGAGAGGAGTGAGGGCTCTTGCTAATGGGAGACAGGGACAGTTTCGCCTTATTGAATCCCTCTATTACTACATAGCAGCGTACAGTGGCATGCCCACGACTGGTTAATATGAGACTGATCACACTCATTGGCTTGTTAGTTCTCCCTCATTTGATGTTTGAGTCACAACTGAAATGGCTGGCCTGCAGTCTGCCTCACTGTGACAACAATGACTCTGTCTACCTCATCACACTGTCCCTCTACCGCTCCCCATTTATCTTTAATTTCCTCTAACAAACCACATTAAAATGAAACCAGGTATTTTGTTTTTACCAAACAACCTGTCATCAACACTTCTTGTGTAATTTTATTTGATAGTGTTATACGCCTACATTCTCTGAGGACACAACAAAGATGAAAGAAGTGAGTCATCCGTAACACCAACGCCACCAGCATCAATGCTATTACCATCACGATGAAGGTGATGAAGCTCAGTTACAATCACTACTGTGATAACTATCTATAACCATTCTTAGGATCATCAACAGTGTTGTCTTACTTTAAAACTAAAAGGCAGAAAGAAAATTATTTCACACAAGCAATTTGGAGCTTGTTCCTGTCAAAGATTTTAGGCTCTGCAGTGTTGGAGCTTATAGGAGCATTGCTTATTTGGACTCAACCTGGACTGCATGCTGCTTGTTAGTGTGGGGCACAGGTGCTTGGGTGACAAAAGAAACAGCAGGAGCCTCAGCAGGTTGACTAAAAACCCCCAGAGGGAGGTTGTGAAGGAAATGCAAGGCAGAGAAACATACAACAACCTCGAGGCCTCAGGTAAACTGTAAGAACTCTACAAAATACAAAGTCTGTAGATTAAACCTCATGGAGCGTCACAACAGCGCAGAATTGAGTATGATTATCAGACTGTAGCTGTTCTCAGAGGATGTGGCTCGGCTAACCAGCCAAAGTGTACAAAGTGGCAGAATGTAGTGAAGAACTGAATACAAAACATCTTTTGAGAACTCAATGAGAGAGGGAAATGTCCCTAAAGTGTTTTTTTTGTCTAACAGCTAAATTTTCTGCTGCACTGAATGAAGGCATATTTGGAGCTGTGTCTAGCTTTGTAAAATATTAACAAAATCCACATAAAAGCACCCAAAAAGCTTACAGATTGACATGTTCAGCTTGTTTAAACGAGGTGATGCAAAGATGTAGTCTTAATGCCAAGCTCAGCAAACTGGCTGCTAGATCCAGCTTCATATTTATACTAAACCAAAACTAAAATGCAACACTTTCTTTTTTGCTCACCTTTTTTCATCAGTTTAGGTTAATGATCTAAGAGCGTTTCATTGGCATGCTGACTGCAGAATTGTTCACCAGAGCTGTTGCCCATGAACTGAATGCTCATTTCACTACCATAAAAAATCTACAATATTGTTTATGTTAATTTGACATTACATCTAATCAGCCTCACAACCACAGACCACATGTACAGACGTCAGCTCAGGACCTCCACATTTAGCATCTTCATCTGGCAATTGTCTAAGACCAACCACCCAAACAACTGGTTCAGTAATGGGTTTGCACAACCTAAGAATTTCTGCACAAACTGTCAGAAAACATTTCAGGGAAGCTCATCTGCATGTTCATCATCTTCTCTGTTAACCTGACAACAGTTTGTCATTGTAACAATCTTATCTGGTTGTAAGGCCAGTTGGATGCACTGCCAAATCCAGGGAAATGACAGTGGAGACGTCTTGTTGTAGTGAAATAAAGATTAAGTTCATGGGCAAAAGCTTTGGTGGCGTTTAAAATTTTGTTCAGTGTACATCAATTTGTGAGATTGGTGTCATCCTTCTATCTAATCCTCAACAGGATGAGCATAGTTCCCATATTGGTGAGTCTGACTCATGGTAGGGCTCGGATCGTCCATGCCACACACATACAGGCCTCCAGAGTCAACTAAGTGGAAGTGTGTTTTCCAGCACAAGGACACACACACACACACACACACACACACACACACACACACACACACACACACACACACACACACACACACACACACACACACACACACACCATCCATAAATTCTCATCAGGTTGGTCCCCACCTCCCTCTCCATCCTCGCTCCCATTCCGAGCTCAAACAGCAGCATTACTTAATTCCCACGCTAGAACACAACGTGAGGAGTGGAGAGGAGAGAGCAGGGGGAGCCATGTCAGATGCAAGCAGAATAATAAGAGATAAGAGAAGAGAGAATCAGAAAAATGGGCATAGAGAATGAACCCGGCTTTCTCTCCATTACTCTTACACTTTCTCTGTGGCCCTGATGACCTCTCACACAAACTCCCCACCAGATGGATCAGCTGCTGCCTCAGCAGATACATGGAAAATAATTGACCACTTGCAGGGATTAAAGTGGTACTCATATCATACAGTAGGCTACTTTTTGAGTGAACTGCATGTTATGAGGTCCCTCATGATCAAGCCATCAATAATGTATCATACCTTGCATCTATCCATGTTTCTCAATTGATTCACATTAATGGAGCAAACAGAAAACCGTGAGAGGAAATCGGAGAGCGGAAACAATTGATCCCAGAGTTGCCTATATAGCGAATGTGCCTGAGTAAGCAAGTTATTCGTATGATATTTTCCTGAGCTATTGAACTGTGTGGTTCACTGAAGTGTATGTATGTTTTCATGAGTTGTCTTAAACTCTCAACTGGAGGTCAGATTCAGAACTGTGGGCTTCAAAATGCATACAATCCTGTCTTGCCTATATCACATTGAAAAATTAACATAGTAACTTGAATTTAAAAACAATATTGACATTTTGGAAAATTTCTGTATGGTTATCTGCTTTCTTGCTGAGGGTTAGATTTAAAGTTAACGCTAACACAAGTTGCTTGTCTGGCTCTCTGTGAAGGATGGAGATATGAGGTGTAGGTAGACCCACCCATTCTTAATCCAGAATCATCAAATACTGCCGCTTTGACAGTGCTTTCGACATTGAATCCCGACTTGGAAAGGCACCTTTTGTGTGTGTATGAAACACCTCTGGACAGCACAAGCATTGTTATTATAAGCGGACGGACTGCACCTGCAGCATATGTCTGATGCGCAGACGAGCGGTGTCACTTGAGAACGCAGCCAGACTGTGGTGCGCATGGTACACCACAGAATGGCAGCAGGTTGAAATGATGCAATATAAGGAGCGCCTATAGGGCGGGCTGGAGAGGCGGTGGATAGGTCCAACAAACCCTGGACTCTCATGCAGGAGTCTGGTGTTTGTTTCCCATGTAATGTTTCTTTTCTACATGTTACAATGTGCCTCCTTCCCCTAATCCTAACCATCAGTGCTAATGTGCATTTACTGACTTCTGGCAAGGTTGCCATGTGCTTGTGTTGCCTAAACATAGACACGTAATCCCACCATGTGCATTTGTTGACATCACGGTAGTGGCATGGTAAATATCAGATGCAGAAGGATACCTAGAACATAATATATAAATGAGGAAGTCCAAAGCATAGTGGCAACATGATGATTTGGGACAAGAATGTGAGTAGGATGATTTAGTTACCTTCTGACATAGGGGAGACTGGGGTTGGTTGGCACACTTTTTGCTCTCTGTCGTACTTCTCTGGCATAACTCATGTTCCTTTCCTTCTATGCCAATTTGTCTTTGTCTCTAGCAAGGGTTCCAGCATTATTTTCCCTGTGTTAGCTTTCTTGTGTCTGTAAGTTTGGACTGTTTTTTGACTGCGTCGTCTAGCCCTTTTTGGATTTGTTTGCCTCACTGACCGATTGCCTGTGTACCTAACTTCTTAATGTGATGAAAGACTGATTAATACTTATCGGATCTGCCTCTGAGTCATGCGTGAAGGTCTATTCCCCGTGAGCCTGATAATTACTTAAATGAGTCAATTGACAATTCAAAATAACAATAATAAACCAAACATTATTTTTAAACAATCAAAATAGTTTTAATCTCTCAAAATATTTTTACAGCTGCCAACAAACTGCAAAATAAAATGATGTGAACTGTCACAATCACTAATCACAGACTTTAAAATCTTAAATCAGAATGCAGCAGATTCTGCTTATTAGTCAGAAGTAACGCATTTCCAATATCTCTGTCTAAAACAGTTTTATAATACATTTAGTCGGTAGACCAGTTTTTTACTTTTAAAATATAACACTTAAATGTCACTCTCAGCGATAGGTTAATGGCATTAAAAGGTTTAAACATATTATTTGGGTAAAAGTCAGACAGCAAACATTTTGTTGATACATTGTTGTTTCTGTGACCTTCAAAGGTTGTGTGTCAACCAACCCCAGTCTCCCCTACCCAGGCTAGGTCTCCAGGTTTTCCATCTTTGTGTTAAACTAATCTAACCGGCTGCTGCATGCAGCTTTTAACCTTTTTGTACAGACATGAGAACTAACAACTAACTCATGGTAAGAAAGATATACAGTTCCCAAAATGTCAAAGTATTATCTCTGGAGAGCTGTCATGACAATGCATGTGTGCATTTTCCTGGACAGTTAAATTAATGACCAAAAGCTCCATTGAAATACAACTTAAACACCTACCTTTTTGGGATTTCTCTCATGAGTGCATCCATGTAGTTGTGTGTTTGTATGCATCACAGTAGCTTGCATAAGTAAAGGGGACAATCGTTTTTTTCTGTTTGAATTGTGCTCTTTTGACCTCAGGCACTGGAAGCTGCTCATAGCTAGTCAGAGCTGCTTGACTGAAGAAAGTGTGTGTGTGTGTGTGTGTGTGTGTGTGTGTGTGTGTGTGTGTGTGTGTGTGTGTGTGTGTGCCGCAGTGAGAGAGAGAGAGAGAGAGAGAGAGAGAGAGGGAGATGAAACACGAGTTGAATTCTTTAGGTGGACAAAAAAAAAGCCTACAGAAAAATATACAGTGGTGAGAGCATACTCAATCCTTGCATCACTCTTTCTCGCCTGTCTTTATTGTCATAAACACTTTATCTCTACCTTCCTCTCTCTTGCTTTCTAGGTTTTCCATCTTCTCTTAAACCACCCTTCACTTTCTCCACTCTTCTTCTCATTTACTGAAATTACAGTGTGCACACAGCAATGAAAGGGGCATATTAAATTACAATTAACCCACAATCATTGCACACTGTCTAGTGGCACAGAGATGTTTTGCGGTGCATTAACATATGGATGGGCAGAGCTGTTCTGGGAGGCAGAAAAGGCCAACTGTTCTCCCTAATTGTCACGCAAGACTCTAAACAAGGGAACGCAGTGCTGCAGGCGAGATAGCTGGTACACGAGAGAGAGGGGAGGACATACTGTAATGCAGCGAGTTTAGAAAGAAAGATCGGAAAGAAAGTTTTAATGAGTCATCAACTTTCACCAGCTTTCCGGTATTGTTTCATCCATTTTCCATAATTTCTCATCCCTCCATTCTTATTCATAGTACAAATTAGCTCTTGTTCCTCTTCCAAAACTATAAAGTACACATTATCTCAGACCGCAGTAATTGGCTCATTTGTAACTTTCTGGTTTACATCTGTGTTCTTGTGCCTTGTGTTTGTGCGGTGTGCAACCCCCTGGAATTACACAGCCAATTAAAAGATGCAAATGCTAATTAATGCTTGGTGTTGCTCTTGTTAAATCTATAGACTTCCTCTTTTCATTTTTCTCAGCATTTTGGAGGATATTACATAAATAATAAACAAGCTGGTGAAAAGACATGCTTGTATGCCAGTGGAGTTCCCATCAATGTGCAATTCGCAACTTTTCACTTTGAGGATGGAGGTATATTTAGTTCTGTCCCTCCTCCCCCTCAGATGGTCAAGTTTCTGACCCAGCGTGTGTCAGTCATCAAGATGAGCTGTCTTCCTTGAATAAGCGTCTAGCCTGAGGCACAAGTATCTAGCATCCATTGGAAAGAAACAGAAGAAATAAACCACAAGCACAGGGAATGAGTAATTGTAAAGAAAAAAGCATTTCATACTCACATGTACATCAAGTGATGCACATCACAATTGATGTGACAGAAACAATTTAGAAAATTGTCAATTTCAGGCACACGCATGAGAATTAAGCCATCATGTGTTCCATTGTTTACACGTGTTTCTCCTACAATCACATGTCAAAACATCCTCCATGATGAAGTTTTGTATTACATAGACAACAGATCCCCCAAAGACATCTTCGATCTCAGTGCGAAAAACCTGTTTAAATAAAAGATGATAGCTGGAAATGACATACATCCTTGCTCAAGTTGTGAACCAAACTTTTAATACCACTTACATTTGATTTTATTGATGTTACTAATGTTTATTATTTTATATTTCCAAACAAAACGTTGTGTTAATATTGTCCCTCTGTTGTACAAATAGAGAGTAGAGATATGTCTTTTCTGACTTCCTGGACAGGAAAAAGAGTTGCAACATAAAGATTCTCTAAGTGACATTAAGCAGCAAACCACATTTTGCTATGTAAAGATATAGTGAAGTAATAGCGTCCTGAGCAGAGAATGACGTCACGCTACCTCCGTGTGTGTTGAATTCTGAGCTTCTCTGTGGTTTGTTGCAGTAAGCTGGTCCAGCTGTGTGTGCATGTTAGTGCATGAATGTGTCCCTCTGATTAGTTCTTTGCTTCCTTGCACTGCACCCATATGGTGGTCATGGCTGATATCAGGATGGCATTGTCGTGTGTTTGCTCGGACAGTGAAGGCATGACCTACCCTACTCTGCCTAACTCTTCAGGGCTGTGTCTAGGGAGTCGTCTGGGGTGGTCCCCTGAAATCTGATTGGCCAACCCAGGTGCCACCCAGTTATGATTGGCTACCTGCCCAGTCAGTTTGAACTGTTTGATGAATAAGATGAGTTTTGTTTATGTGCAATTTGGTCTTGAACCTGAGAGACAGTAATGTGCCAGAGTAGTGCATAGCCTGCCAAAAGCCACAAAAGAGGAAGAATATTTGTTTTGATTTTGAGCGAAGCTGTGGAGCAGAGCTTTATTTTCATTTGTGTGGTGTCAGCCTGTTGTGTTGTGACTGGTAGGTCTATTTATCTTTTTAATTTAATTCTAAACTGGATTGTAAGATGCTGTGATATTAGTAATTAAAGTAGGTATGGGTAGTGGAGACAGAAATGGAAAATTAAAGCTATGCTGACGTGTGTGGCTGCAGCAGCGCTCGTACTTCATGCCACCCTTGCATAAGTCAGTCCCCCACTTGACCCACCCCACTAAAAACCGTCTGGACACACCACTGTAACCCTGCCAACCCTGAAATTCTGATGTTATCTCTAACCGCTTTCACTCCTTTACCTGACCAATCCAACCAACAAAAGCAGCAAGTGCTAGCAAATCAGAGGGAAAGCAAATTTGCCCCCCCCGCTGCCGGTTAACAATATATCATGGCACTTTTAGCACTGCTTGCCGCAGGCTCAGTCATCTCCACGTTAAGAATTATGTCCAGAAAACTCATATGCTCTGAATTTTGCATCGAGCCCTTTTAAGAAACTGTTTTAAAATATTTTTGTCTTGGCACAGACAGAATAATCCAAATTGGCAACACCTGGCAATAAATCTAAAATCTCAAACTGATATATTTATATAATTTGTATTATTACAATCACAACTGATCTTTGCTTCTTTAGCTTAAAGCTCTGCAGAGTTTCCATTTGTGTGCCTATAAGGTTTCGCAATATCTGTGACATTTTGGCCCTCATCCCAGTACAGTGTTGATGACGTTAATCTTGTTTGTGGTGCTCTTTTTTTACAACAGTGAAAACTTTATATTAAAAATCTGTCGCTAGAAACAAATGTCACCATTTCTTTAGATAGGGACTTTTTATTTACTCAGTAAATACTTCAGTCACTTCCTCACTATGACAGAAATTCCAGAGTCCAATATCTCAAAACTTCAGCACATACAGTAAAACCAAAGTGACAATTCATGAGCAGAACCAGCCAACTCACCCATTCTCGTCTGGGAGTCATACCCTGAGACTCTTCTCTTTGATTATTTGAGGCTATCAGTGAACAGACAAAGAGTCACATATCACACGCTTGAAATAATACGTTGAAAGGAACTGGGGATCCATAATAATCAGATGATCAAATGATTTCCACTCTGTGAATCTGAGGCTCGCTGTGACATACAGTAAATGCAGCATTTGCACTTGGTGGCCTTCAAGAGTTGCTCGGGAAGCCGTTCACCATAGAGGCTATATGGAGCTGTATATGTTGTCACTTCATGTCTTAGATGTCTTAAAGCTCATCTCTTCATACAGTTGGATCTTTGCATGGTGTGGCTCAATAGCTCTCTTGACATACTCGATGATACATTTAAGGAATTCCTCAAAACTTCCATGTAATATTATATTCTGTTTGTATAGGAATATGCCTGTCCTTCTGCATTCCTTTGCCTGAAACTGGAATCCCTCTAATGTTTAACACATATTGGGTTATAGACTATGTGCTGTGGTCACAGTGAGCAATGTTGTCAAGCACTGGGAAGTCAGAGCTAAAACAGCATGACAGAAGCAGTAAAGCAAATCACAAATCCAGTCAACCTTTTCCTCAGCATGCTGAGACGCTGTGGCTGGTGAAGCTTATTGAAATCAGACTGATGTTTTAAGGCAGTGTATCAGTATCAGGACAATCCCTACTACTGCAAGCATGTTCATATGTACAAGAACACATGCTGGCATAATTCTTATTAATTTCCGTCCCTTCTATGAACTACCATTGGATTTCCGCTTACACGACATTCATTATTGACTTAAAAGCAGAGAAAGTTGCACGAGATGTGGTCCTGCACTTGTTCATGCTGTAGTTAATGAGCAGACCGTTGAAAGGTTGGAGCAGGAGGAATCCCCCACATCTTTCTCTGCAGACTTTCCACAGTGTTTGCATGGCTGGCTGAAAAGCGAGAGGGCAGTGCCGCTAAAAACAAGAGTGAAGTTCTCTTCTTTTAAGCTGAGTGTTTGAGAGATGCTCTCCTCCCCAACAGCCTGTCTGGGCTTGTAGAGCGATACTTAATAATTCACACTGGGAACAAGAGGTCCATAAAGGCTTGCAATGATACAGCATAGGAGGAGAGGCGCCTGTTTTAGGCGAGGTGTGTGGGAGGAGAAAAGTCTACTCTCTCCAGCCCTTTCTCTCTCTGTGCCAAAGCAACAAAGACAGTGAGTGAGAGAAGACAAAGACAGTGTCTTTCAGTTTGTGTGTGTGTGTGTGTGTGCACATGATGCAACCATGCACACTCTGCATGTGGGCAGAAAAGTCACAGTGAGGATGTGAGGGTGGAAAAAGGTCGAGGAGTTGTTTACCAGCACCAAGGAGAACCAGTGGGCATTCCCTGTGTGGTGTGTGTGTGTGTGTGTGTGTGTGTGTGGTTTGGTGTTGGTGTGTGTGTGTGAGTGTGTGTGTGTGTGGGGTGGTGTGTGTGTGTGATGATGATGTGTGTGTGTGTGTGTGTATGGTAACAAAGTGTGCTTTGTGTTTGACCAGTCTATAGTACACTTTGAATATGAAAAAACAAACTGGGAAAAAGAGACAAATAAAAAACAAATACCCTGGATGAAGGTGAAATTCAAATGTATAAATCTTGTGCAAATGTCTTTTCACACATTCAGGTGAAAACAAAAAAATCTGTAGAAAAACTGTTGAAAGCAACTCTATCGCCAATCAAGAACACCATTATTGTGCAATTTTGCAAAACCTCAATTTATACTCAGTCAAATTTGTTTAACCTAAGGCCTTTTTTTTTTTTTTTTTTTTAATTTTTTTAGCTTTCTACAAAATTGTTACATGGCAACTACAATGTGGTCAAGGTTAGGCAACTAAAACACAGATTTAATTCGAAGGATATCAACACATTCTCACTCCCAACTCGCCAAATGCAATTGCTTGCCCAATACAATGAAATATAACAACGACATCAGTTTTGAACGCTCAGGTATGAAGTGCAAATTAAGCTTGTTACATGCATTGTCTTTTCTAACTAAAGTTTTCTTTTTACAGGAATTGTTCAGTTTCTGCTTGTTAAATGCATAATTACGTATACTAAATGAACGTAAAATGTAGGTTAAAAAAGGTCGTTTTTAAGTTTACTTTGTTGGGTTTAGCTAACAAAAACATGTGATTGGGTTTAGAAAAAGCATTGTTTGGATTAAAATAAATTTGTCACTGTAAGTATTATAATATTCTGTGATTTACATCACATTCAATACGTCATGTTACATATGTCACGTTTCATACTTCATACTTAATATATACTTCACTGGTGTAGTATGCTACACATAGCAGAACACTACATTGTTATTAAAATAACTCAACTAACTTTTGGTGTCATAGGGACACAAACAGCAGGCTTCTGGTTGAAAGTTCTTACCTGCACATTACTTCTGTCATTGGCAGTTTCCTTTGGTTTTGGCTATGTTGTGAGGAGCAGATTCTTTCAAAATTGATTTTTTTTTATACTGGCATGATTTAAACTGATTCTTTTTAAAAATCTGTGTGTTTTTCAGTGAAAAATAGCAAACACTGGCTGTTTGAGTCAGTGGCACCCCCAGAATTTTTCTACAGGGGTTGTGCCAATGTTTAGAGTGCACATAAAAACAAACACATGCCTTTCCACCACGTTCTTAATAATAATCTGTAGAAGAACTATATATTGTTATGGATACTGTCCAGGATGACTGTTTACATACTGTACCATATACACAACATTTTCCCTGCAAAGCAACTGATTATAGCGAAATCCTCTTTCCCTGCGAAAACTCTTTATTTCTTTTCTACATTTCTAACTCATTTAGAGCATCCCAGTTAGCAAAAGTAAAAAGCTACTTTGCTGCACTCACCATGTTAATCAAGCTAATGGTCAATGGATACCAAGGCCTTGCTGATAGTTTTTTAATTTAGTCATATTTTAGCTTTCTGCTGCAAGTCGATGCCCAATACAAGACAATGTGTTGTAGTGAGTTGAATTGTCATAAAATGATGCACTTTAAAGTGACAGTAAAATGGGAAATTCACTGCTCCCCAATGCATTAAGTCTTATATTATGATCCATTTTGGTTTGGTTTTACTTTTTTATTAAACATATTGCTTATGTAAAATGCTTGTTATGAACAAAAATGCTGCACTCTCTTGCTATTGTACTATTTTGGCACCCCAAGAACTGTCCCAGCTTGGTTTTTTAAACATCATGTGTTGCATGGATTCAGACACATAGGGCGATTCTCAGTCAGGCCTAGGTTTTCACCTCTAAAAGATATGAAAATAAACTTTTGTAACCGCGCCTGTCAATCTTGTAAATTAAAACTTTGTCAGAAATATAGTAAGTGAAATACTTTTTAAATATTCTCTTAGCATTTTCAATTGTGTTTATGTGCCTTTAATGTTTACTGTCTTTTCTCTGTCCTCACCTCAGTTTTATCCATGTCTCGTCTGTCTCTCCCTTCCCCCTCTTCAGCATCTTTGTCTCTGTTCCAGCTCTCAGGTTGCCTTACAAATTGCATTCTCAGCTTACCTTCCCATTCATCGTAATGTCTCAGAGAAGGTATCTAATGGGGTGAAAGAATACTATTAGATTTGGTGAAGATTAGATCCACTTAGGCAGCCCAACTCAAATAACAGTGAGGCATAAGACATCGTGGGGATTTAAAATTGCAGGATGCATGTACATTTTGCGTTTGCTAAAAGTTGTAACACAGATTCCTGTTTAAGATGTTAATCCCCAATTTTTCCATTTATATATAGTCAGGTAAACCCAGTGAGTTTACTCTCATTCACTCTCCTTAGTGCTTTTATGCTAAATGCTAAATGCTCTTCTAAATGCTCCACTATGTTTTCCAGCTAGTTGCCACCTATGTCTGTTTACATTTTCATGCTGCAAAGGTTGAGCAGTGATGGTTTTCTCAGAATTTTCTTACTAAAAACAGCTGTCTGCTGTTCTGAATCCTTGTGTTTTGTTTCCTTAGAATGAATCGTTATATTGACATGCAGAACGGGTCCTCTTTTTCCACAGTGAGACAATGTTTCCACAGAGGCTTACAATGGACAAATCAAACACTGGCTAGACTTAAGGCCATTTACATTTCTGCGCATTGCTCTCTTACACGGGAGAGCTTTCAGCAATCTGCAACTTCACAGCTGGATGACACAATGACAAATTAAGTTGGACTTGTGCTAATAGTGTCACTGGTTTTTAAACTGCAGACTGTGCATACTGTTTTCTCTTCTCACAATAGTGACTGACAACATGATTCTTGGATCCAAATTTTAATTTGATATACTGTCCCCCCCTCATGATAGCTGCCTTATGCAGTGGCCTCTGCTGGTCTGCAGCATCCTAGTAGGTTGCCAGATTTGCATTGCGCCAGAAATCACCCAATCATGGTTCAAAAACAAAACGTAGCTTCTATATATCTAAAATGAAAATTTTTAATTAAAAAGAAATTAGTCTTTTCGAGTCATCTGTCTCAAGTCTAAATCAAGTCTCAAGTCATTAATACCAAGTCGAGCCAAATCATGTGACTTGAGACCTCCACCTCTGCCCAGAGATAATCGCTTGGTTGGATCGCACAAAACGCCTCTCAGCAAACCACATGTAGGGTGTGCTGTGGACACAAAGCACTGGTGGACTGAAGTGAACTGCTCAGAAATAATGCATCATTCATTCATAAATCAGCAGCAGCATGAATATACTGTGGAAACTGACATTGAAGTCGACCAAATGAGAAATAGTTTACACATACATTACATTTACTACATTGTAAATCATTGCAGACTGTGGTATATACTGCGGTTAAAATGATTTCCTGACAGAGGGAAACTCAAACATAAACTGTGACAGCTGTACATATTGTTATGTTAGCTACAATACGAAAAAAAGGTGCGATTAGACATTAAATCTGAGCATTAAAAGCTTGATGGACTGCACAGCTGCCTGTACAAGGCATTTGTTATTCTATCCTCATATTGCCAGACTAAACATTTACTGTGACGGAGAGGCTGTTATCACCAACAGACTTTCATCACTTTTTTCTTCTTTTGTTTTTTTTTTTACATCCTAGCACACTCTGAGGAATAATGAGGAAATGGATTTGTACACGATGGAGACAGCAGAAGCGTACATATTAAACATCTTGACACTCCCGCTTGTGGCCTTTAAACCCTTTTTCTTTTCATCATCTTTTCTTTCTAATGCATCCTCCCATCCCTGTTATGTAGCCTCTCGTTTCCGATCTTCAGAGTCAGTTTCACCCATCCTTTCCTTGTCTCTCCTCCTCTTGACTCATCCTCCTCCTCTGTCCTTTCACCCTCTAGCCATCAGTTATCTCCCTCAGGGTGAGGCAGGGGAGGGCACCATTGCCCTTGGATCTAAAGAGCACTCTCAACATCTGTGCTTGGATTTTTACTTTCCTATAGAGGAATGTGACACACACAGCAAATTCACTATACTAATGTAGCGAAAAGATCATGGTTAGATTTTTTTTCCCCCCCAATAATTCTTTTGCATACCTGGCAATACCTTTTGTGTTCCCTCTGATCCACAGGAAAAAGCTGTGCAATATTATGATATTGTTGGCTATTAAGTTACATGGCTCTAACCATAGCGCGAGTGGAGACGCAAATCTATATCATTACAGCTATCGATAACTCTTTCACAAGCTGAGAAAGCATTTGTGCAGGTTAACTCGTTCTTAGAATTTTCCAGTAACACGTAAAGTTGTGCTGCATTTTTGTCTCGCTCAATTTTTTAAAAGTGAGTGTGTTTTTTAGAACTAAGGAAAATGCTAAGAACTAAGGAAATTGCGGCTTTCAGTTTTGTCATGTTCTGGAAGAGTGTAAATGTTTTGCTTGTCTGTTTGCAAAGAAAATAGCTATTACTCAAAGTAACTTTTACATTTGAATTTTACATCTACAAGTCTGTTTTCCCCTGCAACAGGGTTTGCTGAGGTTACTTCATGGTTTGAGTAAAGGCTTAATTTCGACAAATTTATGATCAGGCGTTCCAGAGATTACAAGTTCGGGTTAGGTACAAGGTTGTGTTCATGTATAAATAAAAAGAAAGGAAGAACTGTTATGGACAGAGACATCCTACTTCCTTATTAGTGATGGCAGGTTTGTATAATTTGTGTACCTATATGTTTCATTCAGCGTCTCACCATTCATTGTGTTGACCTTGGCTGAACCTCTTAAATGTTGCATAAGGTTATGAAATATAGATGTTAGCTCATTCATAGTCTCAATTTTTGAATGTCATCTAATGGTTACCTAAATCTCACTGTGGCTTTTGAGATAGGGTTGGCAACTTCATCAGTCACTAGGCTAACTTAAATTACTGTAAATTAAATTTACTTTATAAGCAACCACTTATCACATTATTTTGTGCTTTTTCTCTCCAATGACATGACAACACAGACACGGATGACAGTCCTACGTCCAGTTAATTAACTGATGTCAATAACAGACTGGGGTTACTAGTTTTTCTTTAACATTTTTTTTAAAAAATGAGTGACAAATTAATGTATGATTAGCTCTTGTATTTTCAGAGTTGATAATAACTATCTCTCCTGGCATGAAATGCACCTTCAGTGTGACTTTATTTAATTTTGGAACATGTATGAACCAAAAGTGAGAAATAAAAGTGTACAGATATACAGCCTAAACAAGAATAGGTTAAAAACTAGAATATGGCTGGACCATGTACAGTAGTTCCCAACCTTTTTCTTTCAGGGACTTCTTAACTATCATTGAGTAAAATGATGATAAATTTAGGGATGTTTTATATTACATTGAGAGAAAGGCTGAAAATAAGGCAATGTGTCTTTGGCCCCAGACCCCCAAATCATTACATCCGCCCCTGGTAATAATAATGAGAGCTCAGCACGAACAGCTGGATGAGACACAGAGTGATGCATCCTGGCCCTTCTTTGCAGTGGTTGTCATTTAGCAAGACTGCTTTTAAAACATTGAATTAACCAACAGATGGCAAGTAGCCTAAATTGTCTAACAATGAATAGCACCAATAAAAGGTTTAAACAACACATGCAGCTTACACTATATTAGTTCATTCAATAACCCTTTCAAATGGAGGTCAAAATGGAACATTAGGCCGATAGAGCAAAACCAGTTTGACTTTACAAGATTAAAAGCCTTTTCACTGCCGACTGATATCTTGCATTGAGCCCTTTATAAGCTTTGCCTTAACTTTAGCTGTAAAAGTAAGCATATATCCACGTTATCCAGGAGGAAACTAATTCCAAGATTAATCTATGAGCTTGTTTTGTATCTACTTTCATTTCCAGCATATTGACAAGAAGCTCTGCAGAATGTTGATGTTGATGTTATCTTGGCATGGACATTGCACTGATGACCTCTGGTTGAATCCTCATATGCCACATGCTCTGAAATGTGCTGGAAAGCCTGAGATCATCAAGCTAATGCAGTACCATAACATGCAAATGACCCCTGGTTCAATACCCGTCAGTGTTAGTCAGTAATGGTGCGTAAACCCTATGGACTGTGAAATATCTGCTCCTCCAGTAACTGTGGAAAGAAATCGTTTTGGTGCTGATGGCTATGAAGTTTTATGAACCATATTATTGTCCTCACCATAACTATGTTTGTCATTGTCTGCATCATCATCATCATCATCATCATCATCATCATTATTACTAGCCCCACCTGGTTGCATCACCTGTTCAATAGATGGTCTAGGGGGCAGGTGTTGGTATTCAGTGGTACGTACAGCCCCTTTATGTCATAAACTTCTTAACATATAAAGACCTAATTACCTCACCTGAGAGCAGGAAATAGCTTCCACCAGAAGATTAATAGTCCGAGAAGCTACAATAGAGTCCAAGCGTTCAGTTAAACCACCAGATAAGAGGTGGTTTAATCTGAATCTAAATTGGAGCATAAAAAAGAAGGAGGAAGGTAAAAGAGAAACTTGTTTTAGAGGGACAGGTATTGGAATTGATTAAAATGTTACACAAAATGGGAACGCAATGGAGTTCAGGGTATTGACCTCAATCTAATCCTAAACTAATTGCTGAGGGAACGGAGGAATTCAGCATGCGAGAGTGTGAGAAGGATTGTGGAAAAAGCCTTTTGGCAGTCTTGATGTAACCCCAACCAGCGAATGGCGTGCAAGGGCACAGGAGTTTATGTTAAATATGCCGCTGAGGTTTTCAGTGAAGCTTTACTGTCTGCTGCTTTTGCTGAGGCACTTTGTCTTAGTGCAGAGAAAACAGCTGGTGTGTGTGTGGATGCGTAGATGTGTTTATATGTGTGTTGCGTGCGTGACCTTACATGCTAACTAGTGAGTAGAGGAGAGAAAGCAGCAGATTGCATAAGAACGCCTAAAAGGCAGTCAACATCATACTTTTAAGATAACTGTAACGATGTGATAAATGATAATGTTCAGTACACATGTGGCCCCAAGCAATTTTGAGTTAGAGCAATTTTTAAAACTATATATTTACTGTATATATTAATATATTATATTTATAGTTATTTTTTATAATTTTAATCTTGTTGTGGACAGCCCTGTGCACACACAATTACACACGATTATACACACACACACACACACACACACACACACACACACACACACACACACACCTCTCTGAGAGAACATATGGGCAAGGAAAACAAAATGCTGGAAATTTTGGTTCAAATTGGGGGCCAGCTGTGGCACAGTCACAAGGTGGATATTTCATTCCCAGACTGCACTCTATTTAACTAAATTACGGAGTTATTTAAGTGGCTCTGGAAAGAGATCTAGAAAAAAAAGAGGGAGAAAAAGAGGTGTCTTTGAAAAGAAGTGAAACAACAGGTACTTATGTTTTGAGTGTATAGCCGTTTACACCTCTTTGACTGTCATTTAGATGCTTGATGATGAATCGAGTCACTCATGACTACAGCTTAACCTTATAATTAGGGCCTGAGTGCCGACCGGTGTGAGGACCCTCTCGGAATACAAGGAATTATTAATATTATTTATTTGAGTGTGCAAGTTTCATGTTGATTTTTCTTTCATGTTGCTTTGATGTGTTGCAGCTCTGTTAAGATGCCTGAATCATTGTTTTGTGGGATGTGTGAACTTTCCAGTAAAATATAACAACACTCAGAGGAAAATATATTGAAGTCAGTGTTGTGCACTTTCTCTGTGAAAGACAGTTGTTTTCGAGCAATGTTTATATGTTGTGCACCCTGCTGAGCTCAGATTCTGTGCTGGTATGGACTTCTTCTGTCATCTTCCCTTTCCTGCAGTTTAGTGTTTGTCGTTGCTTATTTGTTTACTGGCCAGCAGGCATGTTGTCTGGCTCCACTGTAACAACAGCAACTAATGTCACTGTCCCACGTAACATGACACTTGCTGCTCTGCTTTCTCTGTGATAGACAGCATGTACACACCCACACGTATACACACAACAGTCAACACGTGCTCACAGTCACTCCAAACAGAAAAACTGGCAAAAGTTCACAGATAGAAGAACCTGTTCCCATCACAGAGCTAATGATTCCAAAGTAAACCTAAGGGAGAACAAGATGATTTAAAAAAAAAACAGCTATCTGGCCATCTGTGAACTTGATTTTCAGATGGAAGATGTCCGCTAAAGAAAAAGAAAATATTCACTCCACAGGGGAGCAGTTGGCAAGGTAAGGGCAACTAAGCTTGTTTATCCTCAAAGAGACTTCAGTTACAGTGGCTGCAGGAGCCTCAAACACACACTATCTATTACAAAACATACTGCCAGCCAATGCACCCCATCTGTCCAATAACTCACACAGAGGTCAGTGCATACAGTTTTTTTATAGATTGTCTCAGCTGTTATACGTGTCCTTTACATTTTGTCCGTGGTGCAATGTACGACCTGTGATGCTTTTCTCTGATCTCTGTTGTGGTTCTGTCTTTGTCCCCTGTTGGAGTCAAAGGCCAGATGAGACCATCCATCAGAGGAGTTTGATCCTTGTCCTGCTGGGTCGTTCCCTCCCCTTCGTGCTGCGTGGAGCTGCACCGAGCCTCGACACCATCTGCCTGCTTCAGGCATGGTTTCCTTCCACAGTCACTTAGCACTGTTTAAAGACGAAAATTTAGTCAAACTTAAAGTATTCCTTTTTTGATGAATTGAGTTGAAGACTATATAAAATATGTAAACCAGAAGATCCCCAAGTATATTAGGTCAGCCCAATGTTGACTCCATGGGGCAACGACCTTGATTTCATGTCACACATTTGATCCATTGATCAAAGGGTCAAAATACTGATCAGTGCAGCTTTAAACTTTTTTTGCTGAAACTACACTCGAGTAGCTAGAATCACATTAATGTAGGCATGTATCACACATCGCTGCCTATTCCTTGTGAGGTGGAGAAAAAGTACTATGTATAGAGGGCAGGATTATCTTGCAAAGGTCTGCAGAATATTTCTCTCTTTGATGGATTCAATGCAATACCTTCAACAGCTGATGCCCTTGTAGCATATGGCGGAGCGAGAAATCTGTTCCTTGTTCTCTATACAGTCCCTGTACATGATGGATGCATGAGGTCTCTACATTGAGACCTTTCCAGGATGTGATATAATGTAACAATGTGACTTCACATTATGTAACATGATCTGAAAATCTTAAGTTGTGGCTTTTAATTAGACATTTTTACAGTAAGTTTAGTTCAGAAACCAAATCCAATAAAAACATTAAGACATTTTAAAGTGCACAGGGCTCAGTTTGAAACCCTCCCCCTCTATTAGAGCTATTACTTTGTCCTTCTCTTCCTCTCTGCAGCTTTCTGTTCTGTGCAGTCCGTGACCTAGCAAAAAACTCATCCATCTTGAGAGTTTGATCCTGTCCCCGGCCCGTCATTACATGCCTGGAGGGGCAGAATGTCCTGGACTGTGGGACCATGAGACTCCTCTAAGCTCAGAGCCATCTGGCTATGCTACATTTCCCAAAAGCATACATTTTGAGTTGCACTTTGCCTTTCCCTCTGGTGCCTTATTTTCACTGTGTTTGTCATTTCAGCCCCTTTCTCATGCCGGCACTTAGTGTAATAATATGAACTTCACAGCTCTGTACCTATACGTACGTATGTCTTCTCTCTTGCGTTCTCTCTCTTTACTGAAGTGCGCCAACTTATGCCTGCAAGGCTTAGAAACATCAAGACCATCTGGTTGTCAAATTCCCACAATACTATTTTTTTCTCTGTTTGTGCAGCCTGCTGTCATCAGAGCCTCTCCTCCAGTTTATCTGTCTCTCGTCATCCACTTTTTCGTCATAGACGAAGGGTCAGGGGTCAATCTCAGAAGTGGTTACTATTAGAAATGAGCTGTAACATTTTTTTAAGAGATCAATCTTTCACACGTTCTCCAGCTGAGGAGCTCTGCTGCTCACCTGGGCACATTATTATAAGACCATCTGTCTGCTTCCCAAAAATAAAACAAGTTTAATCTTTTTTTCTGCCACCCTCTACTGCTCAATTTTTGTTTTATTAGTGGTGATTTTGACTTCATAAAGGGGAAAAATGAATGGCCATATGTCTGCTTTGATAATAAAACACGGCAGGGAGGTCCCTACTCCCTATAAATTGAGTTGAATTGTTGTTTTTCAAACGTGCACATGTGGGTGCTGTTGATGGCAGTACACAAGGTTATCTGGCTGTTGGGATGAATTGTTTTGAGAAAGAAGTCATTCACTCCAGCTGGAGCTGTTGAAAGCAGTTTGGAAGTACATCACCTTTAATATTTTAAATTTACTTATTGCAACGACTTTATGACTATGGTAGTTTTCAATGTCGCAAATGGGTAGGGTTTCTGCAGTAGGATCAGAATCTGTCACAATGTGTGTGTGTGTGTCTGTGTGCGTGTGTATGTGTATGCAGGCTTATGTATATTGACGTTTTATTATCATAAAATATATGAGACCTACCCCTGATCAGTCTCTTTGCAGTGAAAAGCCTTCTGTTTGATTTATTGACCCTACGCGGTCTTGCGGCAGACAGTGGTGCTTGTAACGCAGAGGATGCAGACAGTTACATCTCACAGAAGATTCAACTAGTGACTGGGACTCTGTATCTGTGAAACATAGATAAAAAACAAGAGAAAAACTGTTTTTTTGTATTTTTATTATTATTTGTAGTAATACGGAAGTTAATACTGACGCTCGGTAGCATCACAAACAATTAACTGTAATGCATCCATGCCACAAACAGATAATATCATACAACATGCAATAAAATAAAGATGCTATTACTGTTCCATCCCTCAATAGGGCAGCGCTGCTTGCCAAACTTATGTGATATGTCACCGGAAGACTCTCTGACTTTCTCCCTCACCTTTCCTTTCTCACCCCAGCAAGTTCGTTCTTCATTCAAACTCTGTGAGCGGTTAAAAAAAAAAAAACCCAGACAGATCTAATCCAGCCTAAGAGATGGATGAGATGTTAGCAGTCAGTAATTATGAACAAGCCCGAGGAGGGGTGCTGGATGGACGGATTACTGTCCTCACTTTTCCTGCTGAGATGACAGCGGACAGCGAGCCTTGATAAACCAGGGTGATGGCCGGACAGATCATCAGCCTCTGCCCTCCAGCCTGGATGATAGCGAGCTGAGGGTCTCAGCGAGGCCATGGTGGGATACCAGCGTGATGGGTGTTCGGGTTGATAATGCAAGTACATCCGTTGATTTGTCTCCGGAGGAGATGGGTTGTAATGCTCCGAGGAACACCGCTGGGTTGTGGACTTGAAAACTCTGACCACCGACGATACGTTCGGAAGCTGATAAATCTGTTAGTTGAGAGAATTTTTTGCAAACAAGTCTCACAAATGTCACAAAGTTTACAGGATGATAATATATGAAGAGATTGGAATTATAAAACAGTACCATAGTCTGACTGCATCAGGTTGATGTCTTCAAACTCATCAGGAATAACTTTGAGGCAAAAGTAGATTATATTTTAGATGGTTATAATAAAAATATGAATTAAAAAAGAAGCAAACATGCATTTAAGAAATTGAAATTAAAATTACTCCCCAGGGATCAAAGGAGTCTCAATGTGCTGAGGAGTCGGGTGGATCTCCCCGCAAACTTTATTTTCTACTACTGCATAAAATGTCGCATTTAAATTATTCTAAATAAATTGTTATTATTTTACAAAAATGAAAAAGGAAAAAACAGGTCAAATTATTTCATACCACATTGAGGCTTCATCTTGTCTAGATTTTGTTAGATCCTAATGTGGTTGATGATGAGGGAGGATTATTTTATACACCCGGACCATATTTTGAACAACATTTGAAACAAGGAATTTCATTCCATATAAAGATACCGGGACAATAGATGCGTTGAGGCTTAGGCCTGTATTTAAACAATTAGAATACAAAAAAACTTGTTGCTTTAAAAGATAAGTTATTAGGAGAATAGATGCATTGAGGCCTATATTTTACCCATCTATCATTTTTTTATCATTGATTTTGTTATGCCGTGCTCTGTGTGTATGTGTATGTGTGTGAGTGATGGGGAATGCAGAGTGCAGATGAGGGCTGAGGGAGGGGTGTGTGTATCTTGCAATGACAGTGGATCAATTCTTGACAAGAGTTTTATCCTTCAGGGAGAATGATCCAAAGATTATGCCACCCAGTTGTTTTCTTTGTCCATCCCCAGTCAGATGGCTCTGGCATCTCTGGATCCACCACCAATACCTGGTTCAAACAGCTGGCCTTGTGTGTGTGAAGGACTCAGAGTGTCAGACAGTGTTGGATTGATTGGTGCAACCACTATGTGAACAGCAATGTACCAAAGCTTTACCCGACACCAAAGGTAACCCTCAGATCATTTCAAAGTAAAGTAGAAAATAATATTAATGTATAATATTTTTAAAAGCTTGATTTTGAAAAGTGCATTTTGCGCACAGAGCGATATAAGTGTGTGTGATATTGAAGTGGTCCCTAAGGGTTAATGATGTTGCTTTTACAGCTGGTTGTTGTTGATGTTGTCGTCGTGTGTTTTGATTGTTTGAGCTTTATAGCTGTATATAAGCTGATATGAGCGGTTTCCTCCTGTTTCAGTCTTTGACAGGGGTGCCCAAACTTTTTAAATGGGGGCCATATGAGATAATGGGAAAAACCCTGTCAGCTGCTTCTTGCATCATATGGGTTATAAGTGAATCAATTAGATTTTTGCCCCAATGTTATGCTGTTTTGTGTTTTGTGGTCCATGTTCAGTGCCTTTTGTTTTCCTAGACTGCACCAGTTGGCCTGAAGGACTGAGGCTGAGGCAGTCGTCAATACAAAAACTCGGGTGTTGGGGAGGCCATGAAAGAGGAAAGTGTTGCTGGGGAGGGGGACATCTGGAGTGCTCTGCTCCGCCTGTTGTCCCTGTGACCTGGCCTTGAATAAAAGGCAGTAAATGGCACAGGTTACAGAAATTCATGTGTTTTAATGATGAATTTCTGTTTTTACACGAGACAGACAATAAAGAATCAATCTATCAATCTATCTATCTACCCTCTAGGGGAGAGTCTCTAGACTTTTACTAGCTTTTGTTTCATTTGATGTGGATCTGATAAGACCGTGATGACTCAGCCAGTTAGTTTCGGGAGTTCCTCCCCCGTGACACAGCATTTTTATATACTTACGATATCTATTGCACGTCTGTCCGTCCTGGAAGAGGGATCCCTCACGATCCTCTGCTGCTCCTCCTGAGGTTTCTTCCTTTTTCTTCTCCCATTAAATGGTTCTTTTCGGAAGTTTTTCCTTAGGTGATGTGAGGGTCTAAGGGCAGAGAGATGTTGTATGCTGTAAAACCCTCTGAGGCAAAGCATGTTTTGTCTTAATGGGCTTTAAAAATAAAATTGACTTGATTGCCCAGTAGCGCTCTCTATTTACAGTAGAATGGTAGAGTGTTCAGCTGCGGTTAAAAAAGTTCAAATAATCTCCTTTCCACTTTTCCTTCTTCTCCACAGAAAACATCACGAGGTCAAGGAAAGATGTGAGGGAGACTTCATTAGGACGTAGGAAAAGACGACTCCACCTCTCCTCGGCTCTGTGATGATGCGATGGCTGGTGTTATTGATGAGGGTCTGCTGTGATCAAACTACAATGTTCAGATGATGGACGGCAGAAGCACATCCTCACGGTACTGGCTTTTATGCAGAAGGTTGTTTGTTTTTTTCTTGGCTGGCGAAGCAAAGGCCCTCTTGAAATTGCTAAAATGATTAGCGCCGAGCACCCCTATTTAAATTGAAGGAATGATTATGAGAGGCCGAGCACCAACCCCAGGGCGTTTTTTTTTTTCAATAAAAAAAATATAATATCCAAAATGTTTTCCTTAAATATTACCAAAAGTATTACAAGTATTTACAAAAAGTAAATATTATAAGAAGTGCACTAATGCAAATTTTAAATATGCTCTTAGATTTATTAAAAGAAATGAGAACACACTGAGGTCGGACTCACTTGCAAGGAAGTTGCAAAATAATAGCTACAATGATTTTTGGAAAGAGGTTAGAGCCTTGAATAAATGCAAGGCCTCTTTGCTGACAAACATTAATGGAGTAAGTGGCTCTGATGAAATTTGTCAGCTGTGGTGAAAACATTGTTATGATCTGTTTAATTGTAGCAAAAGCAATACACTTAGAGTTTGAAACATCCAGGCGTGACTGTTACTTCTCAAGAAATACAAGACGCAGTCTTTAAGCTAAAAGACAATAAGGTGTGCGGCATGGATAACATAACTGCCGAGCACTTAAAATTTGCTAGTAAAAAACTTTATCCTTTGTTAGCTTTGAGCATCACAGGTTTTTTAGTCCATGGAATCCTGCCAGACTGTTATATGTCATACTAGTGCCAGTTATTAAAGATAAATCTGCTAAACTGAACAGCTCAGACAACTACAGGCCCATAGCCCTGTCCAGTATTTTATCCAAAGTGCTGGAGAAAATCCTCTTGTCCAGGCTAGAGCAAGACATCTGCACTACTTATAATCAGTTTGGCTTTAAACATGAACATGGCATTGATATGTGCATTTTTGCTTTAAAGGAAATCCTTAACAAACAGACAAAATTCCACAGTGTTTGTTTGTTTTATTGATGCCTTGAAGGCTTTCAATCGTGTAAATCATGAAAAATTATTTAAGAAACTGTTGCAAAGGGAGTTCCTGGATTCCTTGTAAGAATACTGGTGTTTTGGTATGCACATCAGAAAATGCAAATAAAATGGGAACATTCTGTATCTGCCCCATTTCAAGTGAGTAATGGTGTAATCAATCACCTTATGTATGCAGATGATTTGGTCATTTTATGTCTGTACAGTTTTGGACTTCAGCAGATTTTGAGTCTGTTCACAGTATGGCATGGATTTTGACATCAAATATAACGCAAATACGAGTAATATAATGGTTATCAGAAGTAAGGAAGACAGAAAATTGGTATTCCCTGACTTCCTCTTGTGTGGTACAGCTCTTAAGGTGTGTGATGAGGCCCGTCTGTGGCGTCGCTACAAAAAACACAGCTTGCAGAGACTGACTGTGGCCTGTGATGACAGCATGAGGCTTCTGCATAAAGCTGCCCGGAGTTCTACTGCGAGCCAAATGTTCGCCGATGTTGGTGTTCCTATTTGTTCTGCTGTAATAAGAAATGTTATTTATAGGTATATATGTAGAGTGGGAAAATCTGAAAATGGCATTATTTTGGCTCTAGCCAATCCTGACCTGAGTTCTGTAAGGTTTAAGTCTGTCATTTGTAGGCAATGGCGTTCACGTCTGTATGTTGTATGCTTGATTCACTGTGGTATGTATGTTTGTATGCATGTATGTATGAATGTATATATATGTGTGTGTGTGTGTGTGTGTATATGGACCTCTGTTTGAGCTGAGTCTTTAATAAAGTTTTGAATTGAAGAATTAAATTAATGGTGCTTTTGGCCCTTTTTGCAACTTCCTATGCTGTGGCGTGTCTCAGTAGACTATTCTAAGCAGTTTCCAGCTGTTTTTAGGACATGTCAAATTTTGACATTTTTCGCCTTAATATAGTCTTGCTTTATGGGTCATTTTTTCGACATGCCAAATTATGGTGTTTTTGTCAGTTTTTACAACTTTCTATGCCATGGCGTTTCTTGGCAGGCTATTCTAAGCTGTTTTCAACTGTTTTCATGAAGTTTTGGAACGTTTCAAATTTTGATGTTTTTGCCATACTATAGTCTTGCATTTTTGATATTTTTTTTGACATGCTAAATTATGATGTTTTAGACCAGTCTTGCAACTTTGTCAACTATTTTCAACAGTTTTTGGGACGTTTGAAATTTTGAATTTTTTTGCATTACTATTATCTTGCGTTTTCGGTCATTTTTTTCAACATTGCATATTATTATGTTTTCGGCCACTTTTGCAACTTTCTATGCTATGGCATGCCAGGCTATTCTAAGCTATATCCAGCTGTTTTCAACAGTTTTTGGGACATTTCAAATTTTGACATTTTAGGCCTTACTATATTCTTGGATTTTTTGGACATGCCATATTTGGTGATTTCTATAGTATGGTGTGTCTAGGCATGCTATTTAATGTGGTTTTCAACTATTTTCAACTGTTTTTAGGACGCTTCAGATTTTGAAATTTTTGCCATACAATGGCCTTTTCGACATGCCATATTATGGTTTTTGGCTGCTATTGCAACTTTCTGTGCAAATTTTGACATTTTAGGCCTTACTATTTTTTGGACATGCCATATTAGGTGTTTTTGGCCATATTTGCAACTGTCTATGCTATGCCGTGTCTTGGCAGGCTATTTAATGCTGTTTAACACTATTTTCAGCTGTTTTTGAGACATGTCATTTTTTGACATTTTTGCCTTACTATAGTCTTGGATTTTTTGTCATTTTTTTGACATGCAATATTATGATGATTTTGGCCATTTTTGCAACTTTCTATGCTATGCCGTGTCTTGGCAGGCTATTTAATATTGTTTTCAACTATTTTCAGCTGTTTTTGGGACATGGCATTTTTAGACATTTTTGCCTTACTATAGTCTTGGATTTTTTGTCATTTTTTTGACATGCAATATTATGATGTTTTTGGCCGTTTTTGCAACTTTCTATGTAATGGCGTCTCTTGGCAGGCTATTTAATGCTGTTTTCAACTATTTTCAGCTGTTTTTGGGACATGTCATTTTTGACATTTTTGCCTTACTATAGCCTTGGATTTTTCGTCATTTTTTTGACATGTAAAAATATGATGTTTTTGGCCGTTTTTGAGACTTTCTATGTTATTGCGTCTCTTGGCAGGCTATTTAATGCTGTTTTCAACTATTTTCAGCTGTTTTTGGGACATGGCATTTTTAGACATTTTTGCCTAACTATAGTCTTGGATTTTTTGTCTTTTTTTTGACATGCAATATTATGATGTTTTTGGCCATTTTTGCAAATTTCTATGTTATGGCGTCTCTTGGCAGGCTATTTAATATTGTTTTCAACTATTTTCAGCTGTTTTTGGGACATGGCATTTTTAGACATTTTTGCCTTACTATAGCCTTGGATTTTTCGTCATTTTTTGACATGCAATATTGTGATGTTTTTGGCCATTTTTGCAACTTTCTATGCTATGGCGTCTCTTGGCAGGCTATTTAATGCTGTTTTCAACTATTTTCCACTGTTTTTGGGACATGTCATTTTTTGACATTTTTGCCTTACTATAGCCTTGCTTTCTTGGGTCATATTTTCGACATGCCATATTATGATGTTTTTGGCCATTTTTTTTTTCCAACTTTCTATGTTATGGCATCTCTTGGCAGGCTATTTAATGCTGTTTTCAACTATTTTCAGCTGTTTTTGGGACATGTCATTTTTGACATTTTTGCCTTACTATAGCCTTGGATTTTTCGTCATTTTTTTTGACATGCAATATTATGATGTTTTTGGCCATTTTTGCAACTTTCTATGCTATGGCGTGTTTTGGCAGGCTATTTAATGCTGTTTTCAACAATTTTCAGCTATTTTTGGGACATGTCATTTTTGACATTTTTGCCTTACTATAGTCTTGGATTTTTTGTCATTTTTTCGACATGCAATATTATAGTGTTTTTGGCCGTTTTTGCAACTTTTTATGTAATGGCGTCTCTTGGCAGGCTATTTAATGCTGTTTTCAACTATTTTCAGCTGTTTTTGGGACATGTCATTTTTGAAATTTTTGCCTTACTATAGCCTTGGATTTTTTGTCATTTTTTTGACATGCAATATTATGATGTTTTTGGCCATTTTTGCAACTTTCTATGCTATGGCGTTTTGGCAGGCTATTTAATGCTGTTTTCAACAATTTTCAGCTATTTTTGGGACATGTCATTTTTGACATTTTTGCCTTACTATAGTCTTGGATTTTTTGTCATTTTTTTGACATGCAATATTATGATGTTTTTGGCCATTTTTGCAACTTTCTATGTTATGGCGTCTCTTGGCAGGCTATTTAATGCTGTTTTCAACTATTTTCAGCTGTTTTTGGGACATGTCATTTTTGAAATTTTTGCCTTACTATAGCCTTGGATTTTTTGTCATTTTTTTGACATGCAATATTATGATGTTTTTGGCCATTTTTGCAACTTTCTATGCTATGGCGTGTTTTGGCAGGCTATTTAATGCTGTTTTAAACTATTTTCAGCTGTTTTTGAGACATGTCATTTTTTGACATTTTTGCCTTACTATAGTCTTGGATTTTTTGTCATTTTTTTGACATGCAATATTATGATGTTTTTGGCCATTTTTGCAACTTTCTATGTTATGGCGTCTCTTGGCAGGCTATTTAATGCTGTTTTTTCAACTATTTTCAGCTGTTTTTGGGACATGTCATTTTTGACATTTTTGCCTTACTATAGTCTTGGATTTTTTGTCATTTTTTTGACATGCAATATTATGATGTTTTTGGCCATTTTTGCAAATTTCTATGTTATGGCGTCTCTTGGCAGGCTATTTAATATTGTTTTCAACTATTTTCAGCTGTTTTTGGGACATGGCATTTTTGACATTTTTGCCTTACTATAGCCTTGGATTTTTCGTCATTTTTTGACATGCAATATTATGATGTTTTTGGCCGTTTTTTGCAACTTTCTATGCTATGGCGTCTCTTGGCAGGCTATTTAATGCTGTTTTCAACAATTTTCAGCTGTTTTTTTGGGACATGTCATTTTTGACATTTTTGCCTTACTATAGCCTTGCTTTCTTGGGTCATTTTTTTCGACATGCATATTTATGATTTTTTTGGCCGTTTTTCCAACTTTCTATGTTATTGCGTCTCTTGGCAGGCTATTTAAGGCTGTTTTCAACTATTTTCAGCTGTTTTTGGGACATGTCATTTTTGACATTTTTGCCTTACTATAGTCTTGGATTTTTTGTCATTTTTTTGACATGCAATATTATGATGTTTTTGGCCGTTTTCGCAACTTTCTATGTAATGGCGTCTCTTGGCAGGCTATTTAATGCTGTTTTCAACTATTTTCAGCTGTTTTTGGGACATGTCATTTTTGACATTTTTGCCTTACTATAGCCTTGGATTTTTCGTCATTTTTTTGACATGCAATATTATGATGTTTTTGGCCATTTTTGCAACTTTCTATGCTATGGCGTGTTTTGGCAGGCTATTTAATGCTGTTTTCAACAATTTTCAGCTATTTTTGGGACATGTCATTTTTGACATTTTTGCCTTACTATAGTCTTGGATTTTTTGTCATTTTTTCGACATGCAATATTATGTGTTTTTGGCCGTTTTTTTTGCAACTTTCTATGTAATGGCGTCTCTTGGCAGGCTATTTAATGCTGTTTTCAACTATTTTCAGCTGTTTTTGGGACATGTCATTTTTGAATTTTTGCCTTACTATAGCCTTGGATTTTTTGTCATTTTTTTGACATGCAATATTATGATGTTTTTGGCCATTTTTGCAACTTTCTATGCTATGGCGTGTTTTGGCAGGCTATTTAATGCTGTTTTCAACAATTTTCAGCTATTTTTGGGACATGTCATTTTTGACATTTTTGCCTTACTATAGTCTTGGATTTTTTGTCATTTTTTTGACATGCAATATTATGATGTTTTTGGCCGTTTTTGCAACTTCCTATGTAATGGCGTCTCTTGGCAGGCTATTTAATGCTGTTTTCAACTATTTTCAGCTGTTTTTGGGACATGTCATTTTTGACATTTTTGCCTTACTATAGTCTTGGATTTTTTGTCATTTTTTCGACATGCAATATTATGATGTTTTTGGCCGTTTTTGCAACTTTCTATGTAATGGCGTCTCTTGGCAGGCTATTTAATGCTGTTTTCAACTATTTTCAGCTGTTTTTGGGACATGTCATTTTTGACATTTTTGCCTTACTATAGCCTTGGATTTTTTGTCATTTTTTTGACATGCAATATTATGATGTTTTTTTGGCCATTTTTTTTGCAACTTTCTATGCTATGGCGTGTTTTGGCAGGCTATTTAATGCTGTTTTTCAACAATTTTCAGCTATTTTTGGGACATGTCATTTTTGACATTTTTGCCTTACTATAGTCTTGGATTTTTTGTCATTTTTTTGACATGCAATATTATGATGTTTTTGGCCGTTTTTGCAACTTCCTATGTAATGGCGTCTCTTGGCAGGCTATTTAATGCTGTTTTCAACTATTTTCAGCTGTTTTTGGGACATGTCATTTTTGACATTTTTGCCTTACTATAGTCTTGGATTTTTTGTCATTTTTTCGACATGCAATATTATGATGTTTTTGGCCGTTTTTGCAAACTTTCTATGTAATGGCGTGTCTCTTGGCAGGCTATTTAATGCTGTTTTCAACTATTTTCAGCTGTTTTTGGGACATGTCATTTTTGACATTTTTGCCTTACTATAGCCTTGGATGATTTTTTTCGTCATTTTTTTGACATGCAATATTATGATGATTTTTTTTGGCCATTTTTGCAAACTTTCTATACTGGCGTGTTTTGGCAGGCTATTTAATGCTGTTTTCAACAATTTTCAGCTATTTTTGGGACATGTCATTTTTGACATTTTTGCCTTACTATAGTCTTGGATTTTTCGTCATTTTTTTGACATGCAATATTATGATGTTTTTTGGCCGTTTTTGCAACTTCCTATGTAATGGCGTCTCTTGGCAGGCTATTTAATGCTGTTTTCAACTATTTTCAGCTGTTTTTGGGACATGTCATTTTTGACATTTTTGCCTTACTATAGCCTTGGATTTTTTGTCATTTTTTTGACATGCAATATTATGATGTTTTTGGCCATTTTTGCAACTTTCTATGCTATGGCGTGTTTTGGCAGGCTATTTAATGCTGTTTTCAACAATTTTCAGCTGTTTTTTGGGACATGTCATTTTTGACATTTTTGCCTTACTATAGTCTTGGATTTTTTGTCATTTTTTTGACATGCAATATTATGATGTTTTTGGCGTTTTTTTTTTGCAACTTTCTATGTAATGGCGTCTCTTGGCAGGCTATTTAATGCTGTTTTCAACTATTTTTCAGCTGTTTTTGGGACATGTCATTTTTGACATTTTTGCCTTACTATAGCCTTGGATTTTTTGTCATTTTTTTGACATGCAATATTATGATGTTTTTGGCCATTTTTGCAACTTTCTATGCTATGGCGTGTTTTGGCAGGCTATTTAATGCTGTTTTCAAACTATTTTCAGCTATTTTTGGGACATGTCATTTTTGACATTTTTGCCTTACTATAGTCTTGGATTTTTTGTCATTTTTTTGACATGCAATATTATGATGTTTTTGGCCGTTTTTGCAACTTTCTATGTAATGGCGTCTCTTGGCAGGCTATTTAATGCTGTTTTCAACTATTTTCAGCTGTTTTTGGGACATGTCATTTTTGACATTTTTGCCTTACTATAGTCTTGGATTTTTTTGTCATTTTTTTCGACATGCAATATTATGATGTTTTTGGCCGTTTTTTGCAACTTTCTATGTAATGGCGTCTCTTGGCAGGCTATTTAATGCTGTTTTCAACTATTTTCAGCTGTTTTTGGGACATGTCATTTTTGACATTTTTGCCTTACTATAGCCTTGGATTTTTGTCATTTTTTTGACATGCAATATTATGATGTTTTTGGCCGTTTTTGCAACTTTCTATGCTATGGCGTGTTTTGGCAGGCTATTTAATGCTGTTTTCAACAACAATTTTCAGCTGTTTTTTGGGACATGTCATTTTTGACATTTTTGCCTTACTATAGTCTTGGATTTTTTGTCATTTTTTTGACATGCAAAATTATGATTTTTTTGGCCGTTTTTTTGCAACTTTCTATGTAATGGCGTCTCTTGGCAGGCTATTTAATGCTTTTTTCAACTATTTTCAGCTGTTTTTGGGACATGTCATTTTTGACATTTTTGCCTTACTATAGCTTGGATTTTTTGTCATTTTTTTGACATGCAATATTATGATGTTTTTGGCCATTTTTTTGCAACTTTCTTGCTATGCTATGTCTATGGCGTCTTTTGGCAGGCTATTTAATGCTGTTTTCAACTATTTTCAGCTGTTTTTGGGACATGTCATGTCATTTTTGACATTTTTGCCTTACTATAGTCTTGGATTTTTTGTCATTTTTTTGACATGCAATATTATGATGTTTTTGGGCCATTTTTTTTGCAACTTTCTATGTAATGGCGTCTCTTGGCAGGCTATTTAATGCTGTTTTCAACTATTTTTCAGCTGTTTTTGGGACATGTCATTTTTGACATTTTTGCCTTACTATAGTCTTGGATTTTTTGTCATTTTTTCGACATGCAATATTATGATGTTTTTGGCCGTTTTTTTTGCAACTTTCTATGTAATGGCGTCTCTTGGCAGGCTATTTAATGCTGTTTTCAACTATTTTCAGCTGTTTTTGGGACATGTCATTTTTGACATTTTTGCCTTACTATAGCCTTGGATTTTTCGTCATTTTTTTGACATGCAATATTATGATGTTTTTGGCCGTTTTTTGCAACTTTCTATGCTATGGCGTGTTTTGGCAGGCTATTTAATGCTGTTTTCAACAATTTTCAGCTATTTTTGGGACATGTCATTTTTGACATTTTTGCCTTACTATAGTCTTTTTTTCGTCATTTTTTTGACATGCAATATTATGATGTTTTTGGCCGTTTTTGCAACTTCTATGTATGGCGTCTCTTGGCAGGCTATTTAATGCTGTTTTCAACTATTTTCAGCTGTTTTTGGGACATGTCATTTTTGACATTTTTGCCTTACTATAGTCTTGGATTTTTTGTCATTTTTTCGACATGCAATATTATGATGTTTTTGCCGTTTTTGCACATTTCTATGCTATGTAATGGCGTCTCTTGGCAGGCTATTTAATGCTGTTTTCAACTATTTTCAGCTGTTTTTGGGACATGTCATTTTTGACATTTTTGCCTTACTATAGCCTTGATTTTTTCGGTCATTTTTTTGACATGCATAATTATGATGTTTTTGGCCATTTTTGCAACTTTCTATGCTATGGCGTGTTTTGGCAGGCTATTTAATGCTGTTTTCAACAATTTTCAGCTATTTTTTGGGACATGTCATTTTTGACATTTTTGCCTTACTATAGTCTTGATTTTTCGGTCATTTTTTTGACATGCAATATTATGATGTTTTTTGGCCGTTTTTTTTTTGCAACTTTCTATGTATGGCGTCTCTTGGCAGGCTATTTAATGCTGTTTTCAACTATTTTCAGCTGTTTTTGGGACATGTCATTTTTGACATTTTTGCCTTACTATAGTCTTGGATTTTTTGTCATTTTTTCGACATGCAATATTATGATGTTTTTGGCCGTTTTTGCAACTTTCTATGTAATGGCGTCTCTTGGCAGGCTATTTAATGCTGTTTTCAACTATTTTCAGCTGTTTTTGGGACATGTCATTTTTTGACATTTTTGCCTTACTATAGCCTTGCCTTTTTTTGTCATTTTTTTGACATGCAATATTATGATGTTTTTGGCCGTTTTTGCAACTTTCTATGCTATGGCGTGTTTTGGCAGGCTATTTAATGCTGTTTTCAACTATTTTCAGCTGTTTTTTGGGACATGTCATTTTTGACATTTTTGCCTTACTATAGTCTTGGATTTTTTTCGGTCATTTTTTTGACATGCAATATTATGATGTTTTTGGCCGTTTTTTGCAACTTTCTATGCTATGGCGTCTCTTGGCAGGCTATTTAATGCTGTTTTCAACTATTTTCAGCTGTTTTTGGGACATGTCATTTTGACATTTTTGCCTTACTATAGTCTTGGATTTTTTGTCATTTTTTTCGACATGCAATATTATGATTTTTTGGCCGTTTTTGCAACTTTCTATGCTATGGCGTCTCTTGGCAGGCTATTTAATGCTGTTTTCAACTATTTTCAGCTGTTTTTGGGACATGTCATTTTTGACATTTTTGCCTTACTATAGCCTTGGATTTTCGGTCATTTTTTTGACATGCAATATTATGATGTTTTTGGCCGTTTTTTGCAACTTTCTATGCTATGGCGTGTCTTGGCAGGCTATTTAATGCTGTTTTCAACAATTTTCAGCTGTTTTTGGGACATGTCATTTTTGACATTTTTGCCTTACTATAGTCTTGGATTTTTCGGTCATTTTTTTGACATGCAATATTATGATGTTTTTTGGCCGTTTTTGCAACTTCTATGTAATGGCGTCTCTTGGCAGGCTATTTAATGCTGTTTTCAACTATTTTCAGCTGTTTTTGGGACATGTCATTTTGACATTTTTGCCTTACTATAGCCTTGGATTTTTTTTGTCATTTTTTGACATGCATATTATGATGTTTTTGGCCGTTTTTGCAACTTTCTATGCTATGGCGTGTCTTGGCAGGCTATTTAATGCTGTTTTCAACTATTTTCAGCTGTTTTTGGGACATGTCATTTTTGACATTTTTGCCTTACTATAGCCTTGGATTTTTTGTCATTTTTTTGACATGCATAATTATTATGATTTTTTGGCCGTTTTTGCAACATTCTATGTAATGGCGTGTCTCTTGGCAGGCTATTTAATGCTGTTTTCAACTATTTTCAGCTGTTTTTGGGACATGTCATTTTTGACATTTTTGCCTTACTATAGCCTTGATTTTTTGTCATTTTTTTTGACATGCAATATATTATGTTTTTGGCCGTTTTTGCAACTTCTATGCTAATGGCGTCTCTTGGCAGGCTATTTAATGCTGTTTTTCAACTATTTTCAGCTGTTTTTGGGACATGTCATTTTTGACATTTTTGCCTTACTATAGCCTTGGATTTGTCGGTCATTTTTTCGACATGCAATATTATGATGATTTTTTGGCCGTTTTTGCAACTTCTATGCTATGGCGTCTCTTGGCAGCTATTTAATGCTGTTTTCAACTATTTTCAGCTGTTTTTGGGACATGTCATTTTTGACATTTTTGCCTTACTATAGCCTTGGATTTTTTGTCATTTTTTGGACATGCATATTATGATGTTTTTGGCCGTTTTTGCAACTTTCTATGCTATGGCGTCTCTTGGCAGGCTATTTAATGCTGTTTTCAACTATTTTCAGCTGTTTTTGGGACATGTCATTTTTGACATTTTTGCCTTACTATAGCCTTGGATTTTCGGTCATTTTTTTGACATGCAATATTATGATGTTTTTTGGCCGTTTTTGCAACTTTCTATGCTATGGCGTGTCTTGGCAGGCTATTTTAATGCTGTTTTCAACAATTTTCAGCTGTTTTTGGGACATGTCATTTTTGACATTTTTGCCTTACTATAGCCTTGGATTTTTTCGTCATTTTTTTTGACATGCAATATTATGATGTTTTTTGGCCGTTTTTTGCAACTTTCTATGTAATGGCGTCTCTTGGCAGGCTATTTAATGCTGTTTTTCAACTATTTTCAGCTGTTTTTGGGACATGTCATTTTTGACATTTTTGCCTTACTATAGCCTTGGCCTTTTCGGTCATTTTTTGGACATGCAATATTATGATGTTTTTGGCCGTTTTTGCAACTTCTATGCTAATGGCGTCTCTTGGCAGGCTATTTAATGCTGTTTTCAACTACTTTTTCAGCTGTTTTTGGGACATGTCATTTTTGACATTTTTGCCTTACTATAGCCTTGATTTTTCGGTCATTTTTTCGACATGCAATATTATGATGTTTTTGGCGTGTTTTTTGCAACTTTCTATAATGCTATGGCGTGTCTTGGCAGGCTATTTAATGCTGTTTTCAACTATTTTCAGCTGTTTTTTGGGACATGTCATTTTTGACACATTTTTGCCTTACTATAGCCTTGGCCTTTTCGGTCATTTTTTTGACATGCAATATTATGATGTTTTTGGCCGTTTTTGCAACTTTCTATGCTATGGCGTGTTTTGGCAGGCTATTTAATGCTGTTTTTCAAATTTTCAGCTGTTTTTGGGACATGTCATTTTTGACATTTTTGCCTTACTATAGCCTTGGATTTTTCGGTCATTTTTTTGACATGCAATATTATGATGTTTTTGGCCGTTTTTGCAACTTCTATGCTATGGCGTCTCTTGGCAGGCTATTTAATGCTGTTTTCAACTATTTTCAGCTGTTTTTGGGACATGTCATTTTTGACATTTTTGCCTTACTATAGCCTTGCCTTTTTTGTCATTTTTTCGACATGCAATAATTATGATGTTTTTGGCCGTTTTTGCAACTTTCTATGCTATGGCGTGTCTTGGCAGGCTATTTAATGCTGTTTTCAACTGTTTTTCAGCTGTTTTTGGGACATGTCATTTTTGACATTTTTGCCTTACTATAGCCTTGGATTTTTTGTCATTTTTTTCGACATGCAATATTATGATGTTTTTGGCCGTTTTTGCAACTTTCTATGCTAATGGCGTGTCTTGGCAGGCTATTTAATGCTGTTTTCAACTATTTTCAGCTGTTTTTGGGACATGTCATTTTTGACATTTTTGCCTTACTATAGCCTTGGATTTTTTCGTCATTTTTTTGACATGCATATTATGATTTTTTTGGGCGTTTTTGCAACTTTCTATGCTATGGTGTGTCTTGGCAGGCTATTTAATGCTGTTTTCAACTATTTTCAGCTGTTTTTGGGACATGTCATTTTTGACATTTTTGCCTTACTATAGCCTTGGATTTTTCGGTCATTTTTTTGACATGCAATATTATGATGTTTTTGGCCGTTTTTGCAACTTTCTATGCTAATGGCGTCTCTTGGCAGGCTATTTAATGCTGTTTTCAACTATTTTTCAGCTGTTTTTTGGGACATGTCATTTTGACATTTTTGCCTTACTATAGCCTTGGATTTTTTGTCATTTTTTTCGACATGCAATATTATGATGTTTTTGGCCGTTTTTGCAACTTTCTATGTAATGGCGTCTCTTGGCAGGCTATTTAATGCTGTTTTCAACTGTTTTCAGCTGTTTTTGGGACATGTCATTTTTGACATTTTTGCCTTACTATAGCCTTGGATTTTTTGTCATTTTTTTGACATGCAATATTATGATGTTTTTGGCCGTTTTTGCAACTTTCTATGCTATGGCGTGTTTTGGCAGGCTATTTTAATGCTGTTTTCAACAATTTTCAGCTGTTTTTTGGGACATGTCATATTTTGACATTTTTGCCTTACTATAGCCTTGGATTTTTTGTCATTTTTTTGACATGCAATATTATGATGTTTTTGGCCGTTTTTGCAACTTTCTATGCTATGGCGTCTCTTGGCAGGCTATTTAATGCTGTTTTCAACTATTTTCAGCTGTTTTTGGGACATGTCATTTTTGACATTTTTGCCTTACTATAGCCTTGGATTTTTTGTCATTTTTTCGACATGCAATATTATGATGTTTTTTTGGCCGTTTTTTGCAACTTTCTATGTAATGGCGTCTCTTGGCAGGCTATTTAATGCTGTTTTCAACTATTTTCAGCTGTTTTTGGGACATGTCATTTTTGACATTTTTGCCTTACTATAGCCTTGGATTTTTTTCGTCATTTTTTTGACATGCAATATTATGATGTTTTTGGCCGTTTTTGCAACTTTCTATGCTATGGCGTGTTTTGGCAGGCTATTTAATGCTGTTTTCAACAATTTTCAGCTGTTTTTTGGGACATGTCATTTTTGACATTTTTGCCTTACTATAGCCTTGGATTTTTTCGGTCATTTTTTTGACATGCATAATATGATGTTTTTGGCCGTTTTTGCAACTTCTATGTAATGGCGTCTCTTGGCAGGCTATTTAATGCTGTTTTCAACTATTTCAGCTGTTTTTGGGACATGTCATTTTTGACATTTTTGCCTTACTATAGCCTTGGATTTTTTGTCATTTTTTGACATGCAATATTATGATGTTTTTGGCCGTTTTTGCAACATTCTATGCTAATGGCGTCTCTTGGCAGGCTATTTAATGCTGTTTTCAACTATTTTCAGCTGTTTTTGGGACATGTCATTTTTTGACATTTTTGCCTTACTATAGCCTTGGATTTTTTTGTCATTTTTTGACATGCAATATTATGATGTTTTTTTGGCCGTTTTTTGCAACTTTCTATGCTATGGCGTCTCTTGGCAGGCTATTTAATGCTGTTTTCAACTATTTTCAGCTGTTTTTGGGACATGTCATATTTTTGACATTTTTGCCTTACTATAGCCTTGGATTTTTTGTCATTTTTTGGACATGCAATATTATGATGTTTTTGGCCTTTTTTGCAACTTCTATGCTATGGCGTGTCTCTTGGCAGGCTATTTAATGCTGTTTTTTTTCAGGTATTTTCAGCTGTTTTTGGGACATGTCATTTTTGACATTTTTGCCTTACTATAGCCTTGGATTTTTTGTCATTTTTTTGACATGCAATATTATGATGTTTTTGGCCGTTTTTTTGCAACTTTCTATGCTATGGCGTCTCTTGGCAGGCTATTTTAATGCTGTTTTCAAGGTATTTTCAGCTGTTTTTTTTGGGACATGTCATTTTTGACATTTTTGCCTTACTATAGCCTTGGATTTTCGGTCATTTTTTTGACATGCAATATTATGATGTTTTTGGCCGTTTTTGCAACTTCTATGCTATGGCGTCTCTTGGCAGGCTATTTAATGCTGTTTTCAACTATTTTCAGCTGTTTTTGGGACATGTCATTTTTGACATTTTTGCCTTACTATAGCCTTGATTTTTTTCGGTCATTTTTTTGACATGCAATATTATGATGTTTTTTGGCCATTTTTTGCAACTTTCTATGCTATGGCGTGTTTTTGGCAGGCTATTTAATGCTGTTTTCAACTATTTTCAGCTTTTTGGGACATGTCATTTTTGACATTTTTGCCTTACTATAGCCTTGGATTTTTCGTCATTTTTTGACATGCATATATTATGATGTTTTTGCCGTTTTTGCAACTTCTATGCTATGGCGTCTCTTGGCAGGCTATTTTAATGCTGTTTTCAACTATTTTCAGCTGTTTTTTGGGACATGTCATTTTTGACATTTTTGCCTTACTATAGCCTTGGCCTTTTCGGTTGTCATTTTTTTCGACATGCAATATTATGATGTTTTTGGCCGTTTTTGCAACATTCTATGCTATGGCGTCTCTTGGCAGGCTATTTAATGCTGTTTTTCAACTATTTTCAGCTGTTTTTGGGACATGTCATTTTTGACATTTTTGCCTTACTATAGCCTTGGATTTTTCGGTCATTTTTTTGACATGCAATATTATGATGTTTTTGGCCGTTTTTGCAACTTTCTATGCTATGGCGTGTCTCTTGGCAGGCTATTTAATGCTGTTTTCAACTATTTTCAGCTGTTTTTGGGACATGTCATTTTTGACATTTTTGCCTTACTATAGCCTTGGATTTTTTCGGTCATTTTTTTGACATGCAATTATTATGATGTTTTTTGGCCGTTTTTTTGCAACTTTCTATGCTATGGCGTGTTTTGGCAGGCTATTTAATGCTGTTTTTCAACTATTTTCAGCTGTTTTTGGGACATGTCATTTTTGACATTTTTGCCTTACTATAGCCTTGGATTTTTCGGTCATTTTTTTGACATGCAATATTATGATGTTTTTGGCCGTTTTTGCAACTTTCTATGTAATGGCGTGTCTTGGCAGGCTATTTAATGCTGTTTTCAACTATTTTCAGCTGTTTTTGGGACATGTCATTTTTGACATTTTTGCCTTACTATAGTCTTTTTTTTGTCATTTTTTTGACATGCAAATATTATGATGTTTTTGCCGTTTTTTGCAACTTTCTATGTATGGCGTCTCTTGGGCAGGCTATTTAATGCTGTTTTCAACTATTTTCAGCTGTTTTTTGGGACATGTCATTTTTGACATTTTTGCCTTACTATAGCCTTGGATTTTTTGTCATTTTTTTGACATGCAATATTATGATGTTTTTGGCCGTTTTTGCAACTTTCTATGCTATGGCGTGTCTTGGCAGGCTATTTAATGCTGTTTTCAACTATTTTCAGCTGTTTTTGGGACATGTCATTTTTGACATTTTTGCCTTACTATAGCCTTGGATTTTTTGTCTTTTTTTTTTCATTTTTTGACATGCATATTATGATGTTTTTGGCCGTTTTTGCAACTTTCTATGCTAATGGCGTCTCTTGGCAGGCTATTTAATGCTGTTTTCACTGTTTTTTCAGCTGTTTTTGGGACATGTCATTTTTGACATTTTTGCCTTACTATAGCCTTGGATTTTTTGTCATTTTTTGACATGCAATATTATGATGTTTTTGGCCGTTTTTTGCAACTTTCTATGCTATGGCGTCTCTTGGCAGGCTATTTTAATGCTGTTTTCAACTATTTTCAGCTGTTTTTGGGACATGTCATTTTTTGACATTTTTGCCTTACTATAGCCTTGGATTTTTTGTCATTTTTTTGACATGCAAATTATGATGTTTTTGCCGTTTTTTGCAACTTTCTATGCTATGGCGTCTCTTGGCAGGCTATTTAATGCTGTTTTCAACTATTTTCAGCTGTTTTTGGGACATGTCATTTTTGACATTTTTGCCTTACTATAGCCTTGGATTTTTTGTCATTTTTTTGACATGCAATAATTATGATGTTTTTGGCCATTTTTGCAACTTTCTATGCTATGGCGTTTTGGCAGGCTATTTAATGCTGTTTTTTCAACTATTTTCAGCTGTTTTTGGGACATGTCATTTTGACATTTTTGCCTTACTATAGTCTTGGATTTTTGTCATTTTTTTGACATGCAATATTATGATGTTTTTGGCCGTTTTTGCAACTTTCTATGTATATGGCGTGTCTCTTGGCAGGCTATTTAATGCTGTTTTCAACTATTTTCAGCTGTTTTTTGGGACATGTCATTTTTGACATTTTTGCCTTACTATAGCCTTGGATTTTCGGTCATTTTTTCGACATGCAATATTATGATGTTTTTGGCCGTTTTTGCAACTTTCTATGTAATGGCGTCTCTTGGCAGGCTATTTAATGCTGTTTTCAACTATTTTCAGCTGTTTTTGGGACATGTCATTTTTGACATTTTTGCCTTACTATAGCCTTGGATTTTTCGGTCATTTTTTTTGACATGCAATATTATGATGTTTTTGGCCGATTTTTGCAACTTTCTATGCTATGGCGTCTTTGGCAGGCTATTTAATGCTGTTTTCAGTATTTTCAGCTGTTTTTGGGACATGTCATTTTTGACATTTTTGCCTTACTATAGTCTTGCCTTTTTTTGTCATTTTTTTGACATGCAATATTATGATGTTTTTGGCCATTTTTTGCAACTTTCTATGCTATGGCGTGTCTTGGCAGGCTATTTAATGCTGTTTTCAACTATTTTCAGCTGTTTTTGGGACATGTCATTTTTGACATTTTTGCCTTACTATAGCCTTGGATTTTTTTGTCATTTTTTTGACATGCAATATTATGATGTTTTTGGCCGTTTTTGCAACTTTCTATGCTATGGCGTCTCTTGGCAGGCTATTTAATGCTGTTTTCAACTATTTTCAGCTGTTTTTGGGACATGTCATTTTTGACATTTTTGCCTTACTATAGCCTTGGATTTTTTGTCATTTTTTTGACATGCAATATTATGATGTTTTTGGCGTTTTTTGCAACTTTCTATGCTATGGCGTCTTTGGCAGGCTATTTAATGCTGTTTTCAACTATTTTCAGCTGTTTTTGGGACATGTCATTTTTGACATTTTTGCCTTACTTACTATAGCCTTGGATTTTCGGTCATTTTTTTGACATGCAATATTATGATGTTTTTGGCCGTTTTTTGCAACTTTCTATGTGCTATGGCGTCTCTTGGCAGGCTATTTAATGCTGTTTTCAGGTGTTTTTCAGCTGTTTTTGGGACATGTCATTTTTTGACATTTTTGCCTTACTATAGTCTTGGATTTTTTCGGTCATTTTTTTGACATGCAATATTATGATGTTTTTGGCCATTTTTGCAAACTTCTATGTAATGGCGCGTCTTGGCAGGCTATTTAATGCTGTTTTCAACTATTTTCAGCTGTTTTTTGGGACATGTCATTTTTGACATTTTTGCCTTACTATAGCCTTGGATTTTTTTGTCATTTTTTTCGACATGCAATATTATGATGTTTTTGGCCGTTTTTGCAACTTTCTATGCTATAATGGCGTCTCTTGGCAGGCTATTTAATGCTGTTTTCAACTATTTTCAGCTGTTTTTGGGACATGTCATTTTTGACATTTTTGCCTTACTATAGCCTTGGATTTTTCGTCATTTTTTTGACATGCAAATTATGATGTTTTTTGGCCGTTTTTTTGCAACTTTCTATGCTATGGCGTCTCTTGGCAGGCTATTTAATGCTGTTTTCAACTATTTTCAGCTGTTTTTGGGACATGTCATTTTTGACATTTTTGCCTTACTATAGCCTTGGATTTTTTGTCATTTTTTTGACATGCAATATTATGATGTTTTTGGCCGTTTTTTTGCAACTTTCTATGTATGGCGTCTCTTGGCAGGCTATTTTATGCTGTTTTCAACTATTTTCAGCTGTTTTTGGGACATGTCATTTTTGACATTTTTGCCTTACTATAGCCTTGGATTTTTCGGTCATTTTTTGGACATGCAATATTATGATGTTTTTGGCCGTTTTTGCAACTTTCTATGCTATGGCGTGTCTTGGCAGGCTATTTAATGCTGTTTCAACTATTTTCAACTATTTTCAGCTGTTTTTGGGACATGTCATTTTTGACATTTTTGCCTTACTATAGCCTTGGATTTTTTGTCATTTTTTTGACATGCAAAATTATGATGTTTTTGGCCATTTTTGCAACTTTCTATGCTATGGCGTCTCTTGGCAGGCTATTTAATGCTGTTTTCAACTATTTTCAGCTGTTTTTGGGACATGTCATTTTTGACATTTTTGCCTTACTATAGCCTTGGATTTTTTTTTGTCATTTTTTTGACATGCAAATTATGATGTTTTTGGCCATTTTTTGCAACTTTCTATGCTATGGCGTGTTTTGGCAGGCTATTTAATGCTGTTTTCAACAATATTTTCAGCTGTTTTTTGGGACATGTCATTTTTGACATTTTTGCCTTACTATAGCCTTGGATTTTTTGTCATTTTTTTGACATGCAATATTATGATGTTTTTGGCCGTTTTTGCAACTTTCTATGTAATGGCGTCTCTTGGCAGGCTATTTTAATGCTGTTTTCAACTATTTTCAGCTGTTTTTGGGACATGTCATTTTTGACATTTTTGCCTTACTATAGCCTTAGCCTTGGATTTTTTGTCATTTTTTGGACATGCAATATTATGATGTTTTTGGCCGTTTTTGCAACTTTCTATGTATGGCGTGTCTCTTGGCAGGCTATTTAATGCTGTTTTCAACTATTTTCAGCTGCTGTTTTTTTTGGGACATGTCATTTTTGACATTTTTGCCTTACTATAGCCTTGGATTTTTTGTCATTTTTTCGACATGCAATATTATGATGTTTTTGGCCGTTTTTGCAACTTTCTATGCTATGGCGTCTCTTGGCAGGCTATTTAATGCTGTTTTCAACTATTTTTCAGCTGTTTTTGGGACATGTCATTTTTGACATTTTTGCCTTACTATAGCCTTGGATTTTTCGTCATTTTTTTGACATGCAAATTATGATGTTTTTGGCCATTTTTTTGCAACTTTCTATGCTATGGCGTCTCTTGGCAGGCTATTTAATGCTGTTTTCAACTATTTTCAGCTGTTTTTGGGACATGTCATTTTTGACATTTTTGCCTTACTATAGCCTTGGATTTTTTGTCATTTTTTTGACATGCAATATTATGATGTTTTTGGCCGTTTTTGCAACTTCTATGTATGGCGTCTCTTGGCAGGCTATTTAATGCTGTTTTCAACTATTTTCAGCTGTTTTTGGGACATGTCATTTTTGACATTTTTGCCTTACTATAGCCTTGGATTTTTCGTCATTTTTTGGACATGCAAATTATGATGTTTTTGGCCGTTTTTGCAACTTTCTATGTTATGGCGTGTCTTGGCAGGCTATTTAATGCTGTTTTCAACTATTTTCAGCTGTTTTTGGGACATGTCATTTTTGACATTTTTGCCTTACTATAGCCTTGGATTTTTTGTCATTTTTTTGACATGCAAATTTATGATGTTTTTTGGCCATTTTTGCAATGTTCTATGCTATGGCGTTCTTGGCAGGCTATTTAATGCTGTTTTCAACTATTTTCAGCTGTTTTTGGGACATGTCATTTTTGACATTTTTGCCTTACTATAGCCTTGGATTTTTTGTCATTTTTTTGACATGCAATATTATGATGTTTTTGGCCGTTTTTGCAACTTTCTATGCTATGGCGTCTCTTGGCAGCTATTTAATGCTGTTTTCAACTATTTTCAGCTGTTTTTGGGACATGTCATTTTTGACATTTTTGCCTTACTATAGCCTTGGATTTTTCATCATTTTTTGGACATGTAAAATTATGATGTTTTTGGCCGTTTTTGCAACTTTCTATGCTATGGCGTCTCTTGGCAGGCTATTTAATGCTGTTTTCAACTATTTTCAGCTGTTTTTGGGACATGTCATTTTTGACATTTTTGCCTTACTATAGCCTTGGATTTTTTCGTCATTTTTTTTGACATGCAAAATTATGATGTTTTTGGCCATTTTTGCAACTTTCTATGCTATGGCGTGTCTCTTGGCAGGCTATTTAATGCTGTTTTCAACTATTTTCAGCTGTTTTTGGGACATGTCATTTTTGACATTTTTGCCTTACTATAGCCTTGCTTTTTGGGTCATTTTTTTGACATGCAATATTATGATGTTTTTTGGCCGTTTTTGCAACTTTCTATGCTATGGCGTCTCTTGGCAGGCTATTTAATGCTGTTTTCAACTATTTTCAGCTGTTTTTGGGACATGTCATTTTTGACATTTTTGCCTTACTATAGCCTTGGATTTTTCGGTCATTTTTTGGACATGCAAAATTATGATGTTTTTGGCCATTTTTGCAATGTTCTTATGCTATGGCGTCTCTTGGCAGGCTATTTAATGCTGTTTTCAACTATTTTCAGCTGTTTTTGGGACATGTCATTTTTGACATTTTTGCCTTACTATAGCCTTGCTTTTCGGTCATTTTTTCGACATGCATATTATGATGTTTTTGGCCGTTTTTGCAACTTTCTATGTAATGGCGTCTCTTGGCAGGCTATTTAATGCTGTTTTCAACTATTTTCAGCTGTTTTTTGGGACATGTCATTTTTGACATTTTTGCCTTACTATAGCCTTGGATTTTTTCGGTCATTTTTTTTGACATGCAATATTATGATGTTTTTGGCCGTTTTTGCAACTTTCTATGCTATGGCGTCTCTTGGCAGGCTATTTAATGCTGTTTTTCAAAGGTGTTTTCACTGTGTTTTGGGACTGTCATTATTTTGACATTTTTGCCTTACTAATGCCTTGCTTTTGAAAGGTCTTTTTTTGACATGCCGTTTTTTTTTTGCAACTTTCTACATGGCATTCTTTGAAGCTATAATGAGACAAACAGCAGAGGGATGTCATTTTGACATTTTTGGATACTAATAGCCTGCTCGAGGCAGGCTTTTTTTCAATGATAAAACTGTTTTTAAATCAAGAACAACAGTTACCTCTTTCCCTTTGTACAGTTTTGTCTCACAGAGTCCAAGCAAGATAAGGCAAAAGCACAAAAAGCACACAGAGTTTTTTTGGATCATTTTTTTCCATTTTTACTATAGCCTTCTTGGGGTCATTTTTTTTGACATGCAATAATTGTCATGTTTTTTCCATTTTTGGCAACTTTCTATTGCTATGGCGTGTCTCGGGTATTTAATGCTGTTTTCAACAGTGATTTTCAGCATTTTTTTGGGATGTCAAATTTTGACATTTTTGCCTTACTATAGCCTTGCATTTTTCGGTCATTTTTTGACATGCAAATTATGTGTGTTTTTTGGCCATTTTTGCAACTTTCTATGCTAATGCGTGTCTTGGCAGGCTATTTAATGCTGTTTTCAAATATTTTCAGCTGTTTTTGGGACATGTCATTTTTTGACATTTTTGCCTTACTATAGCCTTGGATTTTTTGTCATTTTTTTGACATGTAAAAATATGGTGTTTTTTGAATATTTTTGCAACTTTCTATGTACTATGGCGTCTCTTGGCAGGCTATTTTAATGCTGTTTTCAATTATTTTCAGCTGTTTTTTGGGACATGTCATTTTTGACATTTTTGCCTTACTATAGCCTTGGATTTTTCGGTCATTTTTTTGACATGCAATATTATGATGTTTTTGGCCATTTTTTTTGCAACTTTCTATGCTATGGCGTGTTTTGGCAGGCTATTTTAATGCTGTTTTCAACTATTTTCAGCTGTTTTTGGGACATGTCATTTTTTGACATTTTTGCCTTACTATAGCCTTGGATTTTTTGTCATTTTTTTGACATGCAAAAATATGGTGTTTTTGGAATTTTTGCAACTTTCTATGCTATGGCGTGTCTTGGCAGGCTATTTAATGCTGTTTTCAACTATTTTCAGCTGTTTTTGGGACATGTCATTTTTTGACATTTTGCCTTACTATAGCCTTGGATTTTTTGTCATTTTTTTGACATGCAATATTATGATGTTTTTGGCCATTTTTGCAACTTTCTATGCTATGGCGTGTTTTGGCAGGCTATTTAATGCTGTTTTCAACTATTTTCAGCTGTTTTTGGGACATGTCATTTTTTGACATTTTTGCCTTACTATAGCCTTGGATTTTTTGTCATTTTTTGACATGCAAATTATGGTGTTTTTTGAATTTTTTGCAACTTTCTATGCTATGGCGTCTCTTGGCAGGCTATTTAATGCTGTTTTCAACTATTTTCAGCTGTTTTTGGGACATGTCATTTTTTGACATTTTTGCCTTACTATAGCCTTGGATTTTTTGTCATTTTTTTGACATGCAATATTATGATGTTTTTGGCCATTTTTTGCAACTTTCTATGCTATGGCGTGTTTGGCAGGCTATTTAATGCTGTTTTCAAGTATTTTCAGCTGTTTTTTGGGACATGTCATTTTTTGACATTTTTGCCTTACTATAGCCTTGGATTTTTCGTCATTTTTTTGACATGCAATATTATGATGTTTTTGGCCATTTTTGCAACTTTCTATGCTATGGCGTGTTTTGGCAGGCTATTTAATGCTGTTTTCAACTATTTTCGGCTGTTTTTGGGACATGTCATTTTTTGACATTTTTGCCTTACTATAGCCTTGGATTTTTTGTCATTTTCTTGACATGTAAAAATATGGTGTTTTTGAATATTCTTGCAACTTTCTATACTATATGGCGTCTCTTGGCAGGCTATTTAATGCTGTTTTCAACTATTTTCAGCTGTTTTTGGGACATGTCATTTTTTGACATTTTGCCTTACTATAGTCTTGGATTTTTTGTCATTTTTTTGACATGCAAAAATATTATGATGTTTTTGGCCATTTTTGCAACTTTCTATGTATGGCGTCTCTTGGCAGGCTATTTAATGCTGTTTTCAACTATTTTCAGCTGTTTTTGGGACATGTCATTTTTTGACATTTTTGCCTTACTATAGTCTTGGATTTTTTGTCATTTTTTTGACATGCAATATTATGATGTTTTTTGGCCGTTTTTGCAACTTTCTATGTAATGGCGTCTCTTGGCAGGCTATTTAATGCTGTTTTCAACTATTTTCAGCTGTTTTTTGGGACATGTCATTTTTTGACATTTTTGCCTTACTATAGTCTTGGATTTTTTGTCATTTTTTTGACATGCAATATTATGATGATGTTTTTGGCCATTTTTGCAACTTTCTATGCTATGGCGTGTTTTGGCAGGCTATTTAATGCTGTTTTCAACTATTTTCAGCTGTTTTTGGGACATGTCATTTTTTGACATTTTGCCTTACTATAGTCTTGGATTTTTTGTCATTTTTTTGACATGCAATATTATGATGTTTTTGGCCATTTTTTGCAACTTCCTATGTATGCTATGGCGTCTCTTGGCAGGCTATTTAATGCTGTTTTCAACTATTTTCAGCTGTTTTTGGGACATGTCATTTTTTGACATTTTTGCCTTACTATAGCCTTGGATTTTTTGTCATTTTTTGACATGTAAAAATATGATGTTTTTGAATATTTTGCAACTTTCTGTACTATGGCGTCTCTTGGCAGGCTATTTAATGCTGTTTTCAACTATTTTCAGCTGTTTTTGGGACATGTCATTTTTTGACATTTTTGCCTTACTATAGTCTTGGATTTTTTGTCATTTTTTTGACATGCAATATTATGATGTTTTTGGCCATTTTTGCAACTTTCTATGCTATGGCGTGTTTTGGCAGGCTATTTAATGCTGTTTTCAACTATTTTCGGCTGTTTTTGGGACATGTCATTTTGACATTTTTGCCTTACTATAGCCTTGGATTTTTTGTCATTTTTTTGACATGTAAAAATATGGTGTTTTTGAATATTCTTCTTGCAACTTTCTGTACTATGGCGTCTCTTGGCAGGCTATTTAATGCTGTTTTCAACTATTTTCAGCTGTTTTTGGGACATGTCATTTTTTGACATTTTTGCCTTACTATAGCCTTGGATTTTTTGTCATTTTTTTGACATGCAATATTATGATGTTTTTGGCCATTTTTGCAACTTTCTATGCTATGGCGTGTTTTGGCAGGCTATTTAATGCTGTTTTCAACTATTTTCAGCTGTTTTTGGGACATGTCATTTTTGACATTTTTTGCCTTACTATAGCCTTGGATTTTTTGTCATTTTTTTGACATGCAATATTATGATGTTTTTGGCCATTTTTGCAACTTTCTATGCTATGGCGTGTTTTGGCAGGCTATTTTAATGCTGTTTTCAACTATTTTCAGCTGTTTTTGGGGACATGTCATTTTTTGACATTTTTGCCTTACTATAGCCTTGGATTTTTTGTCATTTTTTCTTGACATGTAAAAATATGGTGTTTTTGAATATTCTTGCAACTTTCTGTACTATGGCGTCTCTTGGCAGGCTATTTAATGCTGTTTTCAACTATTTTCAGCTGTTTTTGGGACATGTCATTTTTTGACATTTTTGCCTTACTATAGTCTTGGATTTTTTGTCATTTTTTTTGACATGCAATATTATGATGTTTTTGGCCGTTTTTGCAACTTTCTATGTAATGGCGTCTTTTGGCAGGCTATTTAATGCTGTTTTCAACTATTTTCAGCTGTTTTTGGGACATGTCATTTTTGACATTTTTGCCTTACTATAGCCTTGGATTTTTTGTCATTTTTTGACATGCAATATTATGATGTTTTTGGCCATTTTTGCAACTTTCTATGCTATGGCGTTTTGGCAGGCTATTTAATGCTGTTTTCAACTATTTTCAGCTGTTTTTGGGACATGTCATTTTTTGACATTTTTGCCTTACTATAGCCTTGGATTTTTTGTCATGATGTGTTTTTTTTCTTGACATGTAAAAATATGGTGTTTTTGAATATTGACATTTTGCAACTTTCTGTACTATGGGTTTCTTGGCAGGCGTGTTTTAGGCTATTTAATGTTGTTTTCAACTATTTTCAGCTGTTTTTGGGACATGTCATTTTTTGACATTTTTGCCTTACTATAGTCTTGGATTTTTTGTCATTTTTTTGACATGCAATATTATGATGTTTTTGGCCGTTTTTGCAACTTTCTATGCTAATGGCGTCTCTGGCAGGCTATTTAATGCTGTTTTCAACTATTTTCAGCTGTTTTTGGGACATGTCATTTTTTGACATTTTGCCTTACTATAGTCTTGGATTTTTTGTCATTTTTTTGACATGCAATATTATGATGTTTTTTGGCCATTTTTTTGCAACTTTCTATGCTATGGCGTGTTTTGGCAGGCTATTTAATGCTGTTTTCAACTATTTTCGGCTGTTTTTGGGACATGTCATTTTTTGACATTTTTGCCTTACTATAGCCTTGGATTTTTTGTCATTTTCTTGACATGTAAAAATATGGTGTTTTTGAATATTCTTGCAACTTTCTGTACTATGGCGTCTCTTGGCAGGCTATTTAATGCTGTTTTCAACTATTTTCAGCTGTTTTTGGGACATGTCATTTTTGACATTTTGCCTTACTATAGCCTTGGATTTTTTGTCATTTTTTTGACATGCAATATTATGATGTTTTTGGCCGTTCTTGCAACTTTCTATGCTATGGCGTGTTTTGGCAGGCTATTTAATGCTGTTTTCAACTATTTTCAGCTGTTTTTGGGACATGTCATTTTTTGACATTTTTGCCTTACTATAGCCTTGGATTTTTTGTCATTTTCTTGACATGTAAAAACATGGTGTTTTTGAATATTCTTGCAACTTTCTGTACTATGGCGTCTCTTGGCAGGCTATTTAATGCTGTTTTCAACTATTTTCAGCTGTTTTGGGACATGTCATTTTTGACATTTTTGCCTTACTATAGCCTTGGATTTTTCATCATTTTTTTGACATGCAATATTATGATGTTTTTGGCCGTTCTTGCAACTTTCTATGCTATGGCGTGTTTTGGCAGGCTATTTAATGCTGTTTTCAACTATTTTCAGCTGTTTTTGGGACATGTCATTTTTTGACATTTTTGCCTTACTATAGCCTTGGATTTTTTGTCATTTTCTTGACATGTAAAAATATGGTGTTTTTGAATATTCTTGCAACTTTCTGTACTATGGGGTGTCTTGGGAGGCTATTTAATGTTGTTTTCAATTATTTTCAGCTGTTTTTGGGACATGTCATTTTTTGACATTTTGCCTTACTATAGTCTTGGATTTTTTGTCATTTTTTTGACATGTAAAAATATGATGTTTTTGGCCGTTTTTGCAACTTTCTGTACTATGGCGTCTCTTGGCAGGCTATTTAATGCTGTTTTCAACTATTTTCAGCTGTTTTTGGGACATGTCATTTTTTTGACATTTTTGCCTTACTATAGCCTTGGATTTTTTGTCATTTTCTTGACATGTAAAAATATGGTGTTTTTGAATATTCTTGCAACTTTCTGTACTATGGCGTCTCTTGGCAGGCTATTTAATGCTGTTTTCAACTATTTTCAGCTGTTTTTTGGGACATGTCATTTTTGACATTTTTGCCTTACTATAGCCTTGGATTTTTTGTCATTTTTTTGACATGCAATATTATGATGTTTTTGGCCGTTCTTGCAACTTTCTATGTAATGGCGTCTTTTGGCAGGCTATTTAATGCTGTTTTCAACTATTTTCAGCTGTTTTTGGGACATGTCATTTTTGACATTTTTGCCTTACTATAGCCTTGGATTTTTCGTCATTTTTTTGACATGCAATATTATGATGTTTTTTGGCCATTTTTGCAACTTTCTATGCTATGGCGTGTTTTGGCAGGCTATTTAATGCTGTTTTCAACTATTTTCAGCTGTTTTTGGGACATGTCATTTTTGACATTTTTGCCTTACTATAGCCTTGGATTTTTTGTCATTTTCTTGACATGTAAAAATATGGTGTTTTTGAATATTCTTGCAACTTTCTATGTTATGGCGTCTCTTGGCAGGCTATTTAATGCTGTTTTCAACTATTTTCAGCTGTTTTTGGGACATGTCATTTTTGACATTTTTGCCTTACTATAGCCTTGGATTTTTTGTCATTTTTTTGACATGCAATATTATGATGTTTTTGGCCGTTCTTGCAACTTTCTATGTAATGGCGTCTTTTGGCAGGCTATTTAATGCTGTTTTCAACTATTTTCAGCTGTTTTTGGGACATGTCATTTTTGACATTTTTGCCTTACTATAGCCTTGGATTTTTCGTCATTTTTTTGACATGCAATATTATGATGTTTTTGGCCATTTTTGCAACTTTCTATGCTATGGCGTGTTTTGGCAGGCTATTTAATGCTGTTTTCAACTATTTTCAGCTGTTTTTGGGACATGTCATTTTTTGACATTTTTGCCTTACTATAGTCTTGGATTTTTTGTCATTTTTTTGACATGTAAAAATATGATGTTTTTGGCCATTTTTGCAACTTTCTGTACTATGGCGTCTCTTGGCAGGCTATTTAATGCTGTTTTCAACTATTTTCAGCTGTTTTTGGGACATGTCATTTTTTGACATTTTTGCCTTACTATATCCTTGCTTTCTTGGGTCATTTTTTCGACATGCCATATTAGGATGTGTTTGGCCATTTTTGCAACTTTCTATGTTATGGCATGTCTTGGCAGGCTATTTAATGCTGTTTTCAACTATTGTCAGCTGTTTTTGGATTTTTCGTCATTTTTTTGACATGTTAAAATATGATGTTTTCGGCCGTTTTTGCCATGTTTCTATGCTATAGCATGTCTTGGCAGTCTATTTAATGCTGTTTTCAACTATTGTCAGCTGTTTTTGCGACATGTCTTTTTTTTGACATTTTTGCCTTACTATATGTTAATATATTATAACGTCACACGTAATTGTGGTACGGTTTGTGACCAACGGTTTTCTTAGGACCCAAGACATCTAACGACGGTCAGAACAATGGGAATATTCAATGAGACTGAAATTGGAGTGGGAATGGGGGGAGGGGGTTCCAGGAGTCGGAGAGGCTGGTGTCACTGGGTAGAGAGGGGGGGTGAAGGTAGAGGGGTTCCGGTGAGGTCACTGGAAGAGACAAACTTGAGCAGTCACATGGAAAGTGGGGTGTTTATTCATGGAGGCAGGAAAATTTGCTTTGACTGCAGGAGGGTTAATGATTTTGATGATCTTACATGGTCAAATAAACCAGGGAGAGAGCTTATGTGATTTGGAGTGGAAGGTCATGGGAGGAGAGCCACACCTGTTGTCCAAGGCGATATTTGGGAGCAGGAGAGTGGTGGAGATCAGCCAAACCCTAGTTCTTCTCGGCGGACTGGTTGAGAGCTGCTCGGACACTTCTCCACACTCCCCTAATGTGACGCACATGTTCTCCCACAGCAGGGACCGCCATTTCCTCTTCTTAGTCAGGAATCAAAGGGGGTTGGAAACCATAGCATGCCATGAATGGTGACATACCTGTGGCCGAGCAGGAGAGAGAGTTATGGGCGTATTCAATCCATAGCAGGAAGGAGCTCCTGTAAGCAGGGTGGTTAGTGGCTACACACCACAGGGCTGCTTCTAGGTCCTGATTGGCCCGCTCTTTCTGGCCGTTGGTCTGAGAGTGATAGCCTGATAAGAAACTGGCTGCTGCATCCACCGCTTAGAAAAAAGCTTTGCATACCTGGGAGGAGAACTGGGGACTATGATCTGAAACAATGTCTGTGGGGATTCCGTGATGCTTGAAAACATGGCTGACCAGCAAACTTGCGGTGTCAAAGGTAGAGGCTAACTTGTGTAAGGGAACTTAATGAACAGACTTGGAAAAACGATCTACAATATTTAGAATAACTGTGTTACCGTCTGAAGGAGGCAAAGTAGTGACGAAGTCCACAGCGACGTGTGACCAGGGGTGACTGGGAATGGGTAAAGAGCACAGTAGACCTGCAGGGGGTTGGTAAGAGGCTTTACCTCGGGCACAGACAGAGCAGGCAGCCACAAACTCTCTGCTATCCCTAGCCATGCTCGGCCACCAGAAACGCTGACGCAGGGAGAGGAGGGTTCTGTTAACTCCAGGGTGGCAGGCAAGTTTAGATGAGTATCCCCACTGAAGGACTTGGGAAATGGGTTGTTTCAGGGACGAACAGGCGGTTAGGGGGTCCATTCTCCAGATCCAGTTGACTTTGTTGAGCTTCTCTTACAACTGTTTATATCTCCCACGAAACAGCGCAGCAGGGATGATGGGGTCTGATTCACCAGGGCTAAAAGGGGGAGAATATAGTCTAGAGAGGGAGTCTGGTTTGGTGTTATGGGAACAGGGGCGGTAGGAGAGGATGAAATTGAATTTGCTGAGAAAGAGAGACCAGTGGGCTTGTCGAGGGTTCAGGCGTCTACCAAAGCAGAAATAGGTGAGGTTCTTATGGTTGGTCCAGATTGGGAAGGGGAGCTCAGATTCTTCCAACCAGTGCCTCGATTCCTGAAGCACCAAAACCACTGCCAGCAACTCTCAATTTCCTACGTCATAATTTCTTTCAGCCTGGGACAGTCATCGGGAGAAGTAAGCACACGGATGAAGCTTTTGAGTGTCTAGATTTCTCTGAGATAGACTGGCTCAACCTCCACCACAAATGAAGGGAAGGATCAGGGTGTTTTAAGACTGGGGCACTGGTGAATTAAGACTTGAGGCGAGCAAAGGCAAGATCTGCTTCTTCGGTCCAGCAGAAGGGGGAGCTGGTGGAGGTGAGTCTACCATGCTGTAGTCATGGATGAAGCGATGGTAGAAGTTTGCAAAACCCAGGAAACGCTGTAGTTCCTTCCTAGTAGTTGGGGTGGGCCAATCTGTGACTGCTTGAATCTTGGAGGGGTCTGGTTGAAGCTGTCCTTTAGCAATGATGTAGCCGAGGAAACCAACTGAGGGGGAGTGAAACTCACATTTTTCTGACATAGAGTTTATTCTCCAAAAGTCTTTGTAGCACCAGCCTCACATGTTGTCTGTGATCCTCAAGTGTGCAGGAAAAGAGCAAGATGTCATCTAGGTACACGAAGACGAAGCGATCAAGCATGTCTCTTAGAATATCATTCATGAATGACTAGAAAACAGCAGGGCCATTGGTGAGTCCAAAGGGCGTGACCAGGTATTCAAAATGTCCGAGGGAGGTTTTAAAGGCTATCTTCCACTCATCGCCTTCCTTTATGCAGATGCGGTGGTAGTGGGTGTTTCGCAAGTTGAACTTGCTGAATACCTGGGCGTGGCAAAAGGGCTCGAAAGATGGATCGATAAGAGGAAGTGGGTATTTGTTTTTGGCAGTGATGTCATTAAGTCCTCAAAAATCAATACGGGGCGTAGAGAAGCACCTTTCTTTTCCACAAAGAAGAAACCTGCACCCAGATGGGAAGAGGAGGGAGGAATGAGAACTGCAGCCAGAGAACCCTGCATGTAGTTTTCCATCGCCTCTCTCTCAGGGCGTGACATTTTGTAGAGGCGGCTGATGGGAAGAGGTGTTCCAGGGAGTTCAATCATAAGGGTGGTGGAGGGGTGAGGACAGCGCCATTTCCTTGCTGAATATAGTAGTGAGGTCATGATACAGAGGACAGATCAGGAGGCGCAGGAGGAGGGGCTGAGCGACTGGAGGCAGGAGAGGCAGAATGTAGCCAGAGAGAATGGAATTAGACACTCCAACTTGAGATGGAAGAGGTTTTCCAGTCTATGTGGGGGTTGTTAGTCTTCAGCCAGGGCAGCCAGAAGCACAGGTGAGAGGGGGGAGGGGATTACAAACAGTTGGACATTTTCACGGTGATTGCTAGAGATACTAAGGGAGATAATGGTGGTGCAATGAGTGACTGTGGCAATCAATCTACCATCTAGGGTGTTAACATTCTTGGGGGTGTCCAGAGGTTCAAGACACAGGTTGGCTTGAGTAACAACATCATTATCAATTAAGCTGTCATCGGCCCCAGATTCAATCAAAACTTGAATTTGGAGCGTGATTAGCCCAGAGGATGCAGGCTGGGAAAGAGATCTGAGAAGGAGAGCTGGAGGGGGAAGAGGTTTCAACCGTGCACTCTTCTTTACTGGTGAGCCCTCCCGTTTGGCAAAGAGGTACAGGAGGCCATGTTATGTCCAGCTTGACCACAGTAGATGTACAGTTTGTTATCCACACATCGTTGGCATTCAGTGGGGTTTAGCTGACTCTACCTAGCTGCATGGGTTCCTCCAAAGCAGAAGGGGGCACTAGAAATAAGATTTTCAAGAGAAGTAGTTTCATCTTGAGAAGTCAGCTCATCTTTTAACTCCTTAGATAACGCCCTAAGAAATACTTCCATAAGAGCTGATTCATCCCACCCACTGTCAGAAGCCAAAATACGAAAATGGAGTGGGAGCCATGACGTAGGGAAAATAAACGATTAGCTGTTTCCTGACCCTGAATGGGATGATCAAAAACCCTAAATAAGAGAGAGAGAACATAAGAGAAGGCCGCAAAAGAAAGTAACACAGGAGATCCCCTTTCTCATAAAGCGGCAGCCCACTGACTTTTTCCCATAATAAATTCTTTACATCAGCAATCTTGGATTTATCTGAGGGATAGCTAGAAGGCTGTTGATCAAACACCAAAGAACACTGGAGAAGGAATAGACCGAATGATCCTAAATCACCAGCATAGTGTTCAGGAGGAGGGACAAAAGGTTCTCTACGAGGGAGGGTGCGGGCGAGAGTGAAGTCGAAGCAGGTGGGTTACTCACAGAGGTTGAGACACCAGTAGAAGTGGCTTGGAGGGTTAACTGGGTAAGCTGAGTGACTGTTGAGACTTTAGGGAGAGGGAGGGGGGTCCAGGAGTCGGAGAGGCTGGTGAGGCTGGTGAAACTGTGAGAAGACAGGGGCTGAAGGCAGAAAGGCTCTGGTGTGGAAGTGAGGCGAGTGGCTGGGCAGTGAGGTGCTGGAGCTTGATGGTGGGAGGCACTGGGAGGAGCAAAGGAGACAACAAGTAAGTATAGATAAAATAATCCACAACAACAAGAACAAAAATGATCACAAAAATCTCAGAAGAGACGGCCGATCTACCACATTTTAGGCGAAAAACAATCTGGCGCTGAAGAGGAGGGAAACCAGAGTATTTTTGCAGCAGATGGATGATTGCAGATGAGGAACAGGTGAGTGTGTGTGCCATAAGCTCCAGCACCCGGAAGCCACGCTCAGCCTCTGAAACACAGCAGCAGAGAGAAACCACACCGCAGGCACACAGGCAAAATAATCACACTCATCAATTGCAGACCTCCACACATTTTTTGGTATGCTGACATTATTATGGAAATCAAAAAAAACACATTTGCTCATAATTTATTATTTACTCCATGATATACATCAATGTAAATTAAGACATTTTTATTAACTCGGTTTGTTTTACTAATAACCTCTGACTTGGAAACCAAACCAGCATTGTACAAAAAAATCTTTTTAATTTTTTAAAAATATTTGAATCTGCACAGATAGAATACAAATAGAATATTTGGAGCATGTCTGCAAAAGTGCACTAAATCTGACATCGATCAAAATTGATTCGTTATAAACTGAAATTAGGAACACTCATTAGGAGGGTTTGGGGTGGACGGTGGATTGCTGTCCTTCACAGCATGACGACACACTGTTGTTAACAAATGGAGCAGGATGGGGCAGTGCGGCTCGTCACAGACCTGAGGTGCAGGTGGACCATTTTAGCCCACCTCATCAATCATTAAAAGAAGCCACTGTATGGACAGACATGCCAGATGATCAGCTGATGGATGGGTGGACAGAGAGACAGGAGGGTAGCTGATGGCAGGCAGTCAGACAGGTCCATTATGAACAAGGGTTTCTATGAAATAGATTGAGTTCATCATGGAAAAAAAGTTGTGTGTCGTTGGCCGTTGAACAGAAAAGTGATAACCATCAGGCAGACTGTATCATACAGGTATGATATATAGCCATCAGACAGATGCTCCAGCCTTGTAATCAACTTATCATGAATGGATACAAGCAAGCATTGAAGAAGAGTACAGTGAAGGAACCAACAGGGGCAGCACACAGTCTGTCCAACTCATCTATAAACCATAGAGAACCTCCCATTATCTACTGTATCCATTTTAATATTTTACTATCCATACTGCAGTGCTCCTCTGCACTGCTGACTGTCAGTGGTTTTACCTCGTGATGGCACATGCATCTGTGTGTGATGATCCATTAGCAAGAGGGGATTAAAGCATTGAAGCAAATCACGTCTTAATTAACCCCCACTCATCAGTTTTCTCCCTTGTGTGTCCAGCAGCAGCCACAGTTTGATCGGCCTCAATCTGACTTTACCTCAGTCTCTTTTCATGATTTATTTGGTGCACAGGTACACTCTTAATCCTTTCAAATAGAGGAATTCACAGCACAGCAGGCACACATACTCTCTGTTGTAGTTCTGTGTGATAGCTGCAATGGGAAGTGCTGTATAGAAAGGATTTATATAAATCATGTTTTTATCCTGGTGGCTGAGGTGGAACAAACTCAAAGGGTTCGTACAAGGTTTCAGCTCAGACTTTGGGGAGAAATCCAGCTGTAAGTTACAGCAGCAGCCTACTGGGCTCAGAGCACATCACATTTTTTTTCTCTTTCAATGTCAGTGTCAAGCCTTTCCGTCTTAACATGCTCTGAGCCAATCATTCATTTCAAACCACACTGCCAATAACACCACAAGGCCACATGCTGAAATATAAATTGTTTATATTTGATAAAATATAATCATAAACATTTTACATACATACAATGTATATATGTGATGTCATTGGTGTATAGACCAAATCACTGTCACGTCGCGCTTACAACGAAAGTCACTTCCGGGTAAAAACTGGCAGCCGTTTTGAATTGCAGAGATACGTTGACTCTGAAAACTTGTTTATTTCTGTTGTAGCTGTCACATATTAAGACACTAAATGTGGAGATCCAACTTATTTGATATTTCTGTTGTGCTTATTGTATGAACTGTGTTGCTTTGCTAACGTCTCTGATAAACCATCTACCAGCACTGAAGCTATACAATGTACTGCTGTGGATGGGGCCCACGCAAAACATATTTTAGCCACCTTAAAAAAAAATCAGTATCAGGTTAAATGTACACTGTATTTGAAAATTTGTTCCACTTTACCTTATTCAATAGCTGATCGAGGCAGCAGAAGACCTGACTCTGCTGTTCTGTGGAGTAAATCGACCATTTTTTTCAGTGGAGTCTGGTGTTTTTGATATAACAGCTTCAAATCTCTGTCTGTACGGGCTGTCTTACTGCAAGGTAATGTGGTGAAAAATTTCTAAATACAGCGTATACTTAACTACTTAGGTGGTTTAAACTCAATTAAGGCAGAGTTTGCTCAGTGTGGTTTGATTATATGTACTTGATGCAGTGCTTTTCTACCCGGAAGTTCTTGGAAATAAATACTGTGATTTGGTCTATACTGTGACAGAACTTAGCGTGTTATGAAAACACCACAGTGTTACATGACACTGGTATTCTTTAACATTGATTGAAAAACAGTAGCTTTTTGGTTTTCCTTTGGTTTCACAGATCCTGTAAATGCCTGAAGAAATATCACATTAATCAGTAACTGAAATTCACTCAAATCCTTCTATGGATTCTGTCGTAACTGATAACTGTTTCATTTTACATGATAGTAATATATATCTTGCATCTGGTGGAAGTAACAGTCTACACTCCTCTTATCAATGCTGCAGTGTTTAGGCAACAAATACGTTTGCCACGATATGAACTCAGGGAAGGGATTAGCACATTCAGTGTATGTGCACTAATCTGTCCGATTGCCCTTGAGAAGAAAATGCTACTGGGAGCCCAAATGTTAAATCCATTGAGGGAACCATTCTGAGCCTCTACTGAGCGAGACAATATAAAGATACCCATCTGGTGATAAGAGCATATAGAATACAGAAATAATGCTCAATACAATGATGGTATGCGGGGTGCAGGAGATAAGACACATACAGCTTTCAATATGGCTTTTTACAACAATATAAGATAACTGAAATAGAAGAATGCATGTATACCCACGTGGAGTGAAGGTCACAGAACAATGAAGCTTAAAGCTTGCAGTTTTAGAAAAGTCGATCGGCAGCATGGACATGTTTATAAATGTCATTTTGACCGATCCCAGAAATATTTGACACATATTACAGCACCAGCAGAAAAGCATTTATGAATGCTTAGAGTGTGCATCCATGAAATGCATAATCCCAAGATAGAGGGACAACATTTCTGTTGTTTTCATATGTGCACATTCATACACATACAAACTACATTCAAATCACAATGCATAAACACAAATACAAACATAGCAGGGAGTGCTTCTCCTTTTAAATTTTGATTGATTCTCCTTTGGCCTGTAATCCGTATAATGGTAGTAATACATGATAACAATAAACAATTGATTAGAAAAAAAAATTAAATGAAGTGAAAAACCTAATCCATTGACATTTTGGGAAATACACATATTTGCTTTCTTGCTGTAAGTTAGAGAAGACGATTTATACCACGTCATGCCTGTGCAGCAAACTTTTGCTTTAATACAATGATTGATGATCAAAACCTAGAAACCTCATATAATATCAAAGCAGGGGTAAAATGTAACATAATACTTTGCCACTATTATATTTAGATGGATCTTATGCATTGTCAGATCATGATAACACAATTCTGAATATTACCAAAATTTTCTCTCACATATTTTCTTCTTCCTGACCCTGAAAATAACACTAAACTACACTGAGAGGCAGCTCTGCTACCGTAACAAATGTTATTCTATAGCTGAGGCATACTGGCAGCCAAAGGAGAAGGCTGTTTGAATGATTAACCCCCCCACTGCAGTGTGTAAAAAGTGTAACACGATTTTTACTGAAGTGAAACTAAAAACAGAGAAATGTTGATTAGCTAAAGGACTCAAACTGACTTTAGAAAGGTGACAGGCAGACCTAATAAGCAGGTACAGTAGCTTTTTTATACTTAATTAAGTCATACCTAAGGGAAAGTAGAACGACAGCTGCCCTGACTACTGATCAGCCGCTCGATCTGATTTGTTTCACCCTGCAGTGCTTTTGTGAGAGGAAACCAACGAGAAACAGGTGATAAATTCACAGCTCGCCTTTAGAGGCTATTTTTTAAAGTAAGTGTTTTGATTATGAGCAGAACTTCTACATAACATGTCTGTGAATATTTTTGCAAGCTGGAATAGATTAATAAGGTTTTAATGTTTCTGTAATGGCAGGCATTTCATAACCTGTCCTCTGTTAAATGGGGCATTTCTGGGTGAATGAAGATCCTTCAAAGATTGTCCCTCCAGAAATTACTAAACATGGTATGAAAGGGAAACAAAATACCCTAATCAAAGGGACGCTGATCGAGCAAGGGGAAGGGTATGATTTTTCTATTGGTTGAACGAGGAAGGGGGGTAGTTTGACTTTCTGGGACGGGCAGGGAATGTTTTAAAACTGTGGATTTATATTTTAGTTTAGCCTTCCTGTTATAGAAATAGCTCACTCATCAGTTATGTAGCTCGGGCACTGTGTAGGTAATACAATAGTCAGTGACAGATATTATCTTATACACAAGCTGCAACATTTTCTGATCTATTTGGTTTACATTATTTGTAGGAGACATGGTGAGCTTTGCAGCAACATGTTATTTATCAAAAGAACATTACAAAAAAAAAAAAATAGAGTGGCGCTACAAATTTGTCAATTTCCAGTTTCACTTCTAATGTCCATATTGTTGAATGAAGTATAGTTCCATAAATATGAAACTGTTTTGGGTGCACAAATTGAATTGGTACCAATTCAGTATTGTTCAATATTCCTCTGAGATATTGGGGTTGGATGTTGTCATTTTTTTCTTTCAAAAGAAAAGTCCAAAAAATACAGTAATTATGTCAGGGATTGCCTTGTGCTTTGAAAAAGTAAAACATAAGATTTAGCTCCTCCCTACACCAGTAATTTTGATGTAGTCCCTAAAGGTAAAATTTCTTTTAGCACTAAACCAGTTCTTAGTTGATTAAATTTCATTTTCAAATATTTTTTTTCTTGCTTAGGAGGGGAAAAAAAAAAAAAATCTAAATGTGTTCAATAAAAGATAGAGTTATCAATGGTGTCATTCTTTCACTGTTTCTGTCTCAAAAAACAAAAGCAAAAAGAAGCAGATGATGATCAGCAGATGATGGGATACTAAAAACAAGTAACAGTGACATATAACAGAAATTACATTTCCAAAAATATTCAGTAATACTGTTATGTTACATATTTTGATCAGAGGTCTGACGTGTTCTTTGGTGTCTAGAAAATAATGTTGACTGAAATGCAGTACACGGAAGCATAGCCATATTTTAAAAAGATTTTCATATACTTTGTGGAGGACCTGCGTTGCTTGTCAATTAAACCTCACAACAGAGTTGTTAAGATTGATGTCCAATGTAGTTATCATTACTTGATGTATGTTCTCTGGCCTTGGCCTGGTGCTGAATGCCCACGGCAGAAATCAATTTTGGCTGCACAGACACACAAGCAAGGATACCACACCCACATACACACAGAGCCACACACACACACACACACACACACACACACGCATCATGACAACAGTCCTGTGAGGTGTAGAGTGTAAAGTGGGAGACTCATCAGTCAGGCAGTGGATTCCAGTGCAGGGCTACCGTGCAGAACTGGTTGCTTCAGCTGCCAGTGCAACAGCACAGATCTGCTATAAGTGAGCTGCCAACATGAGTAATGTTTCCCTCTTACAGTTTCCATGTCCATGACACTTTAGGATCAAGGTAATGTTCAACAGAGAACAAATACATATTATAAAAATGTTAAAACTGCACTAAAATATTGCCTTATTTTAATAAAATGTTAAAAGCAAAGGTGTTTTGTTGTCAGTGCTTCACTTAGAATGCTAAGTAGTTTGCTTAATTGCACTTGAGGATACAAATAGTTTGGGTCTGCATGATCTTCATATAACAGAATAGTTTGAATCAAGGCTAAAGACTAAAAATCTATTTTGACTTCGATTTTCTCTGTGTCCAAATAAATTTGCAGCTGACTTGAAAAACCTTAAATGACCAGACTTGTTAAAATTCACACAAGAGCCCTGTTTTTTAGGTTGGCCAAAGCAACAGCCATGGTCAGCCTAGCTTGACCCGTGTGTCTTGATTGTAAAGAACGACCTGCAGCAGGATGGCCACGTCGATTAGGATCTGGACTGAACCGCAAACCCAGAACTGAGCCGGGCTTTCGTTCATCACAAAGTAGGTGGTTTTGAAGACGTCGCCGGCCGTCCATAGCAGCACCATCTTCACACTGAAGCAATGGAGACACAGCGAGACAAGGTAAGAGTGTGTGGACGGAGAGAATAAAAGAGTTTTCTCTAAAAGGAATAATTTTGGAAATAACAATTAGTACAAAGAATGGAAACAGGGGAAACAGCCTGGCCAAAGTTAACAAGCAATGCCTACCAGCACCTCTAAAACTCACTGATTAACACTTTATATCTTGTTTGTTTAAATGTGTGTGTTAAAATCACAATGCATCATTCATAGACTTCAGTTTTCTGTATGCATTTTTTAAAATGAGCTTGTGTACAATAAAGAAAGTAAAAAAAAAAAAATGAAAAAAAAAAGCCAGTTAGCTTGTCTCGATAGTTTTAATGTCTGAGGCTAAGAGACGGAAGAGGACAGTGAACAGGAAGTGAGGAAGACAAAGACAGAGACTCACTGAGCAAGAAGCTGTGCTAAAGTAAATATTGGACAGGCTTTTACACGCTACAACAGTAGGCTACAAGTCTGATGATGAGATGGTTCTGTTGCTGTGATGATGGACACAAACACACACACACACACACACACACACACACACACACACACGCACACACACACACACAAATGAGAAACAGCAAGGAGGCAGTAAAAAAGAAAAAAAATCAATGAAGTGGGTGAAGTTTGGCCTAAGTTACCAATTGATCACACCAAGATGGAGCGAGTGAAGGAAAAAGAAAGACACACAAAGATTGCCTGTCTGAGAGACATACAGGCTGAGAGGAAAGACCTTGAAGAAGACACTAGTCATCCACCATGCCAGCGGCCTGATGCCAACATAACACCCTGAAGAAGCCTCTGAAACTTTATCACTGCTTCTTGCACTCCTCCACTTGTCAATTATCTTTTCCTGTGCTACCATTCGTCACTCGCGCTGTCCCCCACCATCCACCTCTATACTTTTTGTTGCCATTTCGATGTAGTTACTGTCACGTTTTTTTTTTAACTCTTACCCTTCATAGTCTCTGCCCTTTCTCCTACCCCACATCATCTCTGCTCCCTCATCTATTCTAGCTCTCTAGATAACAAAGTCCCCTATGAATGAATGTAATATGAGTTTATTCTTTTTTATTAGCGCTGACTGGGCCTGGGGACAGAGCAGGACCATCAGTCATCAATGAGACATACTATAGGGTCATAGAGGGGGCAGGGAGAACAGAAAAGAGAGAGATGGAGACAGAGAGCCCTGCAGAGGACAGCATTTATCTAGCATGCAGTGAGAGAGACGGGGCAAAGACAACAAAACCACCGGAGAGAAAGAGAGGGGCCTCTGAGAATGGGGAAGGGACCTCTGTGAGATAGATATGGATGATGAGTGCAAAAGGGGGAAGAGGCAGCCTAATGACTGTGGGGACGGCTGTCCTGCACTATCCTTGAGCTATCCTTGCAGAGTCATGTCAAACTCCCAACTCTCCCCCGGGCTCCCTCCAGGCCCCCATGAGGAACCGAAACCTTTGCGGCAAACAATTCTGCCCTGGCATGGAAACGAGGACATTTTTATTCAACATAAATTTAAATCTAGACACTGCATGTGGTACTGAAATGTGATTAACAACCCAGACTGACACACGCTGCAAACTCGGCTGTGCTGGAGAGCTACAGGATGCATAATGATGGAAGCTGAACTCGCAGCTGTTACAATACATGGGACAGTCAAGCTGCACATCTGGACAATTTTAGATGTAAAAGTTAAAATTTGAATTACCACAAAGGAGAAATTTAAGTTTCATTTTCATTTATTTTGGTTCTGATGATGATAGTAGTGGTCATTTCATTAGTTCAATATCTGTGCAGAGTGGGCAGTAGTTTGTTTTTTGTTTACATTCCAGTGGAGGCACATACAGCTAACCATCTGTCATTAGCTTAGTCCCAAATTTGATTTGAGCCCTCCATACATTACTTTGTGACTTTGTAGCACCATGAATTGAACATCATTTTCAACCACTATCTGCCCGTCTTAAGGTCTAATTTACCAAAGATATTGTGCTAGTGATATTAAAGTGCAAACACGTACCCAGCGTGCATTTTGTAAGATTGGAATTTTCCATGTGGCAAAGTATAAATGCTGCCCTTGAACCAAAAGGAACAGTAAGAGGGAGACAACTAGAGACCATCACTCCTGTTGCAGTCCAGCTTTCCAAAACTTAAATCAAATGTAGGAACAGAAAAAAACTTTCCACTTTGGAAAAAAACGGAAGAATGAGCACAATGGTTGTCATTATCAGTATTATTATATTTGTATTTCCTTAAACAAAATGTGAAGAAAAACACTACGTAACTTTTGAAAGAAGAAACAACTTATTCTTACTCTTACAAATAAAAAGTTGAATTGATGAGCAAGAAAATGTAACCTTGATCTGTGTTCTCAGAGGTTTTTCCGTCACACCTTGCCTGGTTGAACACAGCAGGTTACAGAGGCTTATGTTAGCTCATATTTATAAACTTATAATGCTGTATAAAAGACAAGACTGAGTCAGTATGACCGATATACTTGTTTTATTTATTTATTTTTATTCCCCTTTATCCTGTAATTGTCACTTGCAAATTAGTTGTTTAAATGTGAAATATAGGTAAAACTTACTGCACTTGACTTGTGCCTACAGGGGCCTTTGTATAGCATAGGCTACCCCTGCTTAAAATTGATTTATTTCAATCCACAGTTTGAGCACATTTTCCCTGGAAAAAAAATAAATCCAACAGCACAAAGTCAATCTGCCTCTGTCAATACACAGCTCCCTGCTTCTTCCCTCATTGGTTCTCCCAACTCCAATTTAACCACCACAGGCGTTAGTAAGAATCAGGCTATTTCTACCTCTCCCAAAGGCTGACCAAGGAGCGCTTGTTTAGAGCACATCTGAGTGTCACTGATGTATTGTGCTCCCCTAACAATTTAAACCTTCAGGGTAAACACTCTGGGGTTTGATTGAACTGCTCTAAAAATAAGTGTGCTAAAGAATTTAAAATTGTCATGGTTTTACTTTTCTCTCTCTCTCTCTAAGCTGCCAGTATCTCTCGGGGGAAATACATGCTTTTTGTTCCACTGAAGTTTTTTGTTTTTTTTTCAAAGGGTACCCTGCACTGAACTTCAGATTTCTTGTTTCATCTTTCTCCTCATATTTTCCTTTCACTTTACCACTTTCTTCTTTTCTCCATTTTCGCTCTCAACTGTCATCTTTGCTTTTATTGCCTTGAATATCATTGCTTTTGCTCTGCTCTTTTCTTCTCTATAAAAAAGAATGAAGTTGGTGATTGTCATCAGCTTCTTCTGCAAATTATGATAAAGTTGAATAATAAAGCTGCAATTTACAGCACAATAAGGAAGCAAGGAACAAATCCTCTAAAAATCAACTCATGAAGAGGCAATATTACATTAAAAATGACGGAATAAAAATAGCACTGTCATTTCTGATTTGTGGACTGTGAAAGCGAGATGTTTTTCTCTTATCGTGGTACAAGTGCTCAGGGCCACTTGTAAAATTTTCTCTTACCTAAGACAAAAGCAAAAATAAGAAAACATTGGTGAATCCCCAATATCAATAGGTAATCATTAAATAGGAACAAATCCTGGATATGAGCAAAAATAAGAGAACATTTTTTCTTGTCCACAGAATCCACGTCATACTGTTAAATCATGATGAAACTAGTGAGCTACATCCCTCGGGGGATGTAGGACAATGTGTCTGACTCATGTAAACTATACAAATGTTGTTGTGTTAGCTCCCACAAAAAGGAGAAAATAAGTAATAATATAGATGAGCGTAACATGAAACCAACTAATCTGTAATGTGAGGAAGAATATTGCATTTTTCTGAAAAAATTGTCAGCGACAGTAAGGCCGACTAATGTTTGCTTAAAAAGTAACTTTAGTTTGTCACTAAAGTGAGGCAGTGAGGTATCCTACATGTTAAATTTAGGTTAACTTTGAAAAATCTTTGAAAAGCTTTGAAAAATCAGTGCAGAACTTTATGGCACTGTTTTATGGCTGCACAAGAAAGTAGAGCCACTTTCCCCATTGGAAATAATGGCTTTTTTCTGTGTGATGTCCAATTCTTGCTTTTAGTGTGAAAGCCCTGTTTAAGCTTGATTTCTTGAAAGAGTGATAGTCCTGATGCTGGTTGATCTATTTTTCACTTTTGAACAAAACTCTTCCTGTAAAAGAAGTTCAGTGAATGTTTCCATTTCTATCAAAAGCCAAATAAATCTTACTAGCAGAAAACGTAGACACAGTGCACAAAGCTGGTTAAGTCTGCAAATCAGAGAATAATAGTGGAGAGAAAGACAAATAAAAAAAGAGAAATTTTGCATCTACAAATACTAGGGGAGATTTTGAATTCAGTGGAGGCATTTTTCTATAATAAATAACACACCTTTAACATTTCACAATTTACTTTTTGTTATTTATTAATTTTTTAAATGTTGCCTCATGCAGCAACATTATCTTATGTGACTTTAATATTTTCTGGTAATTTTCTGTTAGAATAAATCATATCATGCACCAAATACCTTTGATGTCTAACAGAGGGAGGTTGATGTGAGATTATTTCCCTAATAGACTGTTTTTGGTTTGTTGTAGATAGTTTGCATATGAGCACACTGGTCAGTAACTTTACTATTGCTTCTCATGTCCTAAATTCTCTACCAACTGACCTTTAACCCTTTGAAACCTGGGGAGATATCACTTTTCTACCTTAAGAAGCGTTTCACAAGCATTTAACCATTTGAACCCTGAGCAAATGGGTTTGAATTATTTTAAAAACATGAAAAAAAGGCAATCAGCAATTTGGCATGAAATGTGAAATGAAAATTAAAAAGTGACAAGAAAATGACCTTCAAATGATCTTGTATAAAAAGGAGAGTCATTTTACAATTATCAAATAACTAGGGGAAAAAATATCAAGCAAATCAAGCTCATTTGCCCAGTTTTCAAAGGGTTAACTGCATTGTGCATGAGACTTGCAAAATTAATTTTGTTGCAGGCCTGTTTGTAAAATGACAATAAATATCTAGTATTTTTCAGCCCAAAAATGTGAGAATCCAATCATAAAATTAAATCAAAATGTATATGATAATCTAAATTTGATTATTTGATATCAATATGTTTTTTTTTTTTATGTTTCTCAAACTTAAAACGTATGTTTCTTCGCCCTGGACAAACAATTTGTGGACTGTGCAAACAAAATTGTTTTTTTCTCATCTTGGTAAGAGTGCTCTTGACCCAAAAACTCTTAAGAACAAAAATAGGACAAAATTGGTGCAACTCAGAAACTAAAAGGCACTTACAAAATACGATAAATTTGTGGATAGAAAGAAAAAAAGTCTTATTTTGTTTGCATATTGCATCCTGCATGAGGCCCATTCCTCGGCCCCTCTCTGCAGCACTCCAACCTTCATTTATTCTCCATCCTCCTCTCAGCTTCTGTCTTTCTCTGCTAACCTTTCTGCTTCTGACTAACCTTCCCTCCCCTCCTTCACCCTCCCTCACTCTCCCAAGTTCTCCGCTCCCCCTTTCGGCTAATTTCTTTGCTCAAGAGACGCAAACATCATTAACGAGGATGAGTCATTAACAATGTAATTAAGGAGGGCGGGTCATCTGTACAAAAGCAGTCTCTGCAGCAGTGCAGCAGAATGGAAACAAAATGCCCGTTTGAGGTCGTTCATCTCTGGCAGGAGCACACACATACAGTACACACACACACACACACACACACACACACACACACACACACACATTTCCCACATTTCACAGAGTCTGTTTGTGATGCTAGTCTCATGTAGCTCCATCTGACAGACATATCACTAATCGTGGGTCTTGTGGCTGAGTTGACGGGTGATGAAAGACACACAGAACAAACAACTGAACTAAGTCTGGAGTGAGGCTTTGAGTGTCTTCTGGGAGAAGGAGTTATTATGCCATTGATTCACAATATTGACTGACTGACTACCTCACACCCACATACACGCACACACACACATACATCAAACAGCATATATGTGCCAGGTTGCTTTAACGTGTAAAAAAAGAAAAGAAAAAAGAAGAAATAAACTCATTTAAATGCAGAGAAAACTAAAATGCAAATGAAGAGATTGCTCATTTGCTTCATGTTCTCAACAAAGCAAGCACACACACATGCACACAGTGACGCACACACATGCACTCACGGCAACTCAATGCTGCTCAGCCTGGACAAGTCTCTCATTGATTACTACTGACCTGACACCCTCATCTGAGCAAGTGGCAAGAGATGAGAGAGAGAAAAGGGTGAAACGGTGAACTGCAGACTTCAGGGATGGAAAGAGATAGAGGGGAGTGAGGAGATGGATGAGGGAGGATGGAAGTAAAAGGAAAATGATTAGCGATGGATGACAATGTAACTGGGCAGGAGGGACGATAAATCTAGAAGAGGGGTGAGGAACGAAACCACCCTGAGAGTTAGAGAGTGACAGGACAGGAGAGAGCTATGGAGGAAGCAAGGAGGGGGGGTCTGATTGCGTGGTGTGATGGCTGTGCCGTATGTGGGCCAGGCAGTAATTGCGCTGTGTATATGTGCTGTCAGGCCAGCTATTAGCTCCTCTAAGCGGCTGGAGTGGACAAGTGGAACACCACTACAGGAAACAGGGCTGAGTGACATTTAGAAAGAGAGACAGAGGCAGTAGAGAAAAGAGAGAGAAAGAATTAAAAGGACATGAGCGCGGTGTGTGCAATTTAGTGATTTCACGGCCCAAATATCTGCAAAGTTGCCTGATGCATCTTTAAATGTCACTTTGCAAAACAGCATGTTAAGGCATGTTTAGGCAAGTCTAAAACCATCATCCTGTTCCTTCACACCCTTACTTTTTGCCGATTTAGATAAAAGATGATTTTGGATTCTGTATTATCAACAATTATTGGATATGCAGTAAATCATGCTGTAGAACAGAGCTGGGTTGATTTACAGATCTGCTGGTCTGATGTACGGGCTTAAACCGGTTTGACTCATGAAAACTGGCTGAACCAACATTTGTCATTATGTCACATTCTGGCAATTTTAAAGAATCCTGAGTCACAGCACTGAATTCAACTCAAACCTCATTAGTAATGAACAATACAACAGTGTTATTATTATAATGTAATGTTTGTAAACTTACTAGTGGAGCAACTAGTGTCATGTAGGTTGTATGTGATTTACTGCACAGGGTTGGCAACATGAAAGAGATAAAATTTCAGCAGAGGTGGAGAGGGAAAAGCTGTGTTTGTTTACTTTTTTGAGAGCAGACATTGCAGAGTTAGTGCATTAAAAAGAATAAAAATGTACCATATGATAACATTTTCAATTCAAAGCCAATGAAAGAGCTGTTCATGCTGGCTGCAGGTGCTTTGGTGAGCTGAACTTTCTTCAAATGCTGTGTTAATATTTATATCTGATACTCCCTTTGAAAGCGCCACAGTGGACATGGAACAGCTGAAGAAGAGTCTGGAGGGTTTAATAGGAAGATCGAATCATTCATAGTGATGAAAGAGTTAGCTGATTAATAAGACAGAAAATAAATACTGGGCAGTTCCAATCATCAAATATTTTTAGAGCAAAGCTTCCACATGACCAAACCAAGAGGTCACAGTTGTGCTGCTTTTGTCTAAAATGTTAGTTGTGCCCAGCAGCCTTGGAGATCATTGTCACTCTATCAGCTGGTTGGTCGGTCCACAATAATTTACCCAACCTTTGTCAGCGACAGTATTTGCCCTTGGAGGCTGAAATATGGCATAAAAGTCAAGTGTGTGTGTGTGACGGTATGTATTCATTCATGTTGATGCCATTTGGCTACATGTGGTGTTGGGAGGATGGAGGATAGGAAGTGGGAGTGACGTAAAAACATTTGAAACTTACAAATCAATTCACAGACCTCCACAAGATTTTGTGAAGAAAAAAAAATTGGCAGGTGATAACTGTTCATGCAGACTGGCAAAGACGCAAAGACGCATAACTTGTAAACAGATTTACTTGTGACTGGATCACACACACACACATGCAGACACATGCACACACACACCATTTTGCAATGCTCCCTTTTGCAACCCATGAACTAGTTGTTATAGGTAGACATCAATGTACTAAAGACAAGTGTTGAGATTGTGTGTGTGTGTCTGTAAATGTGTGTGTGCGTGGTTGCTGCTTTTGCTATTTCAGAAACATCCATTTTGTAACTTTGAGTAACGAAAAAAAAATGTATCTTTTAAGATGGCAGGCATTTGTCATTTACAGACATAACACCTGATTAATTAAAAATACTAAATTAATCAATAGCTAGAGTAACAATAAGTTTCATACCTACACAATATGCAGTTTTGCAGGGGAGCATTGGTCACACCCATAGATCTTTTTTGTATTCAAGTTCCCAATGTTTCTAAAGTAACCCAATAGCTTAGTCTGGATTACAGGGATGCCTGTAAAATGGTGCACAAAACAACAAGCAGATTTCCTTTAAATTCATTGGTGTAGCCAAAAAAACACTTGAAACAACAGGGATTAGAAGGTTAACACGATCTTTGTTCTTGCAGCTGATTGATTTATTGCAACAGGTGAACTTCCATTACAACAGGTACTCAATTAGGTTTATTCATTCCTCACACCCAACACCACTAGATTTTTCTCCATTACTTCTCTCCCTCTTTTAACCTGCTTCTATATCTTCATCCTCAGCCCTCCTTCCCTTCTCTGCCTCTACTCCTGTCAACTACTGTCACATTATCTTCTTGTCCCAGCCTCCTCTGCTGCCTTTCACCTTGTTCCCTGCCCAAGGGACCACTGGATGGATGGATGGATGGATGGATACTGGAATGAAGGAAAAGGCCAACAGGCAAGAAAGATTGCTGAAAGCTTCTTGCAGGCAGAGAAGGCTGCTATCACGTTTCTGCACCCCTGCCGATAACTGGGTATGTAAATTTTATTCGTGTAGTTCAGAGAGCAAATGTGAAAGTAACTGTGCAGTAAGTTATATAACTATCATGCAACATAAACAAAACCAATGTGGAAAGTGAAACCACTGGGAAGAACCAATTTTTCATTCAAGGCTGAGACCCATCGGGTGCACTGGTTTGCTGCCCTAACACTAACACTTACTCTGTAATAACAGGGTTCGGGGTATGTAAATTTTTCTGCATTTTGCGATGATTTTCTCATGGCTTAGACCATAACTGTGATCAAAAGTATTTCACTGGACATATTTTTCCAGTACTTTTGTTGAGATAAGTAGGCAGCTGATCACAAATTAAACCGAGTGGAAGCTTAAGGCTTTAAATGGGGAATCACACTTTGTATGTGAGACTTTAAGAGTCTCCAGAGGGGGTTAGAAAATCCTCGCAATTGCTTGATAATACTAATACACAACTCTATGGAAAAAGACACACTGGAGCAGCATGAGATCATGTTTAAAGCTTCAAAGAGCTTCAATCACCTCTTCCATCTGATTCTCAGTGCGACTGAGTGCATTGGTATGATGTGTGTGTCCACTCCTGCTTATACTTGTATACACATGTGTGCGCCCACACATCAGCGCGTGTGTGAGGTGATTTAGCAGCAGGGCTGTAGCTCCCCTCGAGGGGGGCAGATAGAGAGATGAAAATCAAAGGACCCAACGAGCGAGAAGCCGAGCTGCTCTTAACCCACTAACTATGAATTATGCATGTTGATCGATCGCACACAGGCAAACAACGAAGAGTTCCCAACCCGCCGGAAAGAGATGGATTCTACTTCACTAAATGAAGCAGAGGGGAGGTGAGGAATAGGAGTATGAAACTGAGTTTGCTAAGGGATATTTTAGGTACTTTTTCGGAGAATGTAAACAAGTCAGAATAGATGAGTTGGCCTGCTGGTGATGGCCATTTCAGCATATTCCTGACATGTATCATTTTATTTAATCTGAGACAACATTTTTGTACTTTTGTTTTGATTTTAAATAAAGTTGTGAATGGTTATAGACTGAATTGCAATGTTTAATCAAAGTAACTTCTGAGCAGAAAACCGCCACGTCACATACAAAATCGGATGGCACTGAGCAAAATCTGCCGTCATTCATTAGTTTTAAGACACCTAAAAAAATCAGTATCAGTTTAAGTGTACACTATATTTAATATATTTTCACCGTTTTATCTTGCTGCAAGACAGCCTCTCACAGACAGGGATAGGGAAGTCCTGTTTTGCATCCCCCCTTCTGCTCTCATAAATACTGAATAGTAGATTTGGTTTATCAAAGACATTAGCAAAGCAATACAGCTCGTAAAATAAGCGCAACAGAAAAGTCACATGTTTCGGACCCCCGTATTTAACGCTGTATCTTTACATGTTACCTTGACAACTGAAAATGAGAACAGAAATAAACAAGTTTGCCGAATTCACATATTTCTGCACTTCAAAACAGTTGCCAGTTATCTACCCAGAAGTGACTACTGTTGTTAGCGGGACATCACAATGATTCAGTCTAGAGATCACAAAATAAAGCATATTCTGCACAGCTACACAACCTTATAAAAGCAATTTTAATAAGTTAATATAAACTTATGATACACTTCAATTCCTGGCTGGAACATTTTAAACTTCTCCTCAGTGATTAATGTAAGGCAAATACTATATCACAGACAACAGTGTTACTTATGGAAACTGTGCAGGTGATTCCGATAAACAAATTGCCAAAATGTTCCCATGATATGTAATCGATAAAATGTAATTTATATGAAGAATCACTGGTGAAGCAATTCCCATAAAAAGAGTGATAAAACATAAATATACAGATGGGATTTCTCTTATACTAATCAGCTAAAAAGAAAATGCTGTACAGACATATTTGCATGCAGAGGAAGACCAAAAAGGTTTCATAAATTTATGACAGTCCCAATGTTTCTATTGATTTACATTTTTGAGATTCACTACCTGAATAGTTCAAGACAAGACAATGCTTCAAGACTACAGTACCCTTAGTTGTGCATGCTTCTTTTTTATCTCCCTTAGGTAAAGGTATAGAAAAGTTTTCATCTGCATCTTAATCTTGATCTAAATTAAGTAATGTCATGGAATGCATGTGCCAGATCCATTAACGAAAATTCATTCTAGTGCCAGGGGTTCATGAGAAAATGTTCAAAAATACTGATTAATTCCTAGAAAAATATATCAGAAGTGCAACAATAAGATGGCACTGTGTTATTTTTTTCCTCTTGTGTTTTTTTGCTGCGAAGTCCCAAGGCGGCCCTGCCACGATACAAGAATAATACAAAGCATCTGAAGTGAATCTGATGTGCAGCCCTAAGATCAGGAGTTCTTGCATGTTATTTTTTCACTTGAATTCCCCTGATTCACCAGGAAATATATGTTAAGATTTTTTTTAACTTCAACATGAAGTTTCTCCTCCACCATTGTGATAGCTACAAGACCACAGAAGATAAGAGATAGATACAGATAGATAGATAAAAGACAGGATGAGTCTGAAAAAATATACTACTTTTCACTGTTACTGAAAGCAGCATTTTGCTGCTTTGTATGTTGCCTTACCCAGAAGACAATGGGCATGGCTGTTGCCAGTTTATATTGGGCTTTACATAGCCCTGCTTCAGTTTCGTCCTGAGGTGTATGTAGCCTTAACATTTAAGACAAGTTTAATGCTATATTGGAAAAGAATATGATCCTGTATCTGAAGGATTACTTGTAATAATGTGCTTCCAAAAGCACTCAACCTTGCATAGTGTCTTTCTTGTTGACTACAAAAACAGGAATAAAACATTCATAAATTAATTCACACAGTGCAAACCACAAGACTAGATGAAGCAAAAACACCTCAAAATGCCCTTCCACGTACTATGGAAACACAAGAAAATGTCAGCTCTCAAAATGTCTTGCCTTGTCTTGTCTTGCCTGAGGGCAGACAGGACACTAATTTAACAGTGAGAGCTACTGCACGGGCGAACACAATGGCTTAGATCGTATTAACTATACCCTAGCAAACACTATTATATGTGCTTTGCTTGCACACTCTACTATGCACGAAATACACATACACTCTCATGCCATGTGTACAGGGACATATCTCACACAGAGAGACACAAATACTGTTGAGTTAATCCCTGAATGTACACTGGTTACCTCTGTTACTGAGAGAGGAAAACATGTATTAATGTCAGTGATAGAGGTGGATGGGTTCATATCTATGAAAATGACATCACTTTTCTGATCAGTTTTCAGTTTTATGTTTTCAAAATAGAGCTGCAAGTAACAATTTTATTATTTTAGATGTATTAAGTATACTTACAATTCAATTTTAATAGTGTTTGCTAGGGTATAGTTAATACGATCTAAGCCATTGTGTTCGCCCGTGCAGTAGCTCTCACTGTTAAATTAGTGTCCTGTCTGCCCTCAGGCAAGACAAGACAAGGCAAGACATTTTGAGAGCTGATACAGGTTAAAACAATTAAGTTAGTAGCGAAAGCCGGACATACAGATTGCAGTGTAAAAGTGAACCATCACATCGCCTGACGATCAAGCCAAAAGAGGATGAAAGCAAAGGAAAACTTTGACGATAGTCAACAAGCTATGTTTAGCCGTGTGTGATCGCAGTGTGTGTATATGAGCAGCATTAGCATGTTACCATGCTTTTGCCGTGTAAGCTTGAGATTTTTCAGCAAGTTTCTTGTGGAGCAATATCACTAATGAGAGACCATGACTGTCCATTTGATAGTACGTAGATATACATAGAGATTATTCCTTTGATCAGATCTCTCCAAAACACTGACCACATATACCATAAATGCAGCCACTGTCCTCACATTCACCTTTCAGATGTGCTCCCTTTTGGGAAACACAATTCTGGTTCACAGGTCAAAAAGTGCTATGAGGTCATTACAGTGTCTGCATGATATCCTCCGGGGCCAGATTGTAAAGGCACTGGCCTTTTGTCTGAAATAGCCTCAAGGTGATGCCCACCTCAAGAGAAATGTGAAACCACCATTAGGGCGCCATTCAAGTGACATGGTAATAGTACCACCATTAACGCTTGAAGGGTGTTACCCACAACTGAGAGCAAGAAACAAGCTGCTGGCTGTTGAGGTGTGAGGGAGCCGGACTGACAAAAAGAGAGGGGCTGAATATGCAGCACACACACAATAAAGCAACATGCGTTCATGAATATGTTCGTTTCTTTTCGCTGCATTCAAATGAATGCAGGTGGTCTGAATGCTTGTCAAATTTCTGACAATAAAAAGCAGTAAATTGAATAGAGAGACACGTCACAGAGGAACTGTCTAAAGAAAGAAACTGACAGAGATAAGTATCCAGTGAAAAGGAAAGCAGTACTGTATATGTCTGCATACTTTTCAGTCATGTGGACCGTCTGTGTCCCATTCACTGTCACTGAGTGACATTGTGAAGGTTGACAGCGTTGGTGCAGAGCTGGGAAAGGAGGCAAAATAGATAAAGTTTAATGAGAGGGAAGAGGAAAAACAGGCGGACTCCCCAGGCAGCCGAGTGGAGAGTGCTGAGCAATCACTCACGTACAAATACACATTGTTGTTTATATAAACAAATCGCAACTTTACCATTCAATTATAGCTTCCACCCGAGTAATGAGTGCTTTCAGATGCCAAACAGGGGGCAGGCAAACTCAAACGCTGTCAGATGAAAACCTGGCATCTCCATAAAGTCTGTGTTTAATGAACAACTACAAAGAGATTTATTTTTTGACTGGATGTCATACTCTGGATTTTTTAACCAATACGAGGTCATGGAAATAAGATAGTAAGTAAACTCACTCAATCACACAATTACAAATATTCACACCTGGAAACTGCCAAGGACAACCACAGTGTCATCTGATGGCTGCTGAGAAGCTCCAACGTAACAGGTGGGGTTTAGGGGGCACCTAAGTTGTAATAATGAGGGAGGGATGGTTGTCATGTTTCACTTTTTTGAGGAAAATACATGGTGGAGAGAAACGCAGCACACCACTGTTTTAATCCTTATTTACATGATGACTTTTGTAGCCATGTGTTACTGTGGTTACTAAATGACTTAGTATGATGATATAGTTACATGGATTGCTTAGGAGACTGTTTCCTTGACAGTTCCTATGATCAGCTAATAAAAATCGTATTGTGCTTTAGTTTCTGAATTCATGCCAAAATCATGTCTGATATCAAAGTCAACTATATTTTCAATTCTGAAATGCTGTTTCTCCCGGACCCCTGCTGTAAACATGCAAGTACACAAGAATAGAAAAAGTGTAAAAAGTAGGCGAGTACTATATAAAAAGTAATACAATTACAGTTAAACTTCAAGTACAGAGCAGCAACATCAAGTAAATTAAATTCAATGGGGGGTGAGCTATTTATTTCTGTTATGCAATGAATGATGGCAATGAGTGATTTTTTTGCAAATGGGATGAATAGTGCAAATAGAATAAAAAGTTCATATTTAATAAATAATGCAATAGAGCTTGTGGATGTGTGTGTAATGTAAAAAAGAAGCATTTACTCTGAAGTGTTTCCAGGTCACGTTCACACCACAAACAAACACCAGAGTTTGTTCGGAGAGGAAAGAGACTGAGGGGGGTCTGATCCCAAATCATTCTGACTATACCCACCAGATCAGAAAACTTTCTATTCAAGCCATCTCTGCTACCCCTCTCCTCCAGTGGACAGTGAGTTCAACCCCTGTCCTGTTTAACAAGCTAAGACAGCACCAACAGCAAATATCCAACACCAAGTCTTTAAATTCTTCACATAAACTCACACCGACACAGAAACAACTCGACTCTGTCATCAACCCCATTAACAGCCTTTAGGTAACATTACCCATGTGATGCCAACAGTTAGTCCTTTCACTGTGTGTGTCCAGCTGTGCGGACTAAAAGCATTCTCAAGTGCATAGCTCACACTCCCACCACAGCCACTACAACCCATACAGTAAGTGTTGTGGTGAAGTGATGCGTAGAGGATTTGATAAAGCTGGCATGTCAGCATGATGAGATGCCACCAAACATTCAAAATGATGGCTAAACAACATGTCTCTCTATTCACATTATTGGTATTAAGTGCTCTGTTGGGATCAGTATCAGTTAAAGGGCATTGGTATCATACTTCTTTAAGCAATACCCAGCCCTAATTGAGACCCACCATATTATACGCTGTTAGTCCGGTTGTTTTGTCTGCACCAAAGTTTGAATAGAAGATTTTATAACATCTAAACAAGTTGAAAAAAAGATAGTTATACACACATCCCATAGGTGCAAGGCTATCAAAAAACAACTTTCATGAAGGAAAAAAAGGTAACGCCTGCACACATACCAAATTTAATGTGCAAACCTGTAGGGTTTTTTTTGGAGCCACATTAAAAGCTTAGGTATGAAAGCACCCTAAAATACAGTAAAAACATGAGGCATGAAATAAGGGGGAATCTTGTCTCATTTCTGCAAACTAGAGTCCCCTGCATATTTCCATATCTATATCATAGACCTACTGCTGTTTTTTTCTATACCTCATGTCTCTCTCTCTCACTGTAGGACAGTAGCTTTTAATCACCACTCTATCCCTCCCTCTGCTTCCCTGGAGTCCTTGTTTCAAAGTGAATGTGTGCTCACACAAGTGCATGCATGCAAGGTGTTAACAGTGACCACTAGGCAGCATTAATTAATCTCAATCTCTCTCTCTCTCTCTCTCTCTCTCTCGTTCTCTCTCTCTCCCCTCTTTTCCATAACATGTATTTCTGTGAAGGTGATCATTTGAGGTGAGCTGGAAAAGGTGAGCAGTCCTTGATGAAAAGGATCCATACACTCACCATCACACCTTAATAGGACACAGGGGGAATCTGACTGTACAACAACAAGTAACTGCTTCACGTGGGATAGCATGAGAGGGAATTGCAGGCCACGCGCTGCATCATCATATCTGGGAAACAGTTTACTCAAGCTTAACTGAGCAAATGGGAGAATCCTTAAGCATAGTGATGAGGGTCAAGAGATGTGAAACTTGTCATGCACACAGGGACAGAAGTGCTGAATGAGCTGGTTCCAACGCTGCAGGAGTCATTCGTCCAAGGCCACAGAGATCGAGGAGTGAGGAAAAAAAATTCATGCTGGAATTATAGTATTTTCTGGGAATAGTCATTTAACATGGTAAAGCATATTCTAACAACCGTGTTGTTTTTGGAAGCTCATATTATATCATCACATTACTGGGTGTGAAAAGACTTGCTATAGATCTGAGCTGAGTTAACTGGTATTCCCAACTTATTCATCAGTCATGTCAGAGGCTTAATGTAGTGTTATTGCGTATTTAATCTTTGGCATAATGTTCCTTCTGAGCTAAATGGGTGCTCACAGGAAGTGCAAGCCCAGATGTACACCCTGAGGACACTTTATGTGAAATGGGGCATATTACTGAGGAAGAAGATCTTGCCTATTCATACAGTAAATCACCTAGACTGCTGCATTTTTAAATACACTACTGCATTACTTGAAGACTTCAAAACTAAAGTACATTCAGAGCTTATTGCTTTTGTTTATGGATGTATGTGTGATATGTGGCAATATATGAGTAGGTTCTCCTCTGCATGTGTTTCAGTGTAAAAGCTATTTGGACACTAGTGAGTGTCAGTTAATCCACAGAAAACAACAAGGAGGTCTTAAAGGAGACTTGTGGATATATAGCAAACACTGCAGTATGGGAAAAATACATTAGATGACACCTGTCACTAGTCTCTGGTGAAAGGAGTGGTTTATCTCTCCAGGGAAAAACACATGCACCATCTTCATGACTTAAAGCCATTTTCACCTCCTCTTATACTCTTTTCCCAAGTGTATACTGACTCTATAGTTTATCCTTTGGGGAATCAACAAAAACAAGGAATGTACACAGCAAACTAAGGCAGAACAATAATGGGTACAAAAAATGACGGAAGGATTAAGAGGGTGAAAAAGGAGAAAAGGATAAGTTACCTGCAAAAGACAAACTGTACACTTGAATCATTATCAAGCCTCAATGGATACCACTGTTACTGTCACAGTCTGAGCACCTAATCTGAGGTGTCAATCACAGCAGCAGGTGTTCCTCAAAATCCAGCCTGTATGTGTAAACAATGTTATGCTTTACTTTTGATTCAAAAAATAAAAACATGAAAGCTGATATGAGTGGTTACTAATTGCACTGCTAAGAGATCTGTACAGACAGTCATGTCATGTTCAGGATGAATTGCAATAATTTGTCTGAAATGTTGGCTTATAACCAAATTCCTGCAAAACATTCTATCATTCCCTCAGCTGCAGCTCTTCTTTGTGCAATTGTTAGCATGCTAACACACTAAGTAGAATTAACGACATGCTAACTCAAATTAACATGGTAAACATTACATGTTCTAAACATCAACATATTATGCAGTCGCCATGCAAGTGAGATGCTGTGAACACTTGTTATTGTATAACCATGTTTTCACTGCCTTGCTCTCAAACCTGCGGCAAACTGCAAAATACGTACTTGAAGTTTCACCCACATCTTCTAATACCAACCAACTAAACTGCTGTTTTCAGCTAATTAAAATGCTTGCTTGTGCTTTAGCTGTAGATGTGCAATTCTCAACAGAGATTAAAAGGAAGTGAGAGGGCTTAATCCATAGCTACTTCCATCATCAGCTCCAGAAAAATCTGTGTTAAATCCTTTTTTTACTATTTTATTTGACAAGGGCAATCCTTATTACTAAGCCCTGAATGCTTTTTCTACGTACAGCCTCACAGAGCTGCTAGAATGACTGTAGATTTTTAGTCTTGTTCAGGAAACAATGCTGAACATTTCTAACTTCCAGCTTTTACATTGTGAGGATTTGCTGCTGCTATTTGGGGATTTATGGTAAACTGAATATCTGGGTTTTGGACTGTTGGTTGAAGCTCTTCAACCAACTTAAGAAAATTGTGACTGGAATATGTCAAGATTTTCTGACATTTATAGAACAAAAATTACAAATGATTACTTCGATACATATTTGGCAATTTTGCATTTGTGTTTCAAATAATTTTGAGTTAAAGATATGGAAAACAAAACCACTTTCAACCTTTGGGAGAGCTGCTAATTCCATTTGACGTCACTGCAAAATCCTAATTTTAGGACCATCAACATATTCCCCTGATGTGCATGTTAACTTGTGTCTGTCTGACTTCTATAATTCCTGAATATCTACTAAAAACAAATGACAGGGGCTGTGTTCTGATGTGAAAATGTAAATATATTTTGCTTTGTCTCTACAGGCTCTTTTCAGGGATGAGTGACCAACAAAGCATGCCACCAGACACACACACACACACACACACACACACACACACACACACACACACAGAGTATGCATGATTTTTGCACTGATGACAGACAAGAGACATAATGAGGAAATAATGATCATAATTAGTATGAGGTTTTGTGCCATTAGGGGTGTAATTGATCTTACAGTCCTCTACCTGGGAGGCTAATCAGGGTACATACTAACCTTTGCACAGACTGCCATAATTGTAACAATAATAACATTTAAAATGCAACCTCAGCCTTTTGTCCCCCACCCCCCTTTCATCCTCACCACCTCTTTTCATTCAAGGTGACCTCAAATTTAACATGGGTAGAGTGTAAACCTCAGGAATTGTTCAAATGCGCCATGTAATAATACTATCAAGAACATTTCTGGTAGGGAATATATGGATTCTTTTGACTGATTATAGAAGGCAGGTTATACTACAGTATCATCATCACCTTTTCTGTTTTTTTTGTACTTAGTTTTCTGTCATTGATGCCGTTTAAACACCAGGCCTGAAAGGAGGGACTCTTTGCAACTTTCTTTTTCAAGGTTAATCAGAGTGTCACTGTTCATCACTAGTAATTCACAATATTCTTGTCGATGAAACAGATAATTGTTAGGTAGATGTTTATGACTCAGCCTTTTGGTTTATCCATCACTGATTAGTTGTTTTTTTCATTTTTTAATTTGGCCTCTAATGATTATAAATGACCTTATTAGCATATTTTATGTGAGAATATAAATTACTTGCACTCGCTTGACATTAAGGTTAATGAGAATACTTTCCATGTGCACTACTTAAGTTCTGTGACATTGTGCCACTGCATGCCAGTGTGAGTATGGTGAAGTATGTTCTTGTTGCAAAATTTTGCTTGATCTGAGAGAGTGCTGTACCTCATGCCTTTGGTAGATCGGTTTTGAAAGTTTTGCAGCAGCTGCGGGACGCCCAGCATGGCCTCAAACATCACAGCCAGGGAGCCTAGCGTCTCCACAAACACGGCGGAGTCCAGCAGCAGCAGGGTGATGACCGCACACAGCACGGTGAAGCCAAAACAGAAGAGCAGGTAGTCCTCAAACGCACTCCACTTCCAGAAGTAACGAAAATCCAAGTCTGGAGAGAAGAGAGAACAAAGCAGACACAGAGAAACAAGTAAACTTAAACTCAATACTTGTCATCAGTATTAGTTAGCAGCTGGTAATAACTGAATAGATGTGACAGGTAGAGCAGAGAGGAAACAGGAAGGAAAGTGAAGATTGGGGAAAGTGTGGGAGGATTAAGAAAAAAAGAAAGTGGACAGAAGAGCCTGGAGACACGATCCAATTCAGATACAGACTTAGAGCGAGGCATTGTGTGAGTGTGTTTGTGTGTGTTCACGCGTGTTAGTGTAAGTAATGCTGAAAGGTGAAAAGGTGCTACCAGTACATGCAGATGGAAACAAAAGACCAAGAATGACAGGACGAGATTGAATGCAGCGGGGGCGAAATAGCGGGAGAAAGACGGCAGGAGAAACGGGCAGGAATAAGAGCATTCCATTAAAGGATGCATAGAAATTATGCCAAGACAGCACTCCTAAATCAATACTATGCACATGCATAAGTAAGTGGAACAAAGATAAATGAGATACTCGAAAGCGTTTACATTTCTATTTCTTTGGAATAACCTGGCCTTTGATGAGGCCAGACTTTACATTTAGAAAGTTTATTACCTTTGGTTTAAAGCTGTCTTCCCACTGACACAACTCTATTTGTTATGTGCGGCTTTTACAATTCACTGACAAATACAATGTTGTCCTCTAAAACAGCCACTCAACCTGAGTGGAAAAGGAGCATGATTTTAGAAAATGAATTGAAGAAATTTAAATAGTCCCAGCTTGTTTCTCAACCTAAAACAATGTCTTTCCTATAAGCTTCAGAGGGACTGAGTTGGAGACTGGTTCGGGAGCTGCCAAGAAAAACTCATGAGGAGAAACATTAGGCCCACTACATCTACATTCTCGTCACCATCAGCCATCTCCTCAATGGACCATAATGTGAGATGATCGACAATCTCTCATTGCATATGTATGACCATAGAGCTGTAAAAAAAACCCAGCTGACATCAGCGAAGGGGGATTGATGGCTAAATAAGAGCACATTAGTTAGCATGGGGACTCAAGTGTAACGCTGCATACTGCGCAGCACCTGACTTCAGCATGTGCAGCTGTTACACCTCACACTGACTGAACAGGCTGCACCTATCTGTGAAAAATGTGCGTATATTTCAATGTGAGAGAGCATGTCCTTGAATTTCTACATAGGTGAGGGAAAAACGTTGATTGCAAAGACTGATGAGAAAATCTTATCGAATGTGGTTGTTTTAGGGCTGCGAAACATTGATTTCATTGGTGATTAAAACTATTGAATATTTTTCTTTTGATTAACAGTTTGATCAATGTTAGAAAACGGGGCAACCCTGTTACAGTGAAAAGGTAAAACCAGGGAATGCTTGGCACTTTTCATGACAAATTACTTAAATGATTGATCAAATTTGTTGTCTAATAATCTTTCGTTGATCATCAATTCAAGAAAATAATGTTCTAGCACCAGTTTGGTTTAGGGTTGCAATGGTATGAGATTTAGCAGTACAGTTAAGGACTCAAAAAATATCATCATCTCATGGTATTTATTATATTTGTTGTAATTATCATCATCTGGTACAAGGACACTTAAAGACCTGAAAACAAAAGGGATTTTTTTTCTTTTTTTTTAAACTATAGCTTTATTATTACTAAAACCTAAAACCATTTTTCAAAATGTAAGTGTGTGTAAGAAGCCTGACAGTCAGTGGAGAAGGAAAGGAGATACATGCATGAGGGTGAGATCCTCCCTATATAGCATTTTTTGCAATACCATAGAAAAGCAAATGTATACGGTTTAATAACCGCCGGTTTCATTCTACAATTAACGGTTTCACTGTTAACAGCTACAACTCTAGTTTGCTCAGGACTTGCATTAGTCTTAGGAAGTGTACTGTACATCAGTGATCATACTATTTAATTGAATATAATTAACATGACTCAATTAGGAATGCACTATAATATCGGCACATCATCTATATCGGCAGATATTGGCTTTAAAATCATGACTATCATGCTGATTTCTGCTGATATAACAAACCATTTTTTTTAATTGACAAAGTGAACATGTACAAAACATCAACCCTTAGTTGAAGTATTTTTCTTATTTTCAACAATTAATAAATATTACATACATTGAAAAGCATTGTGTTTTATGTCTCCATCTGCTGGTGGGCCATAACGATCAGAGTATGAATAATATATTGTTAATTCGGTGTCTTCAATGCATTATAACACATTATGATCACTGTGACCTTCACATTTGACCACCGAAATCTAATCAGGTCATCCTTGAGTGAAAGTGATCGTTTGTGTCAAATTTGAAAGAAAAAAAAAAACCCTGAAGGTTTTCTTTAGATATTGCGTTCACAAGAATAAAACAGACAAGGTCAAGGGTTAGGGGTTGACCTTTCGCTTATGACTACCAAAATCTAATCAGCTCATCATTGAATCCAAGTGATTGTTTGTATTAAAATTTAACAAGTTCCCTTGAGGCGTTGAAATATAGCATTCAAAAGAATGACAGACATGCGTCCGCAACCCACAAACAAGGCCCTGGCCTTGGCTATTGCTATTATCTGTTATAGTTATCACACAGTTATAGTAAAATTACAAGAAGTCCTGATTTGCCATCAGGTAGGTTGTAAAAATCTACTTTTGTGGCGACTCAAACTGCAATGGTCTGCCAATGAATGACACAGGGAAACTATATATACTGGCACCCAGTATATATTCCTGCCTACTTATTCATTCTAGAGGAGCATTTCCAATTTGAAGTGGTTCTTTGCCTGAACAGGGCTTTATCCATTATATCATCTCTCATGCTGTACATAGATGGTCACACAAAGTATTCAGTATGCAGGCACTCAAGCAGGTATACACACATACACAACCAGCACCAGGCTGGGACATTTCCCATTCCACTCCAGTGAGCTGCATCTTGATTCTGCATCCTGGGACAGACAAAGTGAGACATCTTGCAGCAAGTGCAGTGTGGCGTCTTTGTGGCAAACAGCGAATGTGATTAATGGCTTTATTACCGAGAGCCACAAAAGACTCCAACAGCTAACAACACACTCGAGGTGGGAGAGCGCTACCACACAACATATGCAGATTTCTCAGCTCTCTTACATATATACTACTTGACATATATCGACTCACAGGGCATGACATATGACTGTCCACGCAAACCAAGACACTGACAGAAACCAAAGAGCTGGAGAAAGAGATTCTGGCACATTTCAGCTCTTATTCACAAGTCTCTCTGCACTCTTGGCACCCCTAAACTTCAACACCACATCAAACCTGAGTTATTACAGACACTAGCAGCTGGTAGAGGGAGACTGGAGAGGCAGAGGCTGCCCTTTATCTGCAACATAAATGTCCTTTCATTTCCTTTTTGAACGAGGCCAAGGTGGTGAAGTATAAACATGCTGACAGCAGCAACAATGAGACAAGTGGTATATTGAAAACTACTGTCAACTTTTCACCGTAAAAAGCTTCCCGCTTAGCCACTCACATTTTTCTTTTTCTTTATTTTTAATTCATCTTCCCACTTCCTCTCTACTGCTAATCGGCCGCACACGCATACACAAAAAGGCTCTTCTCTTGTCCTCCTACCGAGCAATCTAATCTATTTACATACAGAGAGCAACATACCCACTTTCCCTCCTCTTATCCCCGCTCCCTCTCTCTCTCTGTCCCATTTCATCTCCCACTTACACAGCCTTGTATGTTTACCTGCATAATCAAATTGCCTGGAAGAGTATAATGAAAAAAGAGAGCTATGCATCATTTATAGAGTCATCTGTTTTATTTGGGCTCCTATATCATGCATCATCGCCAGTGTCTCTCCCAGACCAGCTTCCTTCCTTCCTCTCACTGTTTTAATTACCTCTTTCCCCCACCTCGCTGAATAAAAAAGTTTTCACTTCACACACACAAACACACACACCTCCACTGTGGCTGCTGTCCCGTCACCCGAGGACAGGACAGGTGGCCTGCCCTTTTCCAAACAGCATCCTCCTGTCTGGTGTGTGTTGAGACCAGGGCTGCACTACAAAGACCCCAGAGACTCTGGAGTGTCAGGAGGAGGCGAGGCGCTCTTTCTTCACAAGGACTCTTTGTTTACACAAAGCCCATTCAAGATCAAACAATTCAATTACTAAAATGGGCAAGGAAGCAGCTGCGAGGATGTCAGTACCTTTGTATGAAGTTACTCGGAGAGGATGTGAAGTTGCTCGCGCGGGATAAGTCAATCAATTTATGTACGTGTGTGTCTGTTCAGGTGTGTGTCTGCAGTTGTGACAGCCTCAGCAAGTCTATCTGGGGTGTAGCGTTATCAAGTCTTTGTTTCAGCACTGTTAGAGCTTAAGAGCACTCTCACATGAGCTGCACAGGGGAGGAAGAGGATGATTAGAGATTGAAGAAGGGATGGAGGGTAAGTGAGTCAGAAGAGGGAATGTAGTTTCGAGTCAGTCAAGTAAATGCGTGGAGGCTAAACTCGCAGTATTTCCCATCAGGCCCGAGCAGAGAAAGCGCAGTATGGAGCTGAGAATAGAGAGACAGAGACGAGGATAGATGCTGACAGCTAGAGAGCGCCGAGATATGCTGACTCAGCGCTGTCAGTCTGCGAGCAGAACGACTCAGCTCTGTGGAGTCAATGTATTTTAAGATGTGTGAAAGTTGTTGTTTGACATTTCTTGTACGCTGTCTGTTGGGTGCTCGGCTCACTGGTCTAATCTGCAGATAAGTGTGGATTCTTGTAGCGCATGCAGGATCTAATGGCATTTTCCGAATATTCTAATGGGGAAAAAAAACATTTTTTTTTTAGATTGTCCACAGATCAGGTTGAGAACACAAGGGACTAGTGTTGTTACAATACTGGAATTGTTAACTTCTTTAGCTTGAAAAACATTGATATTTTCAATACCCTGCAGAAAATCAATATTGAGGGCATATACACTAATTTTTAAAAAAAAAAAAAGTAGGACTGAACTAACTGTGAATGAGAATGATGTTGGCTGTTAAAGAAGAATATTCAGAGATTTGGGTATTTTTTCCATATAAAGTTTTACAGTTTGAAAAGGGCTCAGCTAGACTTTCAGTGTGACAGTGGCAATCATATAATATAGTAAACAAGCCAAGGGCGCTAATAACAGATCGCAAATGCGCAACAGCATTTTTTGCTGACAATTGATATCAAACAAAAGCCAGAGACTATACCATGCTAGTTGCTGTAAGCTGTAAATTCACCACTTCTAAGCAGAGGACAGAAGATAATGTTATTTCAGAGCCTTACAATGCAAAGTGTCATGTCCTGTATGCCGCTGCAACAGACGCAAAAGCCTCTACCAAAACAATCAAGAGTACTCAATCTACAGTAAAGTCTGGGGATCATAACATCCCCAGACTTTACACTGCACATAAGACTGACAAACAAAAAAAAAAACAAAAACAAAAAACTTGACTTGAAGCTATCTCAGTCAACTCTGAGTCTCTAACTGATGGTTCAGATCTCTGACTTTCACTTTTTGTTAGAAGCAGAGGGCAGAAGAACGACTGTAATAAAATTAACAGTAAGAAAATGAGAGTACTGGTGTATAGATACTGCAAAAATGGACTGAAACTGTATTGACATATATTAATACACTGATATATTTTTAGAATACTGGGTCTTGTCATTATGCTGGAATTTCTATCTTAAATACAAAAACTTGAAAAATTATTTTTATTGGATACCAATTGTAATACCACAGGGAAAACTTTACATCGGGGCATACGATTTAAACTTTCTATTTTAAATACGTGATCAATATATAAATAAATTACAAGTTTCCTACTCTTAGTTGGTAGGAGAGATCAGCAGAATGACCGTAGAAAACACTAATGAAAACACTATTCTTCTTACGATCAGGATTGTTACATTTTAAAAATGCAATTAAGTGCACTTAAAAAACAAAACAAAATCATTCTGCATAAGCCTAAATGCAACCAGAGCGTATTAGATCTTAGAGCTCACATTATCTATGAACTGAGCCTGCTGTCTGCCTTTGCTTTTTCAGCTCATCAACACAGCTCTGCAGACTATATTGACAGCACAGGCCAGCGCAACAGAAAAATCCTCGAATACCATCTTGACAAGCTTTAATATAAGCACCACAGGCGCTCTGCAATCATTTGGACAGACACAGAGTCACTGAACCATTCTGAACCATCGCTCGGTGACAGACTGAAAACCAAAGAAAGGGGGGGCTTGTTTCTGCAGCTGAAAACACAGATCACCAGCAGAACAGGTCTGAGTGAAGACAGGAAAGGGTCCACTGGTCTCTGTGTCTCCCTCTCTCTTTGTAAGCTCCCTGAATAATACAAAAGCTTCTGAAATAATGTCCACTCAATGTGGGAAAGTAGCACACACACGAACAAACTGCCTTCAGTGTTTACTAATCCCACACTGGGTCAAAAAGGATAAAAATATCGAAAAATTATCAAAACACAAAATTTTAGCAATTATTTATGAAATTCAGCCGGGCATAGCACAATCAACACACTAAACCAGTCAACACAAACTGAATTGAAACAATGATGACAAGGACCATCTCATTACAATTCCAGACAAGCCACTTCATTCTTTTGCATCAACCACATCATCCGTTTCATTTCACTCTCCCTCCCTCCTGCTAAATTGTTAAGATGCATCCCAGTGGAGAGGAATTTTTAGAAGGGATGCTGCACAATGTCAGACTGAGACAACGCCGGCACTGTGTGGAGAGCGGACGACTCAAGACCAACCAAGCATTACAGGGGATATTTGTGGCAACAAGGACTATGGTTTCTACCACTTCAGTTCACATCTGTCTGGCTGTAAACTTTCCAGTCGTGTCACTGACTGTGCTCAGTCACTGTACATCTTCAGTCACACAAAAAACAGAACAAAAAAAAAGACAATGTGGTTAAGGTCATTTTAACTGCACGCTTTGCTGTTCAGGGTGATCTTTTTTTGCGCATTTTGCTGAAAATTAAAATTTCTAATCTCATGTTGAAGAACCACACACTATGCACAAAAATGCCTCAATACACACATAATTATGCATGCATGCACACACTCATGGGAATCACAAAGTCCAGTGCAATTACTGTTACTGTAAGAGTCGCAATAGCTTCTGTGTGTATGTGTGCCACAGGGGAATGGTGCATATTGCAATAGGCTGCACACCACATTATGCATTTGAGTTTTTATTTGTTTCTGTTGCATTATCTTTTCAGCTTACATATTTAATCCAGTGTTGGATTTGTTGCTTCACTACCCAGTTTGCCGTAAGCACATCCTCTATCATTATCTAATGTGTGCTGTAAATTAACCAAAAAAGTGTAGTTGTAAAAGAGGGCCACCTTGTTTCTTTGCTTCTTGACTGCACTGCAGTGGTTGCTCTAAGATGTGTTTGGTCACATCCATCAAAACAAAAAAGATGAGGTGCATCCTCTAATGCATATCTATTCACAGGGATGACTGGCACATTCATTTGCATAGTATTATGTGTATTACTGAGGTTGTTCATGCAGAAACATCCAAGTAACACATTCACAAGTCCAGTCAATACAGTTCTGTGAGCACTTTAAAAGATGTGTCCTGCTGGTAACTACAAAGAATATGCTGTAGTGTGGTTGAAAATAACTGGATAGTTATGAGGTCATCTCCTTGTTAAGAGAGAGAGAAAGAGAGAGAAATATACCTCCTTCTACCATAATGACATTAAGGGAATTAAAGGTCTTATTGCCAAAACTGTATCAATGTATAGCTGCTATAGATTTTTACTCATATGATTAGGCTATATTTTTTGTCTTATTAGTTCCACTTATTTTATCTCGTTTACATTGGTTACTACATGTTTTGGCAGCCAATTTTAAGAAAAAAAAACAATGGCGAAAGGAGAAAGATGACAAAACTATGCTTTGAGAGAGAGAGAGAAAAAAGCTTTTTCATCATGGTCTGGTTGGCTTGCAGCAAATAATAATAATCTTTCGCCAAGAACACTTTTTCCTCTGAGTTTCTGCCACAGTAGCACTTCTGAAAGAGGGCAGCTTTGACCTTGCTAGTGAACCATGACTGTGTTTTTCCACAACTGATTGCATCCTCACTGAGTATATGTGTGTGTTCTTCCTAGCCCTTTGACCCAGACCGAGTTTAACTAATGAGCTCTATTGGCGTTAATGACCCACAACAATATTTCTGTGGACGCTCGACCTCTGCTATGTACTAATGGATTCTACGTCCATACATCTTTCATAAAAGAATAACTCTGAGCTCCCAAAAGGCTTAATAACTGAGTCAGAATATGCACTTACTTCACTGACAGGGCCTCAACAACCTTGCACACATGACAGGAGCCACATCTTTGTGATACTCCTGTTCTCTATGAACAGATAGAGACAGACAGAAAGGTCTATTCAAACATTTTTTTAAGCATGTGTGGTGAAGACATTCAGCTTCAACAACAGGAAGATTGATGGCCCGCTCCTGTGCTTGTTTGTGTGTATCCTGACAGAATACCATACATCTATCAGTAGACTGTTTCAGCTTTAGGTCCATTGGCAGTTCTGGCATGTGTCTAACCAACACATCCACCGCCACCATCCACTCTACCTATTAACATTCATTCTCGCTCTAGCGCCTCTGTATATTTCCGTCCCTGAAAGTCAATGGCAGGTGCCTGCAGCTCTGAGATAAACGAGGGAGTCAGTGAGCCACTCTTCCCCCTAGAAGACTTCCATCCAGTCAGGTTTGAGGCCCAATTTTTTGCCATGACCTTACCGCCTGTATGTATGCGTGTATGCGGTTGCTTAAGTGTCCTTCCACGGGCTTGTATAAGGCTGAGCAATAATACAAAATGATTGTTTACTGGATTTGAGAGGAATCACACCACGACTATATGATCATTTCACAATATTCTATTGTTATTCACTTAATTCCAGTTCAAAAATTGACTAAATGTAGGGCTGTAAATCTCTGGTCGATTGTTCAGTCGTTATAATCTTATCTGACCAAATTTTCATTAGTCAGATAATCGCTGGAGTTAAGGCCATGTGTCCACCAAAGTGTTTCTTTTCCTAGCCAAAAATGTCAGCTGTTATTGTTGTACAGCACTTGCATTTGTCCTCTGTGTTGGTCAGTGTGGTATTTGCACTGCCCCTTCTCCACTAAGATTGGATGGCTGGTGACAATTATCAATGCAGCGTTTTACCTGTCAGGAGACAGATAAATAATCACAAAAGACATTCAGCATCATATTCACCATCATGAATTTATTTTACTAAGGCTGTGTGTACACCAAAAGGTTTTTATTTTTGTAGCTGAAAACACCAGGCACTCATAAGGAAACGCCCATCTGGGGGCGTTAAAGAGTACTTTGAGGCTCAGCAATTTTTTAGCTGAAATGCTTTGATTGCTTTGTCAAAAGATGAACATCTTTCAACTCTTGGCACTCTAAATAGAAAAAAAAATGTCCAACTGGCAGTGCTCAGTGCAGAATTCACGCCCAGCAACTCCTCGTGCTACTGGTGTTTGTAGCGCAGCGTGGAAATGCGGCACTCCCATTGCAAATTATTTTAAAAATACGCTTACTTTAGAAAAACGCACTTGGGTCTCCAAAAAGGCACTGCAGTTCAAATCTTCATTGCAAAGCTTCTGAAAGGGAGACAATCACACCTGAGCGACAGGATGGCTAACGTTAGCTTCTAGAGTTGCCTTCTATAGTTTGCAATATGTCATATTTTTCAATCAGCTGCATGGACTCCCATGCAGATCAGGTGAAAAAGCGTTACAGCACGCATTTCATTTGTCAGATAATTTTACATTGGAGTTCACATTAGTTTTTTACTCAGGGCATTCCACATGCCTGAACACAGCGTTTTACTTGCCCTGGGCACGTGTTAATATCGAGCCCTGTGACAGGGAAAAAAATCCTTTGGTCGATACACACTGCTACGAGGTAGAGTGCACTCAGTGCACTGAGGCTATTTAGTTAATTTAGAGATAACATGCAGATTTCTTTTCCCCGTCGCCCACTCAGTTGGTTGAAGAGTAAGTAGAATTTCAGTTGACCAAGATTTTCTTTGGTTGATTACGTCCCTCACTAAATGAGATGTTGTGGCTCGTATTTGTGTGTGGAGAAGTTTGTCGTAATAAATAACAACAGAACAAAGTGCAGTGCAGGGGACAATAGTTATTACAACAGTTGCCATATTATTTTACCCTGTATGCAAAAAATAGCTATAAATAGAATACATTATTTATCCCTGTGGAAAACTGCATCATTACAACATAAAAACAACATAAGGGCCCATAAAGTGATAAATATTTAATAAAACCATAAATAACTACAATCTTTACTGGAAACTACTTAAAAGTTAAGACCGTATTTAATATATATATATATAAAGATGGTGCCTTTCAATATGCTATACCTGGTTAGTACAAGTGTAGTGGATACTGTATAATGAAATTATTGATATGACGAGGTGCTTAACTGGAATATGGCATACTGATGCTGGGAAAATGTTATTAACATGAATAACATGGTAATGATTTCAGCTAATGTAAATGTCACCACGATTGATTTTTTTAGTCTCGCTTCATTTTTGTCTCCCACATTATTCTAAAGGTCATCATACATCTCCTTGGACCCGAGTCGCCTAAACCCAAAGTGCATAAGTCATTTTTTCAAAAAAAGGGAAATCCAATCTGAAAGTGACCCGAGGAGAGTTAGAACCAGTCCAAAACAGATCAGAGGAGAATTAGACCTAAACCAACTGATGAGCAGCTGCTGTCCCAAAATGTACATTTTTTCTCTGCACTTCAATTTTCACACTCACTATATCTTGCTACATTTTTGTTGTAAACTATGAAAATTCACCTCAAGATGGAGTCTGCTTGGATCCACTTACATGTTAGACATATTAAACCTGATTAAACAGAATATAAAGCAGAAACCTGCACCGTGGTCGATTCTCTGTTACAGAGAGGACACAGAGCACTTCACTTGTTCTCTTTTCATTCTGCCAATCACAGCCCCTCCTCCCTTTCTTCTCCCTGTTCTCCTCTTTTCCTGCATCTTTGCAGTACTGTACATTCCATTAGGCCGAAAACACAGAGATAAAAAAGGCCTTCATTGGCATTGTCCTTCAGTTATCTCAATAGCGTCTGCATAAGCCTCTATATCTTGTTGCGCATGCCAGCTAAATCCCTAAATGTCTCAAACTTTTCAAGATCACACAAGACTGTTTGTGTCTGCAGGTGGTTTGGCCTTAAGATACCTCAGTGTTTTCTTTTTGAAGCTCGTTGCTTGATTTGCTGTCTACAGCAAAATCAAAGTATGCAGTTGTTTCAAAGAAAAGAGCTGTTCCTCTTTCATTTCATGTGTCTTCAGAGGTTATAATGGTGTGATGGAGGAGCTTGTTCTTATTATGGTTATTAGTTGATGAGCTGTTTTCTATTAATGCCAAACACTGAGGCTATTTTCATCTTTGCCAGCAATGACATGGCAGATGCTTCATTATAACACTATCTTATAATACTACCCAGTTCACCAGTTTTGAATCTTAAACAATTCTTTATCCATTATTTTGTTCTCAGAAACTTTAAAGACACCAACGGACTGCTTGGACTCATTTTCACCAGCAGTAGAGTAAGGGCTGAAAGTCAGGAGATCCAAATTAGGCAAAACGTCCCACTTTTATTAGAGCTTTCAAACCAGTGTTGGCAGCTCGTGCTGTCAGATTTGGGCTGTGTGTGTTTCTTTTATAGTAGAACATCAGAGCACCACACTGACGCTGAGCTGACAGTCAGAAGGAGAGTCCATCTTTTTAGGCTGTGCTTATAATTGTAACAACATACAATGAAACTTCCTCAGTATGTGAGCAGTGACACATTTGTTATTGTTCTGGCTTTACTCAAGCATGTTGGATTAGAAATGAAACAAAAACCAAGAGATGAAAGTGCTAGCTTTCAGCTTTAAGGTTGTCTGATTTCATATCTATATTGGCCTGACAATGTTGTACTCATCAGGGTTTTTTATACAATCCTGCAATCCTACGACAATGAGATTCTTGACCATGTTAAAACTACTTTTTCATACAAAATTAATTTGCATGTAATAAATCAAATCTTTGCCACTCTTGCTTTTTCTTATTATGCAAATATCCGTGTGATACTGCTCATTTGTGGCAATATGGTTTCCATCCATGTAGGAAGCATGATAAGAGAATTTAATCACTGGACACCATACAACATTTTTTGAAATTATTTGTTTAAACTTGATGAATGCCACCTGTTTATGAGGTGTGTGCTTTCACTAGATTTGATCATTTACATGATCAGCACCCCAACAATTCTACAGTTGTATATTAGGCCACCTGTTCCATTTGTGTGCAAGCTGAGGCTCAATCACTAAAAGGGTTATTCAAAAAAATTCACACTGCCAAGTTGCTGAAAATTATCAAATTACAAATTCAGTGTCACTAGTTGTGACAGGGAAACCAAAACAGTTGCCAGTATGCCTGTAAATTCCAAATAATTTCTGATTAAGGCACTCTAATTCTTTGGTCAAACAACAGATTTTCCCCCAGTGGAGAGAGGCAGATTATTTGTACATGAAAGGTCTAGACCGCTCATGAATTTCATTTCTACTATGAGTGAATTCTGAGTATAAAAAAAAAGGTAAATGCAAAAAGTTTTCTTTCAGGCCACTTTGATAATAGCAGACATAAAAGGGTTGTGAGAGGCCTGAGAGTTGATGTAGTAGTGTCTTATGGATGATAACTGGACAGAGTGGTGAAGCCAAAGTGCTGAGATGCAGTGACCTTGGAGCTGAGGATGGAGGAGTGGATAGGATGGAAGTGTGGAGGTGAAGAGGAGATAGACGGAGACAGAAGAGAAGATCAAATTAAGCACACATGGGCTCTCTTGGTCTCTTTCAAACACTGTCTCACTGACGCAGACAGATACTGACACATGTTAGTGAAGTGGGTGTAATTACAGTACAGTACCTCAAGAAGCACGTATAGACTAAAGACTCTTTCTCTTTCTTGCCCTGCTTACTTCCTGTTTATACATAAACACTGAGTTAAACCCAGCTGTGTGTGAGGGTGATCAGGTCAGATTGTCAGATGCTGACCAGATGGAAAAACTGGAAGGTCTAGATAAGGACACGACATTGCAGGTGACCAAGAGGGTCAAGACTATTTATTAGGGTCTAGAGGGGCCAACACGGTATCGACGAGAGGCTTTCTTCCCATGGAGATAAGCAGGTGTAAATAAAAGATAATGGGGCTGGCACAAAAAGTCAGGGGGGGCAGCAGGACTATTACTAGCTGCAGAATAACATGTGTCAAAAGCTTTCCAGATCAAACAACGCAACTTTCATAGCAGAGATGACGGTTTGTTATGCAGCATGTCTGCAGCTTTTACTAAAGGAGGAGTACACATTGACATGGATTTGCTCTGTGTTGATGCTCGGATCTGGTTATGTACATTGACAATTTCATTTAATTTTTTAACCCATGCTGACATCTGAATACAGCCCTACAGCCTTTACAGAAGCATTATAAGGCATTAACTTTCAAGGCCTCTGAAAAAAAGATTATGTAATTATTGGACACATCAGGGCGCATATTTCCTAATGTTACACAAAACTAGAATTAGCGTCTCTTGGTTGTATGCCTCCCCAAATCAGCCAAGCTGCATTTACAGTTTGCATTCATGTCTGTTCAGACTCATTTAGCCATGACAGCTGACAAAGCTTGAAATACTCTGCAAGTAATACTCCAAAACATGGATGCTCCACACGCATCTTCAACCTGGCAGCAGAGAAGATCAATCAACACAGTTTCAGATCAGTGCAATCGATTCAGTATCTGACCAAAAGTCTACCCCTGAATTACAGCACTGAATATAGACGAGAAAATAGTTTTAGGAGAACACGTCATAGTGAAGTTGACCTTTGACCACTTAGATATCATCACTCCATAATCCTATCCTATTAGACATTTGTGTAAAAATGCGTCACAATCATCTCCAGATATCGTTCTTACATTAAAGACACAGCCAAAAGTCACAATGACCTTGACCTTTGACCACTAAAATCTAATCAGTTCATAGATGAGTCAAAGTGGAGATTTGTGCATTCTTGAGTTGTTTATTAACAAAGTCTAAGTAAAGTCAATATGTTTTAGTGCTAAGTTAAGAGTTTTAAGCGTATTTTTTTATATTATTCATGACAGTATTGTGAAGCATTTTGCCCAGAATAATTGTGACATTAAATTTTCACATTGACCCATGCCAAATTACAAATGCACAGTATCATGAAGGAATCAAATATGTATCCTAAATTAATACTTACACTCATATAAAAGCTGTCATTGCTTACAGTGCGCTCAGAGATGTGAGGGGATTGTCAGAATCATTAGCTGACAGTGTGATCTTCTGTCAGGTATTTGTTTGATTTTGTGATGCAATTTTTTTACTAGATAATCAATTTTGTATAATTTACCCGACTGCCACTGACTTCACAGTAACTGCTCCATCTTATTAAGTGTTCTTGAGAAATGCATAGAAAAACAGAGACGATGATGCAACAACTGAAACTGCAGAGTGAATCCAAGATTCTCAGCAATTCATGTTTTTCTACAAGAAATCTGTATCTACTGTGGTCTGGTCTCTCTCAGGAGCACACACAGAAGTGGTATACACAGCCACAAACACATCTTTCTCTTCTTCCTCAGGGTATAATTACTTCATCACCCAATCTGAGCCAATAGTAATTAACACAGTAGTGCTTCATTAAAAGTCATTATTTAGACAGAATGTAAACTGACCTTCCTCACTACACAACTGGCTACTTTCCTTTGTTCCTTTCTGTGTGTAGTAACCCCCCTTAGATAATGTCTGAGAAAGTTTTTGGGGCTCTTTATACCTGTAGCTCATGTCCAAAGTCCAGCCTGGGGACCAAATGTGGCCCTCAGATGGATTTTAACTGGCCATCAGCGTGTCTTTGCAAATATAATCTGTGCCTAACACAATACTGGTTAGACATTCACCAAGTAGGAACTACGTAGGTGAAACTAATATGTTTTCACAAAGAGACGGTTAAACAAGCAAACTAACGGTTACCTAACACCAGATATTTACAAAGATGGCCACAGCGAAGAGCACGAAGTCTACAGCGAGGGCATCTGCTTTCAGGAGCAGTGAAAAATGGAACACTTTTTCACTTAAAGATTAAACAGTTGCGTATGTATCATTTATATGTGATTTTTTAATATCCCACCTGATGACAGAAGCACCTGCCCCCCAGGTATTTTCACATTATCTAATCTGGACCCAATTTAAAAAGTTTGGACACCCCTGCTAGCTTTTAATGCAACTATACGTCTAGGTAAGGAGCAGTACTAAGCAGGTGCTAACAGGGCTAAAAAGTTAACAATCTTTGACAAACAGCAGAGAATAAGCAGAACAGATGAATAATTTGTAAAAAAAAAAAAATAATAATAATAATAATAATAATAATAATAATTAAATAAATAAACATCAAAAGCATGCATTTAAAGCACTGTTGGTATCAATCAATGTGAGAGATTGTCTTTGTCTTTTTGCATTGCAATGTTTTTTGTTTTCTTTTCAACCATCTCCACACAGTGGAGACAAGGGTATAAGAAGAAGCCATGACAAACATAACGGCTGCCAGAGGAAAATGCTCTGGATTTATGTATTTAATGTTAATCTGAAATTGTGCAACAAAGGCAAATTCTTAACAAGAGTATGTTAACTGCTGTAAGAGCAGCAGAGGGGACCAAGTCGGCCATGCTGGTGCTTTACCTACTTATTAAGCAAAAAAATGTTCATGCTAATCTGACACTCTTTAGCTTCTTTTAACCATAAAACTCTAATCGAAGCACAATTTTCTTCATTGTGCCTGCTACAATGCTGAGGGTGTTATTTTATTTGCTGTCACGGGCTGGGCAGTTGGTTAGAGGTGGCCAATACCGACAAAATCAACAAGCTCATCATGAAGGCTGGCTCTGTTCTTGAGTTGTACCTTGATGTGATTTCTTTTTATCTGTAGATCTTGATTCCATAGTGGAGGGGTCAGAGAGAAGGATGCTGCGTAGGCTGCGGAGAATCAATGACTCTCATTCTCTCAATGTGCTGCTCATGCACAACAGCACCTTCAACAACACACTGTTACTACCACATCGCAAAACAGAAGGTCACAGGAAATCCTTCCTTCCTGTGGCAATCAAACTCTACAATTTACCCCACGCAGAGAAACAAACAGCAGAGACAGGGTGGTGAAGTGGCTCCAACCTCCTATTCAGCCCTTTGTAGCTCTGCAATGCATCTTTACTGTTTAGTGTTTACTCTTGACATGTGTTTGTTTTGAATTTGCACCTTAACGTTAACCTGTTTACATTTCTGGCATTTGGTTTTTGTATCATAACCCATTGTTTTTAACCATTATTATTTATATCTTGTTTATCTGCATGTTGTCCTTCTTTATACGGCAACAGCTGCACAACCATTTCCCTTGGATACATTTTTTAAAAATCACAAGTTTAGCACGAGAAAACGAATTCATTTCCCCATGCAATTAAAGCAAAATAATTCTTAACACGTTCCAGCCCCTTAAAAAGAATATTAACTATAAAATATAATACTTAATGTCTCTGCTTCAAATGACTAAAAGCAAGTTCGTATTTATACGACCTGCAGTGCTTTTATGTTAACAGATCAGTTACAAAAAAGATGTATGGATTTCATTCTAGCTTCGCCAAACCACAGCAAGAGGAACCAGCTTATGAGTCGAATTGAAAAACTGAAAAAACACCACATAACAAAATCAGTCTCAGTGTCAACTTTGATTGATGTTGCACACTGCAAAAACACATCTAAATACCAAACTGGGTCTGATCAAAAACAACTTCATTTAACACTTTTTCAGAATCTGTCTGACCAAGTATGGGTTGTCAGGAGCTTACCACTTGTCTCTGACATGTCTTGGTATGTCTTGTAAGAAAATAAGTAATTTTTCTGTTTGGTAGATGAAGAAGCCCTGCCTTTCATTTGTTGCTTTTACAACATGACGCAGATGGAAGAGGATCTGAGTATCAAACATCAAGAATGTTCTTGCTGTGAGGTTACATCAGTGTCCAGTTGCTTGCTTCAGTAGTTCAGAGAGAAGAGGAGAGGATTTAAAGAAATATTAATAAGGTCAGGGAGAGAAGGAGGGTGTTAACAGAGATGGAGTAGTCAGAGGGAATTGATTCAGTTAAAGAGCGACAAACAAAGAGAGGTGAGAGCAGAAAGGGAAATAGCTGACTGCTTCTCTGAGGAACCTCCCAGGGGGTGAGAAAGAGTAATGTTCCCTGTTAGAGTTGATGGGACTCGCTCCAGTAAGATAATCAAAACACATTTCCCGGCAGGGGAAGTGAAGGCTGGAGCATGGCTGTTCTTACACCAGCAAAGCGTCCTTCTGTCCACACTAATTACTGTACGCTTTATATTTGCAAAGCCTTAATGATAGTGGCAAGAAAATATCCCTATACTTGAGTATGATGATATTATGTTTTCTGATACTGTATCGATTCTCAAAAACAGAAGGGTTTTTAATCAATAGTTTACGTGCAAAGCGGTGTTGAATATTGGCCTGAGAAGTGTTTTTGAAGAAAATTACATGTTAAAGTTGACCTTTGACGTTTTGGAAATAGAATGTCAGCAATTCATTGTTTCATCCGAGTAGATATTTGTGTAAAAATTTTGTTAAATTTAGCATAATAATTTTTCAGTTATGGTAAAAAACTGGCTTTGAGATGAAATATCAGAATCGGCCAATGTGCTGATTTCTGCCGATATCACAAATTAATTTTTTTTTTTTTAATTTTTTAATCAACAAAGTTAATATGTACACAACATCACCCCTAAGCTGAAGTATTTTTCTTATTTTGAACAATGAATAAATATTATATACACTGTAATGCATTGTATTTTGTGTCTGCATCTGCTGGTGGGCCATCATAATAATGGTATGCATAATATGATGTTAATTGCACAGCAGAAGAAACTTGATCAAATGGGGTAAATAAGTATATATTTCTATATAAGTACTGTTTATCTGCCAAATGAGTTATATATCAGCATATTGGATGTCAGCAAAATATCCAATATGGTGCAGCCCCTGTGCTACAAGTACTTAAAATCTGAGCGACTGCGCTCTAACTCACAGTGTTACTGTGAGTTTCACATCTTGTGACATAAGCTTATCACTGAGTGTGTCCACTGTTCCAGTGTCATGGTGTTAATTACATTTGGGAAATGGGACATGGTTTCCTATGATAGTCAGTGCGAGACATGAATACAGTCATCAGAGTAGTAATAGCAAACCTTAGCTACTCAGAGCTAGCTGTTGGTTTGAAGTTTACTGAAGGGCTGTATAGCCAAATTCCAACATATATACACCTGTGCACCCAAATTAACTATTCCCCTACCCTAATATCTACAGAGAATCCATCATGTGACAATTATTGATCATATTAGGACATACAGGCAGGGTTTGCAGATTTTCATTTATTTCGCTTTATTGTTTGCAAAAATGAAAGTGTCAAACATAAAATAATAGAAGTATTGTCGAGCGTCCAGCAAAATGTAGTGCTATAAGAGTCATGTTAAACTGAGTCATGATTGAACTGAAATGATGATTAAAATCTATTAATCATGGCCCTCTTGAGCTTGTCTCCCTTTTTTTCCTTGGTCCAAATGATATTCTGTCAATTATCTGAGCTGCTTGTTGAGCACTTTGCATCGGTGGAACAGTTTGCTTTTCAGTAACAGTGAAAGTTACACAATGATTCATGAGAAACTACCTGCAAGAGCCTTAGACAGACTCTTATCATCTGGATTTCTGCTTCTTCTGATACCCTAGTTTCTCAGTGACATAGGTATTTTTCAAGCCAGTTTTGGGTGTTTGTCATGGTCTCGCTTATAGATGTGTGTGTGTGTGTGTGTGTGCGGGTGTGTGTGTGTGTGTGTGTTTGGGTTCGAGGGCAGTCCTGCAGGCACTGACGTTCTCAGGAAGCACAGTGTGACATGTTGGAGACAAGTCAGAGAAGTCTGCGTAAGTCTGGTGTCTCATGGATGGCACAGTGCCCAGGGCACAGCATCACCTCTCCAATTAGGACAGCAGGAACGCAGGCGCCCTGCTGCATCCTCTACCACACACATCTGTAAGTTCCTGTTCCTCTGCAAAATGGATCATCCCGGAATTATAGTAAAGTTTAGAGTTTGAAAACTTTCTATGAGGTGATGTGTTTTTATTTCATGGCAAGTCTGAGTTAAAGGAATCGAGCTGCTGGCAAACTCATGAGCTCAGTGACACAAGCAGGGTTAACTGACGCAAGTCGATTTAATCATGTCACTAAATTGTCTTAGACTATATAAAATGTATATTGTATATACTTGGCCAGTTTTACACTGAAAAAAAGGAAAATATAATTGTGTGAGTATGAAATTGATTGGGGTCAATTATTTTGAGTAGCACCCCAACTAATCCTTTGTTTAATACACCGTCACACAGGTGTTAACAGAGAGCGATTTGTGGCAAATTATTCAGGAATTAATTGTAATGCTACTACTCCAATAAGCAATTCAACTTAGGCTGCCACTCAACTTTAAGTGGAATTAAATTTTGTTGTTGCTTTTTTAGTGAACTAGTTTTACTACAATGCTGTAATAAACTGAACCGATTTGCGTTTGTTATGACTTTTGTGAATTTGTTGTGGAAATGTCAGAAAAGTTCAGCTATAACACTACTTTAAAGAGGAACTGTGCTTGTATTACTTATTTATAGTGTTCTGTACCTTTATTATGCTGCACTACATAGATTTGAGAGTTATTTCTAAATGCTGCACTAAGTGGAATTGAAACTAGAGCCATATAAAAATACTTGGTATTGGTTGATACTCGATATCAAAGGACTTGGATCAGGATCAGGGCAAAAAAACTTCATTGGGACATCCCTAAACTATGCTAAATAAGAATAAAAATCAAATAGTAAAAATAGTTTTAGAGCGTATTTTCTTTCTTTTTCTTTGAAGTAGATGTATTTGTGCCTTTTGGTTTGTGTGTGAGAGCCAGAGCGTGAGACAGAAGTTTTCTCTTAATGAGCAAGCCAGGGTTTTTTTTAAAAGTTTGATCGTATACCCTCTGATCAAGTCTGATCATCAGGGTGCAACACACTGACAAATGAAGCTGTGAGAGAGTGAAGGACGAGAGGTTGAAGTCAATCTCGTTTAAATTCAACTCAATGAGGGAATAACAAGCTTAAAACCTCACAGGGATCTGTGTTTATCACGCCACCTCCTTGACATTGTGGAGTCAAGGACTAATGTGCATTAACTCTGAAGTCAATGGACAATTGAGTATTACTGTGGTTTTGTAAGCAGCTGGCCTGACAAGGAAACCACAACAGATTTACTGTATTACTTCCCTGATAGGGGTCATATAGTTTGGGAATTCCTATTTAATATGCGTCTGGGTGTGTGGCTTTGGTAATCGAGCCAGCCAGGCCACAATGCAGCTGATAAGGCAGCAATTTGCCTCCACAGTGTAACAACAGCTAGCAAGAACAAAGAGGCTATCAACTGTGAGGAGAAAAGGGGAAGGAAAAAAATCTGGCCAAGGAGAACTAAGCGACAGTGATTTTATTTTCCCCTCCACATGTTAGAAAACAGCTGACAGCTGCAAAAAAAGCAAAAATGACGCAATTTCATATTATACCTTCAGCCAGGCCAAACCAAAACAGGATGGCAGTTCTCCATCACCTGAAAAGGTGCCGCCCCAGTGGAGATGGGAATCGGGAACTGGTTCCAAAGTGTCCGATCTATCAGAAAATCATATTCCTATGTGCTTATAATTTCCTTTTATTAATGGTGGCATGTTCGTCTGAGAATGTCAAACTCATGCATATGCTGCTGGAAACTTGCAACAAGAAGTGGTCATGGCAGGGAGGGAGCAATGCTCCAAAGCATGGCTTCATTTAAAAAACATGACATTTATGTTGCATGTGCTACTAGGGGTGTGACAATACAAATATTGGCATTGAACCGTTTGGTTCGTGGCTTTTGGTTCAGTATGCATTACAAACTGAATGGTACATGGAACTATCCTATTACATTTGGAAATAAAATATACGTTTTAAACTGTGTTTAATGTGACGTTCTCAGTGTCGACCCTTGTCTCCTTTTTTACAGTATGTTGAATTGGATTTGGCAACAGTGGAGCCCGTCACAAATGAAATTACTCTGATTGGCAGTTCAGCTCAGCACAACAGAAAGGAAAGAGAAGTGCGGAAAGTATACAAAGGGCTAAAGTCAAGAATGCATGAGATCGAAACAAACTTGTTATAAAAAGTAAGGCAGTTTTTCTTTAGCAATTGAGCTCTATAGCAGAAACGTTTCCTGGTGGTGCTATTGTTCACTGGTGCATGGTAAATATGGTTTGTTCTTTCAGCATTGGATTGTGTTGTTAATGGGCGTACTGACTAATAAACATCAAGATAGTCATGCAGTTTCCCTTTTTGAATGGCGAGTCTTCAGAGTAACACTGGGCTAGGTGATCAGACAGTCTCACTGTTTATGTCTCTCTTGCTTTTTCTCTCCTATGTCATAACAATATTAGAGCCACATAGGCTGGCTAAGCAGATTTTTTCTTTGACAAAAAATGCCTAAATTTAAATGAATGCTTCTCTCATTTCATGTATGCCAGTTTTTAGACTCAAGTAATAAAACAGTTGATGCTAAAAAGCCTGTAAAGGCCCACTTTTTTCCAGATAGAAAATTGTCAAGGAATCAAGAAGGGACTCAATAAGGAATTAGATCTACAAGCAGAATCGATAATGGCACTGGTATCAATAACATCATATAAATTCCCATCCCTAACCCCCAGTGGGTACACAGAGTGAAATTACAGGCTCAAACAAGTGTCGTTAAAACCCTATTCAACATGCTAATGCACTGTAACTAGCAATACTGGATTTCCACCTTAACAATAATCAATCATGTTCTCATTTGTGGCTGCCTGCTCTGTTGAGAAACAACATTAAAGGGATGAGAAAGACTTCTAATTAATAATCAATGAATTGCTAATGAAAATAATCATGGTTGCAGCCCCAGTAATTTTCACAGAGCTACATGTGTATGCTCAGCAAGAGATTTTTATTTAGAGAAAATTATGTTTGAGTCTCAACAAACCTGGTTACTTTAAGCTTTAGTCAGTATCAGAAAACTTGTCAGATATTATAGCATCATGTTTTATGCATAAAGCTTTACATATTGATACTAACTGGCAGCTCTGCAACAGTGAACAGGCTGAGGATAGTCTTTCATTGGCACTCGGATGGTATTGACTTCATGTTCAGTAAGCAGGCATCTGGTCAGTCTGATGTATGGATGTCTTTATCAACATGTCAGACATGCACATGCACGCATGCACGCGCACACATGCACACAATCTGGTAAACACTAAAACAGATGCCCTGAGACTCCCTCCCTCACACACACTAAAAAACAGTACACACACAACAGATGGGGACACATACTTTCACACACACACACACACACACACACACACACACACACACACACACACCTGTCGGGTTATATGGCGGAGATGGATGGTGATAGATGGTGTCTGTTTGTCAGGTCTTCTCTCTAGTGCTGGTCTAATGAGGCAACACAATGTCCCGAATGACACAATCAGTTCAGCGAGGTCAAAGACAAGTTCATGAATTACTAACCCACATCCATAAATAACCACAAGGTTGTGGGGCAGACCCTTAAAGAGCTAAGAGGGCTAAGAAATTTTTATCAATATCAAGTTTTAGATTAGAGAGCCAAGAGCAAGTTTCTATTCAGTTTGATTTCCTTGACCAGCTGGATCTGATAAGAAGTATCTCCATTACATCATATTCTGAAATAAGAAAGGGATATTTGGGCTGATGTCTCCCTTATGAAACTGACTAAGTGTAGATGTTTTCCTTTATTTTGACTGATTGGACTCAGGTTGAAAGTAGTTTTTCCTCCCTATCAAGCACCATAAAGCTAACAGAGGAGTGGATGGAGATGTCAATCAAGCAGTGTGTTTAAACCCACACAGCCCTAAGAAGAGGTCTAATATGAGAGTCCAGAACAAATTTCCCTACAGGAACAATAAAGTATATTGTATTGTATCATTACAATTGGTATGGAAAGACTTTAAAAATCAACTTGTGAAACATTCGTTTTGCTTTCAAAGTCAAAGTTAATTTATTAACAAAAGTTGTGTAATCATTGAATGTATGTGCTTGTAGGAAGATTTGTCATCAGAGATTTAAAACTGGGCAGCAAAAAATTCATCAAATGCAAAAGCAATAATACACAGTCAAAGATTAGACACTTAGATATGATAGACCAAATTAGTTAGGGGAAAATTGAATTAAAGCATAGATGAAAATTTTGAGTATGAAATTTTACTAAGGAGGTACTGAGGTTCCTTGATATATAGGTAAAAGCGCATGTTATTAAAGGAATACTTCACCCACAAAATAACCATTTGTGTATCAGTTACTCACCCAGTATTACGTTGAATTTGTGAAGAAAACATTTTTCTCAAATGCCGCCACAGTGAACAAAAAAAATCACAAAAGTGTAAAAAAAAAAACCAAAACTTGATTCACTCAAGTAAAGGGGAACTACATTTAAAAATAGCGAAACTATGTCAAAACCTCCGTTAACAAACTCAAACACAACTGATGTAGTTTAACTGACATCTCATTTATGCAGTTGTATGCTCAGTACTTCCTAAACACAGACTCTTTTGCTAAAACTATTTATAGCACCTCTGTATACAGTTGTGCACACTGGCAGTGCATGCTGTGTCTGGGAAGTATTAAGCATATGACTGGATAAATGACACCTGGATTATACTGCACCAGTTATGAGAGAGTTGGTAAACAGATGTCTTAATATAATTTTGCTTTTGTTAAACATGGACCCCAATGACTTCAATTCATCAAGTATTCTCTCTAGTTTTGGATTGTTTGTTCACCGTAGAAGCATGCGAGAAAAAAATAGCTTTCTTCTCCAATTCAACATTACAAGTGGTGAGTAATTGAATGACAAATTGTTATTTTGTGGATGAAGTATTGCTGTTAAACTAATGATTGCACTATTACACTCAGGTGTCCCAGTAAGCCATGAGTCAGCATGTACAATACCAGAACCCCGAAACTAAAAGGAATTCAGCCATGATTCATTTTGGTTTGTGTATAATATTATGTACAACAGACACACACGCACCCTTTGGAGAATATTAGAAGTACTCCCCGGGTTATATAATTTATTTCAGGACATGAGAGCAACAAACAGCCCCCTGAGGACCACAGAGCCGCCTCAGCTATCAGACAAAAGCCAGAGTTGCTACTCAGTTTTCTTTATTTTAATATCCCCCAACCTGCCACAGCTCCTACTGCCAAATGTATCACACACTTAAGAGACACACGAAGCACAACAATGACTGGAAAAACAGCTTACAACATCCACAAGGTAATTACAAAACTTATCTTTGGTTTAGGAAAATGTTCTCAAAGTGAGGCTTTTCTGTGAATTTCTGTGAAAACTTACAAGCAAAAAAATGTCTTTTTGAACAGTCCCTCTGAGGCATGTAATATTATTTTTTCTTTTTTTTCTTTTAACATTCTGCCCAAGTAATCCAATATGCTCAACTGCTAATAAAGCACCTCTCACCTACCTGTCTTCATTTGACTTGCTAATTAAACTTTTCTGTTATCAGGGCTTTAATTAAACGCACTTGACGTTGGAGGTAAGCGGAACACTTTTCTGTGTGTTGTAGGATATGTAAATGCAATTGGTGGGGTTGCACAGTGTCTGTCTTTGTGTTTGTGTGTGTGTGCATGTGCTTGTGTTTGTTACACCTGATTCGTCCTGCTGCACTGCTGCCTGGGTATTGCAGATAAGGGTGAGTGGCAGAGTCATCATACTCTGCACTGCACCATTCAGTAATTATGCTACTGTGACAGTTTATGGGGTCAAAGTTAGAAACAAACGCAACACACATAGGCTATCTGAAAGCAGAAAAGATGGACCATTCTCTCTCTCTCTCTCTCTCTCTCTCTCTCTCTCTCTCTCTCTCTCACACACACACACACACACACACAGACAAGGCAGTCATTAAAGTTTTACTTAGATTTTTGTCTTAAAATGCAGTCAAAAGGACTGGGAAGTTAAAGGTTCAAGTTTGGGTGCTGCCTGGTAAAATATGACAGTTGGAAGTGAAAAAATGAATAATTCAGCTTCCTCTCCCCTTCAAGTTGTCTTTGATAGAAAAAGCACTCAGCCCCAAGCAGTAGTTATGTGTCATCTGTTGATTTGGTAATATGTTTTAAGAGTATACTCCAAATCAAGTGATTTGTCCTTACTTAATTTTCGGCAATAAGACAGTCTGAATGACTCAAGTTAGTAAGCATTGCTCAGTGCAGAACAGCAGAGACCTGTGGTTGTATATAACAGTTATGGTGTCAATTTATGAGGCAATAAATTGCTGTAAAATTGTGATTTCTTCTAGCCTAGGTAAATAAAAGTACACTGAAAGGTAGGACAATGAATCACATCAACCACGCACACATCATTTAAACAATTCCTATCACGTGTCCAGTGTCTCCCCTGTCTAACCTCTCTCTCTCGAGGAGGTTATCTGGAGCGAATTGAAATTGCTTTCACCACTTGAGTGCTAACGGTTTTTAAGGATGACCGCAGGGTCAACACCAGCTATCAAGAGTCCCATCTCTCCTTCTGTTTATGGTCTGGTGAGCTCTCACTGGCTGCCACAAACGGGATGTTAAACAGCAATTGTGGCTCTTTGCTTTGCGATTCACAAGGTTGTGTTGCAGGCGAAAGCCTTGGCTGTTTAAAAGATAAAAACTGAATGCACGGGTAACAAATAAAAAATACATTAAGAGCTGAAATCAAATGTGTTAAAAAGTCTGTGATTTACCCACTCTAACCAGTAGAGGAGGATGTTGTTCCACTTTTTGTTTCATTTCAAGTGAACTTGTGGCTGCTTAAGTCATCTCTACTCATAAATAATATTGCTTAAACTTCAATAATTCACAGAATAGTGGATGGATTAAGAGCTTCCTCATTTGCCTTCACTCTGTTTCCCCAGTCCTTGCATTCTCTACTTTCACTTTGTTCAAAGTTACTCCCCACTTTCATTTTACCAAGCCTGACACCTAGCCTGAGGTCACATTTGTCTTTGAACATTATCTCTCCCCTTGCCCCCCTATCAGCCTCCAAATCCCTGTATCATAGGGCCAGAACTGTTAATGTGGCACCGGGGGGCAGCCACTGGAAGTCACTGCAAAGTCATAACTCTGAGTCAGCTCAGTGTAGAGACCATTACAAAGACTCTGCAGATACAGCACACAGGCTCCAGCCTTAATGTATGAGTCATCCAAGTTGTACTTTCATTTGGTTTCTTGGATCATAAATATTCTTTAGAGATGATATCTCTTTCCCTACTGCTAATTAAATTTGAACATTTTTTCACCACTGAATTTTGGAACACATTTCCACTGTTACATTTCCAACATACTGATGGAGTTTTACCTTACTGATGATGATGTGAAGCATTTTATTTAAGTTATTATAGACTCTGTAACAATGCTGACAGGCATTCACACACAGCCTCTGTTCTTGCCTATCTTTCATACTACAGCACCATCACCAGATTAAGGCAGCAACCTTAAGTAAAGTATTACATCATGCACACACACACACACAAACACACGAAGAAAAAAAATCATTCGCCCAATCCATACCCACTCAGATTCATTAATGATAAAGAAGGTGACCCTGCTAGAAAATTATATATTTCAGTCCAATCATGTTGATTTTCCTGAGCTTCCACTTAAATGAAAAGGCAGCATTTGAAAACACAAAAGCTGCACTTCAGCGTGTTCACGTGTGTTGATGCTTGTCCTAAGAGTAGGTGGTGTATGTACTTCCTTAGAAGAGTGTTATAGATTTTAGACTGTGGTCAAGAAAGGGTAAATGGGTGTGCATAATTTATAACGTTAAACCACTTCAACGTGAACATCAGCAACAACCAAAGCTATATGTGGTACGAACAGTATAGCGTTGAGAGGTACATTATGTGAGATGAGTTTTATCCAATCTGAAACGGCGGTCTGAAATCAGCTCCGGTCAGACTGTGGTATTGTACACGTGAGAGTCAGAGAGCAATACATGCTTACAGAAATAGAGCATTCTTGTTCACATATCATGACAACATCATAACTGGTTTTCATGCATTGCTAACAAGAAAACAGTGTAGATGAGACAAGTCACTGATGCATGGGAATAAAGCAATACAACAACAACCCCTAACTTGATGCAACGCATTTCTTTCCTTAATTTGTGGAAGAGGCATGCTCCTTGTTTGCTTCCTTGTGGACCAAACTCCTTTCAATCATGCTAACAAGGCTTCAGCTGTTCATTTTTCCCATTTCCCTGCATATATCAGAAAGGGCTGCAACATTGTTTCCTGGCAGCAACGGTACACACCTACACTTTGTTGAGGAAAGCATTATGTAAATGTTGCATGGATGGAAACAACAATGAACAGGTATAAAAGCAGATCAGCAGGCAAACACAATGTGAAAAAGGCCCGAACATGATTCTTTTAAGCGTATTCAGCTTATGTCAAAGCATTTAGGATCACTGCAACAATGCAAAGCCAGCTATATTTTGCAGAGAAAAGCTTGGTTGGACCCCACATGAATCAAGGCAGCATGCCAGATTCAGTCAGCAGCACAATGAGCAGCCTCAGGTGATATACAGAACAGAACTCAGCAGACTTAAATTACTAAAATATGGAAAACACGAACTGCAATACACACATGGCCAGAGATGCCTTCACAACTATGCAAAAAGGAAACCAGAACAGGAAGTCGGCACAATCATTAACAACAATGTAACGCCTACCATACACTGGAAAACTTAAAAAAGCCTTTTAAAAGACTGAAGTCCGACACCCTGTCACATCTAAAGACTGTCACATATGATACATGCAGAATTAAACAGACTTCACTGTTTCTCTTCCTTTTTCACAGTCCAAGAGAACCAAGACATCTTCACATTCTTCCCAGGAGTTGTGTACTATCTATCTTATTCGCTGTTTCCTGTTTGGTGCTGGCGAGAGCACAGCTATTGGTTGTTGGCAATATTTACAAAAAAACTAAAAAAAACTTAAGATAATAATAACATATTTGTTGAAATGTCAAGACAAAAAAAGACCTCATGCCAAGGGACCAAGATCCCACACCAGCTGATGTAAAACTCTCCTGATTTATATTCCAACATTGAAAATGTGTCTGCAACAGTGACACTGCTTGAAAACATGTTTGGTGTAAGGCTGACAAAACAGATAAAGGAATGAGCAGCAGCATTTTCACAAATAAGTGAAAGGCAATCCTCAATTTGATCTTTTCTTTCAGTTTGTGTTACTCCTCTGTGTGTGTGTGTGTGTGTGTGTGTGTGTGTGTGTCAGTAAGTAGGGAACAGGTGTTGGCAGGCAGTCAGCAGGATCATAGATGACACATGTACTTCAGTCTCAGATGTCCTTTCTGAATGGAGAAGTTCAGGGAAGGAAGAGAATGAAGAGAAGAGGCGGGAGCAGATGAAACAACAACAGAAGGATGCAAAGAAGACAGAGAGAAGACGAGCAGTGGAGGAAGGTGTGAAAAAAGAGGGCAGGTGGAAGAAGGGAAAGAAAAAGCGCAGAGAATGATGCTGGGTGGGTAGCTGAGAGATGACAGGAAAGAGAGCTCAACATGAAAGATCTTCAAAAATAGTTCAGAATCATGCCAACATGCATCTTGGGGAGAAGAAACTACTTTGCATAGAGATGACCCTGATATGTTGGAAACACTTGGCGATGGAAGGATAGAGGGAGGAGCAGACATTTGGGACGAAAGGCTGTTCTGATCTATTCTTGTCCCGACCCCACCATCCCCCTTCGTACCCATGCACTCTGTGAAACCGGACCTCAGGCCTGCCCTTCAGGGAGAGGGGCTTGATGTAAGAAAGTAGTCACGCTGTCTTTTAGTTAGCGGAGGTGTAACAGACAAATTTGATCCTGAGTTGCATCACTTTTAATCAATAGCCTCTCTGCATCTACTGTTTAACATAGAGAGTACACATAGCTTGCAGGCAGACTTATTGTCCAATGTATTTGCAACATGTGTACAAACATTGTGCATAGATAGATGTAAAGCCTTTGAAAATCATCCACCCTCAGAGAAAACAAGCAATCCACAACCAGTCGTCATGAGTGATTATATTCTCAGTGAAAAAGTTTAAGCGTGGGCATTATTTTCAAAAAAAAAAGGCTCATGATGAGTAATACACCAGCTCGTTGCTGAGACAAGAGAAGCACAGATGCCAAACATAAAAAATGATCATGACTCTAACGTCCAACACACGAAAACTCTCATTAAAAAGTCACTTTAAAAGAAGTGACAAAGACAGTGACATACAATGTTTCACTGCATATAAATATTCCCCTCCTTGCAAATCAATCAACATAAAATCAAACACAGATTATAATGTATGTCTTCAATAACACACTCTGCTCTTCATGTTCAGACAGTATTACAAGATTCCATCATTCAATTTCCCTCCGTAGGCTGTTATCTTACAAAAAATTGTACTTAGATTGAATTTCTGTCATCCCATTTGCAAAAGCAATCAACTTGAGCTTCTGTAAAAAACACAATTACCCATAAAAGACAGCACCCTATAAAGAGTGACCCTGAAAATAAACTTGGATGGGCTTGCTCCCTCTATACACACACACGCACAATGAACAGTGCTGATGCTTAATCTTAGCCCTCTCCATCCCATCTCCAGTTCTCCCTCACCCTGCACCGATGTCTCATCAGATTCATCCTTACTTACACACACACACACACGCACACACACACACACACACACACACACACACACACACACACACACACACACACACACAGTTGTTCCCAGAATAGACTAATCTCATGTGTGATAGTACAGTAGCTAATACATCCATAGGACATTTGTGCTTCGCCTTGCAATTTCTTTCAAGTCTTAATATCTATGATACATTTTCATTACCCTTCAGGCATTAACATTGTGCAGCAGCATCTGTTTTTATGTCTAGACACTAAAAGCCTAAGGTTACAGTTCAATAAAGAATAAGACAAGTGAATATAAGATTGGTGGTAAATAAGTGGCTGTCAGAGGAAAGACAATTTGAAAACAGCAGCATTGCCAGTTAAGCTTTTCCAATGGCCCCCTCTTTTGGTGAGAAGTGGGAGTTGAAGCACTTGGCATCTAAACTGCTGACACAGAGAAGTGGCATGCCTGATATGTTGTAAATGATGTGCAATAACTGTCTACACACAACACTGATGCTGTTGTTGTGTCAATGTGAGTTGGGTAAGTTATGTTTGTTGTCAGTTGAGTTGGTTTTGGAACTGGTTACCTGAAAGTCGGTGTTGCTTGGTGCTCACTCGGTTGGTGCTTTGGACCGCGCAGCAGAGGTGGAGCATGGCAAACATGGTGAGGATCATCACCACACTTTGGAGCAGCAGGGTGAGCTCAAACTGCTTCCCTATCCTGCAAGGATGGAAAACACCAATCACATCCCTGAGTTTCATATAGGAGAGAACTTACAGCATACAATTAAAAAATACAGTCTAGACCAGTGATTCCCAACTGGTGGGTCATGGTCCAAAAGTGGGTTGCTGGTCCATTCTGAATGGACCGCAAGTGACTCATGAGCTTGGCAAGAATGTAAAAAACAAACATTACTTTGAATTACTGTGAAAATTCATTACAGAGCTTTTATTTTGAAATGCCGTTTCTGTTTATTCTTGCAAAATGTTTTATTTGTTTGTGTCCTAAGCCGATGTGTTGTTTGCATTCTGTGAAATAAAATTGAAAATGTGGTAATTTATCTAATGTGTTGACCTTGAACTAAGGAGAAATCTGGAGTCTGAGGCTAGACCAGATGGGAACCACTGGTCTAGACAAAATATTAATATGGACTTTGCAATAATAAACAATAATAATGACAAAAAAACAAGGCTTGAACACACACCAGATAACACATAATATTATACTATTCCCTTATATGTTGTTTTTTTTATAAGATGCATGCAGGTTATAAGGAGCACAGAAAGACTTTATAAAAAATAAAATGTTACAACCATATTCTATAAAGAATCTTTTAAACTCTTTTTTCAGACCCTCCAGACCGAACAACGACCTGTGCTCTCTGATGCGTAAAACAATTTGAGAAGAAGCCTCAAAGTGAATGGCATGGCTCAGATTATATAATGAATCTCATTGTATTGTTTCTTTTCCTATTCCATTACTTTCTGATACCAAGACTGATCTGGCAAATGACCTCGTAAATGGTATGTGCCTTGTAAAGAGGAAAAACAAAGACAAATAAAAAGCACATATGAAAACACTGGCCTTTCACTCTCTTCCTCACCAGAAGAAGATGCGCAGGATGTTGGCTACAAGCAGCACCAGGCAGACTCGGGTGGAGAAGCCCTCGCTGTTGCTGCTCCTCTGGATATCCTGGTACTGTGGCACATAGGGCAGGGCTCCCCCAAACACCATGAGGCAGGACGCCATCCAGGACAGCAACATCCACGAGCCCTCTGTGTCCTCCTCCTGCAGAACCACCTCTGCATCCATCACGCCAGGAGAAGCTCAGGGGTGTCCAGGGGGTCGAAAGGTTCCACCTGGGAGGCAGCAAAATAAGAGGAACATAATGGGAGTTCAGCAGAATTATCGCTGATAGATGTTCGGAGGTTACCAGAGGTCAATGACAGGGCCTGAAATTAACATTTCCCTAGAGCCCATAAGCAGTAAAACTCATTAAGCTGATTACATTTAAATACCTCAGTTATGCATAGGTCAGTTTTTTTTTTTTTTTGTTTTTTTGCTTCAGTTTTAAATTGCTGTCCTTGCTGATACACAATACTCTCTCTCACTGCATTACAAATCTCACTGGAGCATGACAACAGCTCTGGACTAATGGCTACAATGACCCAACTTAGTTGAGTATATCTTAAGAGAAAAATACAACATATATGAAGCATAAGACCACTTTGTCTTTTTCACTGAAGACAATTGTACATATTGCACAATAGTAAATGCATAGATAAGAGATGATACAATTAATGACAGTTGTTGCTTCAGTTTAAGGGTCCTGGTTTTGTGCATGCTGACTCACTGTAACAGCATAGCCCACTCTTGAGTGCATTGTTGAGAATACAGAGTCCAGGATCAGTACTAGAGAATTTAACTATTCTTATCAGTCTTTAACATGCACAACAGCAGTGCTAGGAATACAGGATACCGGTTTCAGCCTGTGACCATACTCTTCCTACTGGGGATTAAAGACTGTTACACTATCATGTGAGGGCAGACTTGGTTTCTGTTGCTAGTGTACATATTTATCAAGTCAACATCTTTTACTGTTTTTAGGTTGAGCATGCCAGTATCTCTCTATTTTTTTTTAACACTTAGTAAATCAGTCAGAAAATAGAATTTTGCTTACTTACTGGTTAGTTTCTCAATACATGTTATCTATTACATTTGTTTTATACTGTAAAATATTTGGCAATTGCAGCTTCAAAACCTTCCCAGCTTGTTTTCTTTGCTTATTTGCTTGTCAAAAGTAATTTATGGAGCAATTTATGGAATTATGTATATAATGAAATAATAGTGACTGACATGTCCATGCTGTATGAGCAGAGGTTGTCACACATGATGATGGAGGTTATGTGAATAAAAGTAGCATAACACACTCTATGTAGGGCTGGGCAACATGGAGAAAAAAAACAAAACAAACATCACAAATATTTTGACAAAATATATTAATGTCAATATTGCAACAATATTGTAGGGTTGGCAATTGGTGCTTTCATAGCATATTGACACAATGAGATTTATGATAGTCATTTGTAATGTGGATATAATGACTAAGTGGGTAAAGGCAAATAATAGAAAAACTACAACAGTCTAGTAATTTCCTTAAACTTACACTAAACTTACATACAAATACTGTAATTTACCCTTTAAAACCAGAAAAGACAACACTTTGATCTTAGAATATCTCAAATCTAAGGTATCTAGTCCCATATCAAAATATCCATATATTGCACAGCCCTATACTTATATATGCGCTGTGTACAAACACTGACTCTAAACATCATTCACATAGATTTATTGCTGTTAACAGCTCCATCTCTGCCTGCCACCAATCTGCCATCATCATTGATCACACAAGTTGAACACACTAGACAAAAAATGATTTGAAAGTCTTTTTGTTGTAGCAAGTTATATTGCCATCCTGTAAATTGTGCAGGGCCCACGGAGTAGGCAGCACAGTTATTTTTTAATAGAAAGATTGAATAATCATATCATTTAGAAACTTGTCATATCATCAGAATAGTTTTGCTGTACAGGAGACACCTGCACCTGGGCTGTGCAAATGGCTTTTTTCTATCTTTACACAGACACTGACAATAATGTAGGCTCACACATTTACAGAAAGGTTCAGGGTGTGTGTTTTATGAATTGGCAGTCAGACTGGGATGACAGGTGGTAAATTGAAGTCAAACATGTGGAAACATCCCACATAGAGAGAGCAAGGAAAGGTTAAACAGCCAATAGCCAGTGAAGGCAGATCTGACAGGAAGGTATTGGGGTCACCGGTGAGGTGTCTTGGGTGGAAGGTACCACTATTACCTGCCACAGTGTGGAGATCACAAGCCAAAATGCAGGTTTTTGCCTCTTCTTGTTAACTGACCTCTCTTTGGCTGCACTTTTTTTTTACACAGCTACTGTGAAAGATAGATACCAACATACTCTAATCCTTAAAATAGTGGTGCTTTGTGCCAAGTATTAGCTGGCTTTCCTCAAGCAATAATAACATCCATTTCTAAAAGTTAGTAAGTCTTTTGTTTTTTAGAGCAGTCCACAGAACAAATATCACATTTCAATACAATTAAGACAATGTGATTTTGTAATGCCAAAAAACAACTACTTGGGATTGGGAATGGCACGTATGGTTTTGTCTGACGTAAAAGCCAGCGTATTGTTGTGTACACAAAATCATGACCGACAAATTCTGAGCAAACAGAGAGCCGTACGGGGAATTGGTGTGACATGATTCTTGGGTGACTGTGATTCCTCTTGTGACTGCACAATAACAACAGCGTCATGTGACACAGTGTGATTTTCATTGTCAGTTTTAAAGCAGAGGGCCAGTATGAATGTACGTTCCTTTGCTCCCATACATATTTGGCAGTCTGTGTCAGCTGACAAGTCACTCATTATGGCTTAGAGAGCCAGTTAACGTACTAAGAAGCAGCTGTCAAGACAAAACAAAAAAACCCTCACAAGTAGGTACTCCTGTGTATTTTTAAATCACATTTGGGGTATGATTACTGAGAGTAGGTGTTTTCAACACAGCAGGACATGTAGTTGTACTTGGAGCAATGAGAGAAATCCAGAGGATGAACTGGGCCTGATTTTTAATTAAGCATCTGTCTATTAACATAATTCAGATGCAGTCGTGTAATGCAACAAAGTAATAATACTTTGTTACCGTATTTCTATCAACTTTTACTTTTACTCCACAACATTTCCTAAATAAAATGTTTACTTTCCCCAAAGCATTTTAGTGACTTACAACAAAATAGAGAAGGAGGGGGATTTTATTCTTTAAATCCTTTAAGTGGTGAAAAAAACCAAAACCAGTGTATTATAGTGTAAGTGTGTTATTTTCAGGGTGGGTTATGTTATTATGATCACTTGCTTTTTTATTGCCAGCATTTACTTGTACTTTTACACAAGTAATACTTTAACTTCTACCAAAGTCATTTTCTGGTAACAGATCTGTACTCTCCCTGAAGTATGGCTTTCAGGTAGCTACTTCATCCACCACTGCTCAGCTGTAAGTAAGAACATAAGGACTTCAGTATTCCAGCCAAGACCCCACTGCTTTAGAGGGTGGAGCCAGACAGATAGAGTGTCCCCCTGTCATTTCTGTAGAGCATTTAAAAAGTTAAGATTATTAATAATGCAATGTAAATGCAAAAATCCAGGGCGACCCTTGTACACAATCCTTAAAGAGTGTCTTTTTACAGGTTTCCTACAGTTAAACATTACTCAAGCATTTAACAATCTAAGGTGTCTTCTGCTATTTCCTTCAGCCTGGCTCTGTGGGGAAACAATCACACCCACACAACAGTAGCCAAATGTGCTGGGCCACCTCTAGTAAGCAAGATATGCTGTTATGCAAGCAAAGCATAGCTTCATGGGGTTGGGTCACAATCATGCCTGTATACACAGGCATCAGTTTTAGGCAACTGGGCTACCTCAGTCACAGAGAAACTGCTACCAAACCGTCTGGTTACATTGTTATAGGTTGATATTCGTATACAGAGTAGGTTTAACGTGTGCACTGTCGAATACACCACTCTGGGCTTAACTCTAAAAAACAAAACAAACGTCCTCTGAGATACTTGGTTCTAAAATGGTGATTTTATTTTAAAACTGCACGCTCACAAGTACAATGTCACAGTACCCACCGATCGCCAATGATAGAGAATTTATGCAGAAAGTTTTAACGTTTTTAAGTTAAACTATGTAAAATTCCCAACTTCACTCACCAGTCGCTTTCATTCACTTTCCCTCGCCTTATGAAAAAGCACACTTACGCGGATGTTTAAGCGTCAAAACACACTGAGTTCCCTGGCAGCTCCAACTCCTAAATCCTGGCTCGCTCTCAAGAGAGACGCGCGCGCGCGCATGCATGCATGCGGGCACTCATATACACTTTGTTCACATTGAAATGGAAAAGTTCACAGTTAACTTGTAAACTTACCAAATTCTAGCATTAAACGTGCAGGTCGTCGGGGCACTTAATGAGATGTGACCTCCGGGAACGAAATGCTTTCAATGAATGCTGTTTATGGTCTTCCTGAGGCCATAATTGGTAAACAAAATTACTGTAGAGCTGTGCATGCTCCCCATTTAAAACTCAATGTTCCACATTTCTCTGCACCGTGACGTAGTTCTCGCGATACTTTCTGTGTTGTGGAACAGCTGACTCTGCGGTGGGTGGTGCGAGGGACTGCTATCTATTTTCAATCGTTACCAACGTGATAGTGGAAAGAATCGCTAAAACGCTTTTTGAATTTTAGTACTGTTTAGGCACTGATAATCATTTACACTACAACATGGCTGAAACGGATCCCAAGTCGGTGCAGGACCTTACCAATGTGGTGAGTCGTGATCACGATGGCAAGCTAGCGTTAGCTACAGCAGCCTAGCTACAATGCTAAGCTGCTGTAGCTGCGAGCTATCGTTAGCCAGTAAACAAGCAAAGCGTAATGTACAGCGTATCTGTCGCATCTCGTGTTGTTTATTTGCTTTAATAACGAAATTGGTTCCTGGGCTCGGTGTCTTCAAGCTGTTTACTGAAGCTAGAAGGTCTTGACTTTTGTTTAGCACGTTATGTAACATCAGTGGTCAGTTGGGCATTCTCATTCTCATGACATCATCAAATCACAACCGAGCAAGTTAAGCCGCACAGCGTTACATGCTGGAAATGTTACTTTTGTAGATACGCTGGGTCTAGTAGTAAGTGTCAGTTTCCATTGTACTGAATAACGTGCAGATTTACTCAATTACTTGCACAATTCGTTGCGCAAATATTCTACTTATTCTACTGTGCGCAAAAGTAGCTGGGTTACTGTGTCACAGTGTTGCCATGGAGATGCTTCGACACCCTCCCAAACCTTCAGCAAACTACTCTGCAAGCTTCTTTTATTGGCTTCTTTATCCTTCATCTTTTTTTTTTTAATTCAATACACTTTTGAGATCGTCACGTAAAGCTTCTTAAAACAAACAAAAATTCCCAAACTTTTTCTTCAATGATACCTAGCTAAGGTTTTCCATTTATCCTTGTTTTAGTTTTCATTAGGTTGCCTCTAGAGTTAAGCAGGGTTCCTACAGCCTAAAGCAAGTTAAATTTGAGACGTTTTATTGCCACTTGGAAATAAATTTAAGACTGATTTTACAATTGTCGACTTTTCTTTAAGTCAAAATGTTTATTGTAACAAAAAAGCAAGTTCTTTTTATCAGTTTGAAAAGTTGGATTATCTACTTTAAATGGTGAAAAAAATGTAAAGTGGAACACATGGAAAACATATATTATTATAAATATTCATTGGTTTGCCTCAAACGACTTTTGACAGATTGATTCAATGCATTTTCATACCAATTAAGACATTATTTTTAAGATTAATAAATTCAATAGCTTTTAAGACTATCCAGGGAACCTAGAAAAAGGGTACCGGTATCCCTTAACCCCAAGTCTTTGGCAGCTAAAGAACAAATGTGGTAAAAACAACTCTATAAATCAGTATCTTGAGGCACAGTCACCACTTTAGAAACCACTGTCATAGACCCACATTATGTGATTGGCAGCAATGCACGAAAATGCACCTCTACACAGCAGTATGAATATCAAAGTGCATTCATTGTTATGCACATTAATGCTTATCACAGTGGATAGAAATGTCACCTCCTGTGGTTATTGAGCTTTTACATTGCTGTCAAGAAAACTAGATACTTTCAACATTGGTGCTGCTTTTTTAAACCAACCATCCACCACAAGCAGAGTGCATTAGAGTGGGCGTACAGATGTTTTCCAGTGGTGTTAACAGTTAAAAGTCCTCTTGCCCAAATCCTCTTGATTGTGCCACCCTCAAATTAAACAGGTAATATGTATTTGATGTATGACTGCTATCCTCTGTAAAGCAACTTTAAGCAATTCAATTGTGGATTCATTGTTGCACTGATGGCAGCACAGAGGTGGAGTGTTAAGCACTGTCACCTCACAGCAAGAGGGTCCCAGGTTTGAACCTGGGTCGGAGTGGGTATGTACCTTGGGTGGGAGGCCCCTTTTGTGCAGAGTTTGTATTATCTGATGAATACGTCTGATCAATATATGAATTTTGCACTGACAGTATTTGTACTGTTTGTCTCACAGGTCCAGACACTGCTGCAACAGATGCAAGACAAGTTCCAGACTATGTCAGACCAGATCATCGGGAGGAATATCCTGACTTATCATTTAGAATGCAAGCAATCAGTTACTCAATTATTAAATGCATTATGGTTCAGAAATTTAAATGTAATATAATAATGGATTGATGTGTCAGTTGCAATTTCTTGCATCCTTATCTCTTTCAAATCCGCTAGTTAACTTTCAGAATCAAAGTACAGCCTGACCCGGGCATTTTGCTCCTCAAAGAGAAATTTGTGAGTTATTATTCAATATGTGCCTTAACTGCTTCTCCACTTGATGAGATGAGCACGCGCATTGATGACTTGGAGAAGAACATTGCCGACCTGATGACCCAGGCTGGTGTTGAAGAGATTGAAGCAGCACCAGAGAAGGCTAAAGAGGGTCAAGGCTCATAATGAAGGTAAGCGGTAGAGCCATCTAGCTTATGAAACACTTATTCATGTCTTTAAATTGCTTAGAGGTCTGCAGTTGTGCCATGTCTTCCAGAGGGACATTTTAATCTAAAGATTATACAAATCAGAAAATTGGATGACTCTTTTGCCATTCGTTTTACATATCTCACTTGAGTATTGTGTGTTAATTTTGCCCTGTCAGATATAAATCTGGCAAATTGCGGACCCATGTGTTTACATATTATTTTACCTTCTTTGAAACAGTGCACTAAAACGGGGACCATGTGTTTTGTCCGTCCACAGGTTCTGAAGTAATACGGTGTGAAGTCGGTCCTAAATTCAGGAGCAGCAGACTTTTCCATTCTGAAAATGACTTATATTGATTTGGTTTGTCGTTGTGTGAAATGCTTTTTTATATATTGAATATTGTGATAAACGGTTACAGTTATGTAATGACTTGAAAAGTTGAACGTTATTTGTAAGCTAGAGTAGTGTGATATGCCCTTCAGAACTGTAAGTGCTCGAGTGCAAAAATGCAACTTATGGATTTCTGTGCGCCGACCCGGAGGTTATCCCGCTGCCATCATATATCATAATTAATTAAACCCCATGAGGTGATGGCTGACAGGGACAGTTTGGCCCAAGCCTGTGCTGAGGAGTACAACCCACAGGCTGACAGGCCAGTCAAACCTCTAATCTCTACCAACGTGGGAAACGGGCACAGTGAAAATCCGAAGCCTGTAGTGTTTTACAAACAGCACTGTTACTACCAAGGTGTGGGATGCATTCCAATTTCAACTGATTTTCTTCTATTAAAGCTATTTAATACAATGCTGTCTGTCATGAATTGCATAATAAATATTTGGCCAGGTGCTGAGTGAATTTTTAAAAACTATTAATAACTCCTAGGTGCTCAGTGTTTTTCTGTATTTATTTTTTTAAGCCAGAGTTGTATTTTATCATGCAAATTATCTGGAGTGTCTAGAGTGTGTTGCATGTATTTTGGTCTACATTGTTTTACTGTACTGAAATGACAGTTTGCTATTACACACAAGAGTTAAATAATCACAGGGAAATTCGGGAATTTCCATTCTATGATCACGTTTTTAAGTGACATTTAATATGTACCAAATGAGAGGTACTGGCAAAAATGTCCACTCAAAAGTGTGTCACTTCACTGCATGAGAGGAACCTTTATTCAAATTAGTGAAAACACAACATTTATAAACAAAACAACCCACAAAAGAAAGTGCCAAAAGCATAAAACAGAAAAGAACTGCAGTAAACAATATGTGTCACACATTATATGAGGTACAACATCCGTAGTCCAAGAACATATTATGACTGTTCTATTAAAGTTCTGTGTGTATTATAAAGTGAATGGTTCCTTAATTGATCAGCTTATGAGACTGGAGTTTAAAATTAGAACTCAAAGTCTGCCTCTGTCATGTCGATGGCCCAGGCGAACTTGTCCCTTTGGCTCTTATTGTAGATTTTTTCTACAGGTACCTCCATGTTCTTACACCTGAACGAATGGGGAAAGCGACTGTTAAGCCAACTTCAAAATAAATACATTTTAACCCACCAGTCAGTCTTTTCTCTTAAGGGTGTGCTATGCAGGATTGTCGTCAATGTTTAACACACTTGCCTGCAAAAGTGAAAGTAAAAGACAACCGCAGATTCACTCTCGTTTGGTGTTTCGCCTCACTATATTTACATTTTTTAGCACTGTGTCTCTTGGATGCCTGCTGCTTACGGTCTAGCACCTGGTGGCACCTTTTTTTATGACTCCCCAACCTCACATGAGCACTGTGGGGGTACAAGCCTATAAACGTCCCAAATACAGAAAATAAGATGCAGGTACAGGGCAGAGTCTCTATGAAAAAATACATCGCCACACACTTCTAGTGGGTCATATAGTAATTAAGAGGGATAAGAAAATTCTGCAAAGTATATCTTTAAGAACAAGCACAGATGTATCTAGGCGGAGGATATTAAAAAACATGGCGAAATGCAATCAGTAGAAATGGTAGCAAATAAACCAATTAAAAGTATTGGGCTGTATATGATTGTGAAAATTATTTCAGTGGCCTTATTATGGTTGACATTTTGAGCATGTTTAGTGTACTGTAGAGTGGGCATAGGTGGGAAATGACTCAGTGCTTTAAGTGAACATCTGAAGATTAACAAACTATTGTAATGATTAAAAGCAATACAGAACATCATAGTTAAAAGCAACACCAGTTTTTGAGTTATGAGAGGAAGACTACAGACTGTATAACCTCACAAATAATATAATTTTCAACTTACACATTCTATATATTAATTATGTTTTTCTGGAAACCAATGCTATACTGCACATTACAGATAATATCGGATATAGTGAATCCAATGATCTGTAAATTCATTGCTTATATTGGTTCTTATTACCCTATAAATGCTGTGCTGCTGTCTATTTTGAGTTCTTGTAGAACAGATGACTCACTTTCTTCAGAGGACTGGTTTGTTTACACATGTTGATCACATCCACTGAGATGAACCTGCCTGGCCGTATAACTCAGGTTACTATGGTGATTTACTCTGATTAATAGTGAACCAGATTCACTGAAAAGACCATGTTATGCCTAAAATAAGCTGGCTGACCCAACAATCTCGCTTTGTGATACAGGCCCCAGGTTTAAGTGCGTCAGTTGGTTTTATTTGAAAAACTCACATCTGCCCGTGTGCACTCATGTAGGCAGGCAGGTGCATGACTTTATGCATCAAGTATGTATGGAAAAGTGTCTCACCAAAACATTAAGGTTGTCAAGAGTGTTAATGCTGGTATTCACTCACCAAGCCACGCTAATGCGTGGGTCCAAGTAGTTGAGCTTTGAGGTACCCAGTGCAATCTGTTTGTTTTCTTCTCTGTCAGTCGCCTGGACTTCCATCTTCAGCAGCTGCTCCTCACAGCGCTTCACTGCTGCCTTCTTTCGCTCCACCAGCCTGACAGAAAGTATAAATACAAGGGCAGGTGCAATGGAGTCAGACACCTCAGGTAGAAATATTTGAGAAATATGACTCCTGGTTTGGTTCTTGTAATGTAAACTCTTTGCACATTCTGGGTGAGCAAGAAGGAGAGTTTCAATCAGTCTGCAGCCTAATTCTGAAGATGTTTTGTGTAAATAAATGGAAGTAGTCAAACCTGTAGGAAACCAATTCAGCTACAAAAACAAACCATTCAATGTTGTAAAATAGACACTCAAGGTGTTAGGGATGACAGACAGGAGTGAACAAAAAAATCTACCACTATGTGGGTTTGTAACTCCATAGAGGTATCCTTTTGGGTGTCAGGAATGTTTTACATTTTTCATTGAAAAGAAATCACAAACATCCGCATGAACTAATTGTTCACCGCTCTTGCTACATAATGTCCTCCGAGGCCTAAATCAGATAATCCAGTGAACAAACATTCTGATCATAAATTATAGGAAAATACATCCAGAACAGCAGTGGTGTATTAAGGATGTCTTACAGCCCCGTGAAGTACTGTTCAACTAACAGTGTTTCAAAGCGCCTTTTGGCTCTAGGCACAAAGACAAACCCCCCCCCCCCCCCCCCCAGAAAACATCAGGGAATCTCATCTCTGCGAGTTCACAGCAGGGCTACCATCACAACTAACATGATTTCAAGGTCAAGATCTTGCATTTCTTATAGCTTCCACCTACAGCTCATCATTCACAGTGATGCAGGTATCGCTGTTGTTCGGAGGCACTTAAACCTGCAGGGTTCCCTTTATGTTAGTACTTGTTGCCAATCATTTCTAATTGTTGTGAGTTCACAGCTTGCAGTTTTTCAGCACTATTGTGACACTTACGTCTGCAGCTTGGAGTCTGAACTGCCTTTGGTCTTGGCCTCCTTCTTGGCCTGTTTCAGCTCCATCTTTGTTTGGGACAGCTTTTCCTTTTGAGCATCAATCTGGGTGGAGCACATGAGGACATGTTATTATATAGATTACTGTTAGCTCCTAAATATCACTGATGTTGGGGATATCCTCTCTTGAAATCTGTCTGTTAGTTGAACTGTTACAGTGACACAAGATCACGATCATCCTCATCTATAAATTTAACATAATGAATGACTGTCCAATAAACCAAGTCAAGCTGTTTTTACCTTGGCCTGAAGGTTAGCCATGGACTGATCAAAGGTCTTTGGCGGCGCCCGCTGGTGGTTACACAGAATGGCAACTGCTCTGTTAGCCCTGTTGTAAGACAGCAGCTTCTCAGCCACATTGTCGGACTCTTTGGGAGGTGACAGAAAAGTGATTTAAATATGTTAACAGGGAAATCTCACTGAGAACACATATCTGACCAGAATTATATACAGAAATTCAAAAAGATAATATCCTGCCGGTGTCCCTCATACTATTATTGCCTATTCACCATCTGCACCAGAAATCTTGAGCCTGAATAAACACACACACACACACACTCTCTCTCCCTCTCTCTCTCTCTCTCACACACACACACACACACACACACACACACACACACCAATTTACAGGTTTCTACAATTTCGTTTCATTAATTCAATACTCGAGCTTCATCTATTCTACCTGGGGTCCACACAACACACACTACAACCACATGCCATCCTGCAGATTGGCTCTCAGTGGCAATCCAGAAATGAGGAGAGATTGTGACACTTCTATCTCTGAATGAATAACTGAGGCAGCCAATGGGACCCTGATAAGAGTGAGACACACAGCACTGGGTACAGTGATAATGTACTCCTGCCATGGCTGGAAAAGCTGACTGACACTAGGGTATCTTGAATCGGGCAAGCTAAAAATAAAAAAATGTCAAAAGTGTGGCAGTTTTATCATGAAACTCCATGACACAAGCAGTCAGGTAATAAGACCATGATAAGGGCCAGACTGATAAAAGGCTATAGTATTAAACATACTGATACCTGTCTGGCTGCTAAGGAATGAGGCAGTGCTTTAGAAAGCTATATAATGTTAGATTGCTTTGTAGCACAGTTAGTGTGTGTGACGTACTGTTTGTGAGCTCTTTGAGCTGCTGCTGTAAGGTGATCGAAGCATTGTACGTCCTGAAGACCTTCGCAGTCAGACCGGTCATTAGAGAACTCAGGTGCTTGTTCAGTTTTGCTGTCTGCAATGAGAAATGTTAAGGAGAGGCACAAAAAGAGAAAGAGAACACATTCACATCAATGTGGCATAGTACAAATACACTGTCATCACATACCCATTAAAGCAACAGAATCAAAACTCCACTAGGTGGCACTGTGGCATTGTACCACTGCGGTGTTTAAAGTGCCTGTAATGTACCATAACAAATAAAAACACATAAAACACTATCTCTGCCTTAATTATCATCATAACACATTAGGGAGGGAGATTAAAAAAAGATCAAAGTACTATTTCCCCTCTGACATTTCGGCAGGTATTTTAACAAGTTAGAGCTGTCACAGCCAGTGGTTAGATAGCCATTAGCTCCTGTCAAATGGCTGCCGCTTCAACACAACAGCAAAGAGATGAAACAGTTAACAGTGTAAGGGCGCACGCTGGTGGTGTGAAAGCAAAAACAAACACGTATGCTCACTGCACACATACTGATATGAGGTGCAAACGTGGACTTGAGAGGCAGATAGTGTGTGCATTTCTAAACACAGATGAAAGTGCACAGACGTGGGCGAGCAAAGAAAAAAAAAACATACAGATGAGCTCGCTGGTGAGCTCACAGCTCAGGCAAAAGAAGAAATAATTCTGATGATTCTGGTGAGCATTACAATAATGATGTGGTTGGTTTAATCAGAGAAGGGTCAGGACCTGGCTGTCTGGGGCCATGAACTTATATGAATGTCTGTTACACTGCAGGAACCTATTAGAAATAGGCTGACGGAGGCTTTTTATGTATACATACGTGTGCATGCATGAGCTGGAGGGCGCGCTCGTACACAAACACACGCACGCAGCACACAGACATACACACACACACACACACACAGTTGCTGTCGTGCCTGCCTTACTAATGAGCTACCTAATGCTAATGAAGGTGTCTGCGAGACTGAGGGGAAAGTGTGATAGCTCTCACACCCCCAGCTTGGCATGGTGTATTCTNTGCGGTCGTGCCTGTCTTACTTATGAGCTACCTAATGCTAATGAAGGTGTCTGCGAGACTGAGGGGAAAGTGTGATAGCTCTCACACCCCCAGCTTGGCATGGTGTATTCTGAGTTTGTTCGTGTGTGTGTGTGTGTGTGTGTGTGGGGGTGTGTGTGTGTGTGTGTGTGTGTGTGTGTGTGTGTGTGTGTGTGTGTGTG